>NW_027194411.1:0-368970 GCF_032444005.1 Ranitomeya imitator | reverse complement strand
AGAGATGATAGAGATAGAGATGATAGAGATAGAGATGATAGAGATAGAGATGATAGAGATAGAGATAGAGATTATAGAGATAGAGATATAGATGATAGAGTTAGAGATGATAGAGATAGAGATGATAGAGATAGAGATAGAGATGAAAGAGATAGAGATAGAGATAGAGATGATAGAGATAGAGATGACAGAGATAGAGATGATAGAGATAGAGATGATAGAGATAGAGATAGAGATATAGATATAGATGATAGAGATAGAGATGATAGAGATAGAGATGATAGAGATAGAGATGATAGAGATAGAGATGATAGAGATAGAGATAGAGATTTTAGAGATAGATATATAGATGATAGAGTTAGAGATGATAGAGATAGAGATGATAGAGATAGAGATAGAGATGATAGAGATAGAGATGATAGAGATGATAGAGATAGAGATGATAGAGATAGAGATAGAGATGATAGAGATAGAGATGATATAGATAGAGATGATAGAGATAGAGATGATAGAGATAGAGATAGAGATAATAGAGATAGAGATAGAGATGATAGAGATAGAGATGATAGAGATAGAGATGATAGAGATAGAGATAGAGATGATAGAGATAGAGATGATAAAGATAGAGATAGAGATGATAGAGATAGAGATGATAGAGATGATGATAGAGATAGAGATGATAGAGATGATGATAGAGATAATGATAGAGATAGAGATAGAGATGATAGAGATAGAGATGATAGAGATAGAGATGATAGAGATAGAGATGATAGAGATGATAGAGATAGAGATGATAGAGATAGAGATGATAGAGATGATGATAGAGATAATGATAGAGATAAAGATAGAGATGATAGAGATAGAGATGATAGAGATAGAGATGATAGAGATAGAGATGATAGAGATAGAGATGATAGGGATAGAGATGATAGAGATAGAGATAGAGATGATAGATATAGAGATGATAGAGATAGAGATAGAGATGATAGAGATAGAGATAGAGATAGAGATGATAGAGATAGAGATGATAGAGATAGAGATAGAGAAGATAGAGATAGAGATGATAGAGATAGAGATGATAGAGATAGAGATGATACAGATGATAGAGATAGAGATGATAGAGATAGAGATAGAGATGATAGAGATAGAGATGATAGAGATAGAGATGATAGAGATAGAGATGATAGAGATGATAGAGATAGAGATGATAGAGATAGAGATGATAGAGATAGAGATAGAGATGATAGAGATAGAGATGATAGAGATAGAGATGATAGAGATAGAGATGATAGAGATATAGATAGAGATGATAGAGATAGAGATGATAGAGACAGAGATGATAGAGATGATAGAGATAGAGATGACAGAGATAGAGATGATATAGATGATAGAGATAGAGATGATAGAGATAGAGATTATAGAGATAGAGATGATAGAGATAGAGATGATAGAGATAGAGATGATAGAGATAGAGATAGAGATGATAGCGATAGAGATGATAGAGATAGAGATGATAGAGATAGAGATAGAGATAGAGATGATAGAGATAGAGATGATATAGATAGAGATGATAGAGATAGAGATGATAGAGATAGAGATGATAGAGATAGCGATGATAGAGATTATAGAGATAGAGATGATAGAGATAGAGATGATATAGAGATAGAGATGATAGAGATAGAGATAGAGATGATAGAGATTAGAGATGATAGAGATAGAGATGATAGAGATAGAGATGATAGAGATAGAGTTGATAGAGATAGAGATAGAGATGATAGAGATAGAGATGATAGAGATAGAGATAGAGATGATAGAGATAGAGATGATAGAGATAGAATGATAGAGATAGAGATGATAGAGATAGAGATAGAGATGATAGAGATAGAGATAGAGATGATAAAGATGACAGAGATAGAGATGATAGAGATAGAGATGATAGAGATAGAGATGATAGATATAGAGATAGAGATGATAGAGATAGAGATGATAGAGATAGAGATGATAGAGATGATAGAGATATAGAAATGATAGAGAGAATGATAGAGATGATAGAGTTAGAGATGATAGAGATAGAGATGATAGAGATAGAGATAGAGATGATAGAGATAGAGATGATAGAGATAGAGATGATAGAGATAGAGATGATAGAGATAGAGATGATAGAGATGATAGAGATAGAGATAGTGATGATAGAGATAGAGATGATAGAGATAGAGATGATAGAGATAGAGATAGAGATGATAGAGATAGAGATAGAGATGATAGAGATGATAGAGATAGAGTTGATAGAGATAGAGATGATAGAGATAGAGATAGATATGATAGAGATAGAGATGATAGAGATAGAGATGATAGAGATAGAGATGATAGAGATAGAGATAGAGATGATAGAGATAGAGATAGAGATGATAGAGATATAGAGATGATAGAGATAATGATAGAGATGATAGAGATAGAGATGATAGAGATAGAGATGATAGAGATGATAGAGATAGAGATGATAGAGATAGAGATGATAGAGGTAGAGATGATAGAGATAGAGATGATAGAGATAGAGATAGAGATGATAGAGATAGAGATGATAGAGATAGAGATGATAGAGGTAGAGATAGAGATAGAGATGATATAGATAGAGATGATAGAGATAGAGATGATAGAGATAGAGATGATAGAGATAGAGATGATAGAGATAGAGTTGATAGAGATAGAGATAGAGATGATAGAGATAGAGATGATAGAGATAGAGATGATAGAGATAGAGATGATAGAGATAGAATGATAGAGATAGAGATGATAGAGATAGAGATAGAGATGATAGAGATAGAGATAGAGATGATAAAGATGATAGAGATAGAGATGATAGATATAGAGATAGAGATGATAGAGATAGAGATGATAGAGATAGAGATGATAGAGATGATAGAGATATAGAAATGATAGAGATAATGATAGAGATGATAGAGATAGAGATGATAGAGATAGAGATGATAGAGATAGAGATAGAGATGATAGAGATAGAGATGATAGAGATAGAGATGATAGAGATAGAGATGATAGAGATAGAGATGATAGAGATGATAGAGATAGAGATAGTGATGATAGAGATAGAGATGATAGAGATAGAGATGATAGAGATAGAGATAGAGATGATAGAGATAGAGTTAGAGATGATAGAGATGATAGAGATAGAGTTGATAGAGATAGAGATGATAGAGATAGAGATAGATATGATAGAGATAGAGATGATAGAGATAGAGATGATAGAGATAGAGATGATAGAGATAGAGATAGAGATGATAGAGATAGAGATAGAGATGATAGAGATATAGAGATGATAGAGATAATGATAGAGATGATAGAGATAGAGATGATAGAGATAGAGATGATAGAGATAGAGATGATAGAGATAGAGATAGAGATGATAGAGATAGAGATAGAGATGATAGAGATAGAGATGATAGAGATGATAGAGATAGAGATGATAGAGAGAGAGATGATAGAGATGATAGAGATAGAGATGATAGAGATAGAGATGATAGAGGTAGAGATGATAGAGATAGAGATGATAGAGATAGAGATGATAGAGATAGAGATGATAGAGATGATAGAGATAGAGATGATAGAGATAGAGATGATAGAGATAGAGATGATAGAGATAGAGATGATAGAGATGATAGAGATAGAGATGATAGAGATGATAGAGATAGAGATGATAGAGATAGAGATGATAGAGATAGAGATGATAGAGATAGAGATGATAGAGATAGAGATGATAGAGATAGAGATAGAGATAGAGATGATAGAGATAGAGATGATAGAGATAGAGATGATAGAGATAGAGATGATAGAGATAGAGATGATAGAGATAGAGATGATATAGATAGAGATGATAGAGATAGAGATGATAGAGATAGAGATGATAGAGATAGAGATGATAGAGATAGAAATTATAGAGATAGAGATGATAGAGATAGAGATGATAGAGATAGAGATAGAGATGATAGAGATAGAGATGATAGAGATAGAGATGATAGAGATAGAGATAGAGATGATAGAGATAGAGATGATAGAGATAGAGATGATAGAGATAGAGATGATAGAGATAGAGATAGACATGATAGAGATGATAGAGATAGAGATGATAGAGATAGAGATGATAGAGATAGAGATAGAGATGATAGAGATAGAGATGATAGAGATAGAGATAATAGAGATGATAGAGATATAGAGATGATAGAGATAATGATAGAGATGATAGAGATAGAGATGATAGAGATAGAGATGATAGAGATGATAGAAATAGAGATAATAGAGATAGAGATGATAGAGCTAGAGATGATAGAGATGATAGAGATAGAGATAGAGATGATAGAGATAGAGATAGAGATGATAGAGATAGAGATAGAGATGATAGAGATTGAGATAGAGATGATAGAGATGATGATAGAGATAATGATAGAGATAGAGATGATAGAGATAGAGATGATAGAGATAGAGATGATAGAGATGATAGAGATAGAGATGATAGAGATAGAGATGATAGAGATAGAGATGATAGAGATAGAGATAGAGATGATAGAGATAGAGATAGAGATGATAGAGATAGAGATGATAGAGATAGAGATGATAGAGATAGAGATAGAGATGATAGAGATAGAGATGATAGTGATGATAGAGATAGAGATGATAGAGACAGAGATGATAGAGATAGAGATGATAGAGATGATAGAGATAGAGATGATATAGATAGAGATGATAGAGATAGAGATGATAGAGATAGAGATGATAGAGATAGAGATAGAGATGATAGAGATAGATATGATAGAGATAGAGATGATAGAGATAGAGATAGAGATAGAGATAGAGATGATAGAGATAGAGATGATAGAGATAGAGATGATAGAGATAGAGATGATAGAGATAGAGATAGAGATGATAGAGATAGAGATGATAGAGACAGAGGTGATAGAGATAGAGATAGAGATGATAGAGTTAGAGATGATAGAGATAGAGATGATAGAGATAGAGAACGAGATGATAGAGATAGAGATAGAGATGATAGAGATAGAGATGATAGAGATAGAGATGACAGAGATAGAGATGATAGAGATAGAGATGATAGAGATAGAGATGATAGAGATGATAGAGATATAGAGATGATAGAGATAATGATAGAGATGATAGAGATAGAGATGATAGAGATAGAGATGATAGAGATAGAGATGATAGAGATAGAGATGATAGAGATAGAGACAGAGATGATAGAGATAGAGATGATAGAGATAGAGATAGAGATGATAGAGATACAGATGATAGAGATAGAGATGATAGAGATAGAGATGATAGAGATAGAGATGATAGAGATAGAGATGATAGAGATAGAGATAGAGATGATAGAGATAGAGATAGAGATGATATAGATAGAGATGATAGAGATAGAGATGATAGAGATAGAGATAGAGATGATAGAGATAGAGATGATAGAGATAGAGATGATAGAGATAGAGATGATAGAGATAGAGATAGAGATAGAGATAGAGATGATACAGATAGAGATGATAGAGATAGAGATGATAGAGATAGAGATGATAGAGATGATGATAGAGATAGAGATAGAGATGATAGAGATGATGATAGAGATAATGATAGAGATAGAGAAAGAGATGATAGAGATAGAGATGATAGAGATAGAGATGATAGAGATAGAGATGATAGAGATGATAGAGATAGAGATGATAGAGATAGAGATGATAGAGATAGAGATGATAGAGATAGAGATAGAGATGATAGAGATAGAGATGATAGAGATAGAGATGATAGTGATAGAGATAGAGATGATAGAGATAGAGATAGAGATAGAGATGATAGAGATAGAGATGATAGAGATAGAGATGATAGAGATAGAGATGATAGAGATAGAGATAGAGATGATAGAGATAGAGATGATAGAGATAGAGATGATAGAGATAGAGATGATAGAGATGATAGAGATAGAGATGATAGAGATAGAGATGATAGAGATAGAGATGATAGAGAGTGAGATGATAGAGATAGAGATGATAGAGATAGAGATAGAGATGATAGAGATAGAGATGAAAGAGATAGAAATGATAGAGATAGAGATGATAGAGATAGAGATGATAGAGATAGAGATGATAGAGATAGAGATAGAGATTGTAGAGATAGAGATATAGATGATAGAGTTAGAGATGATAGAGATAGAGATGATAGAGATAGAGATGATAGAGATAGAGATAGAGATGATAGAGATAGAGATAGAGATGAAAGAGATAGAGATAGAGATAGAGATGATAGAGATAGAGATGACAGAGATAGAGATGATAGAGATAGAGATGATAGAGATAGAGATAGAGATAGAGATAGAGATGATAGAGATAGAGATGATAGAGATAGAGATGATAGAGATAGAGATGATAGAGATAGAGATGATAGAGATAGAGATAGAGATTTTAGAGATAGATATATAGATGATAGAGTTAGAGATGATAGAGATAGAGATGATAGAGATAGAGATAGAGATGAAAGAGATAAAGATAGAGATAGAGATGATAGAGATAGAGATGATAGAGATAGAGATGACAGAGATAGAGATGATAGAGATAGAGATGATAGAGATGATAGAGATAGAGATGATAGAGATAGAGATAGAGATGATAGAGATAGAGATGATATAGATAGAGATTATAGAGATAGAGATGATAGAGATAGAGATAGAGATAATAGAGATAGAGAAGGAGATGGTAGAGATAGAGATGATAGAGATAGAGATGATAGAGATAGAGATGATAGAGATAGAGATGATAGAGATAGAGATAGAGATGATAGAGATAGAGATGATAAAGATAGATATAGAGATGATAGAGATAGAGATGATAGAGATGATGATAGAGATAGAGATGATAGAGATGATGATAGAGATAATGATAGAGATAGAGATAGAGATGATAGAGATAGAGATGATAGAGATAGAGATGATAGAGATAGAGATGATAGAGATAGAGATGATAGAGATGATAGAGATAGAGATGATAGAGATAGAGATGATAGAGATGATGATAGAGATAATGATAGAGATAGAGATAGAGATGATAGAGATAGAGATGATAGAGATAGAGATGATAGAGATAGAGATGATAGAGATAGAGATGATAGGGATAGAGATGATAGAGATAGAGATAGAGATGATAGATATAGAGATGATAGAGATAGAGATAGAGATGATAGAGATAGAGATAGAGATAGAGATGATAGAGATAGAGATGATAGAGATAGAGATAGAGAAGATAGAGATAGAGATGATAGAGATAGAGATGATAGAGATAGAGATGATACAGATGATAGAGATAGAGATGATAGAGATAGAGATAGAAATGATAGAGATAGAGATGATAGAGATAGAGATGATAGAGATAGAGATGATAGAGATAGAGATAGAGATGATAGAGATAGAGATGATAGAGATAGAGATGATAGAGATAGAGATGATAGAGATGATAGAGATAGAGATGATAGAGATAGAGATGATAGAGATAGAGATGATAGAGAGTGAGATGATAGAGATAGAGATGATAGAGATAGAGATAGAGATGATAGAGATAGAGATGAAAGAGATAGAAATGATAGAGATAGAGATGATAGAGATAGAGATGATAGAGATAGAGATGATAGAGATAGAGATAGAGATTGTAGAGATAGAGATATAGATGATAGAGTTAGAGATGATAGAGATAGAGATGATAGAGATAGAGATGATAGAGATAGAGATAGAGATGATAGAGATAGAGATAGAGATGAAAGAGATAGAGATAGAGATAGAGATGATAGAGATAGAGATGACAGAGATAGAGATGATAGAGATAGAGATGATAGAGATAGAGATAGAGATAGAGATAGAGATGATAGAGATAGAGATGATAGAGATAGAGATGATAGAGATAGAGATGATAGAGATAGAGATAGAGATTTTAGAGATAGATATATAGATGATAGAGTTAGAGATGATAGAGATAGAGATGATAGAGATAGAGATAGAGATGAAAGAGATAGAGATAGAGATAGAGATGATAGAGATAGAGATGATAGAGATAGAGATGACAGAGATAGAGATGATAGAGATAGAGATGATAGAGATGATAGAGATAGAGATGATAGAGATAGAGATAGAGATGATAGAGATAGAGATGATATAGATAGAGATTATAGAGATAGAGATGATAGAGATAGAGATAGAGATAATAGAGATAGAGAAGGAGATGGTAGAGATAGAGATGATAGAGATAGAGATGATAGAGATAGAGATGATAGAGATAGAGATAGAGATGATAGAGATAGAGATGATAAAGATAGATATAGAGATGATAGAGATAGAGATGATAGAGATGATGATAGAGATAGAGATGATAGAGATGATGATAGAGATAATGATAGAGATAGAGATAGAGATGATAGAGATAGAGATGATAGAGATAGAGATGATAGAGATAGAGATGATAGAGATGATAGAGATAGAGATGATAGAGATAGAGATGATAGAGATGATGATAGAGATAATGATAGAGATAGAGATAGAGATGATAGAGATAGAGATGATAGAGATAGAGATGATAGAGATAGAGATGATAGAGATAGAGATGATAGGGATAGAGATGATAGAGATAGAGATAGAGATGATAGATATAGAGATGATAGAGATAGAGATAGAGATGATAGAGATAGAGATAGAGATAGAGATGATAGAGATAGAGATGATAGAGATAGAGATAGAGAAGATAGAGATAGAGATGATAGAGATAGAGATGATAGAGATAGAGATGATACAGATGATAGAGATAGAGATGATAGAGATAGAGATAGAAATGATAGAGATAGAGATGATAGAGATAGAGATGATAGAGATAGAGATGATAGAGATGATAGAGATAGAGATGATAGAGATAGAGATGATAGAGATAGAGATAGAGATGATAGAGATGATAGAGATAGAGATGATAGAGATGATAGAGATATAGAGGTGATAGAGATAATGATAGAGATGATAGAGATAGAGATGATAGAGATAGAGATGATAGAGATAGAGATGATAGAGATAGAGATAGAGATGATAGAGATAGAGATGATAGAGACAGAGATGATAGAGATGATAGAGATAGAGATGATAGAGATAGAGATGATATAGATGATAGAGATAGAGATGATAGAGATAGAGATTATAGAGATAGAGATGATAGAGATAGAGATGATAGAGATAGAGATGATAGAGATAGAGATAGAGATGATAGCGATAGAGATGATAGAGATAGAGATGATAGAGATAGAGATAGAGATGATAGAGATAGAGATGATATAGATAGAGATGATAGAGATAGAGATGATAGAGATAGAGATGATAGAGATAGCGATGATAGAGATGATAGAGATAGAGATGATAGAGATAGAGATGATATAGAGATAGAGATGATAGAGATAGAGATAGAGATGATAGAGATTAGAGATGATAGAGATAGAGATGATAGAGATAGAGATGATAGAGATAGAGTTGATAGAGATAGAGATAGAGATGATAGAGATAGAGATGATAGAGATAGAGATAGAGATGATAGAGATAGAGATGATAGAGATAGAATGATAGAGATAGAGATGATAGAGATAGAGATAGAGATGATAGAGATAGAGATAGAGATGATAAAGATGACAGAGATAGAGATGATAGAGATAGAGATGATAGAGATAGAGATGATAGATATAGAGATAGAGATGATAGAGATAGAGATGATAGAGATAGAGATGATAGAGATGATAGAGATATAGAAATGATAGAGATAATGATAGAGATGATAGAGTTAGAGATGATAGAGATAGAGATGATAGAGATAGAGATAGAGATGATAGAGATAGAGATGATAGAGATAGAGATGATAGAGATAGAGATGATAGAGATGATAGAGATAGAGATAGTGATGATAGAGATGATAGAGATGATAGAGATAGAGATGATAGAGATAGAGATAGAGATGATAGAGATGATAGAGATAGAGTTGATAGAGATAGAGATGATAGAGATAGAGATAGATATGATAGAGATAGAGATGATAGAGATAGAGATGATAGAGATAGAGATGATAGAGATAGAGATAGAGATGATAGAGATAGAGATAGAGATGATAGAGATATAGAGATGATAGAGATAATGATAGAGATGATAGAGATAGAGATGATAGAGATAGAGATGATAGAGATGATAGAGATAGAGATGATAGAGATAGAGATGATAGAGGTAGAGATGATAGAGATAGAGATGATAGAGATAGAGATAGAGATGATAGAGATAGAGATGATAGAGATAGAGATGATAGAGGTAGAGATAGAGATGATAGATAGAGATAGAGATGATATAGATAGAGATGATAGAGATAGAGATGATAGAGATAGAGATGATAGAGATAG
Organism: Ranitomeya imitator; assembly: GCF_032444005.1. Lineage (NCBI taxonomy): Eukaryota > Metazoa > Chordata > Amphibia > Anura > Dendrobatidae > Ranitomeya > Ranitomeya imitator. The sequence continues at coordinate 358,506 of NW_027194411.1, read as the reverse complement.
AGATGATAGAGATAGAGTTGATAGAGATAGAGATAGAGATGATAGAGATAGAGATGATAGAGATAGAGATGATAGAGATAGAGATGATAGAGATAGAATGATAGAGATAGAGATGATAGAGATAGAGATAGAGATGATAGAGATAGAGATAGAGATGATAAAGATGATAGAGATAGAGATGATAGATATAGAGATAGAGATGATAGAGATAGAGATGATAGAGATAGAGATGATAGAGATGATAGAGATATAGAAATGATAGAGATAATGATAGAGATGATAGAGATAGAGATGATAGAGATAGAGATAGAGATGATAGAGATAGAGATGATAGAGATAGAGATGATAGAGATAGAGATGATAGAGATGATAGAGATAGAGATAGTGATGATAGAGATAGAGATGATAGAGATAGAGATGATAGAGATAGAGATAGAGATGATAGAGATAGAGTTAGAGATGATAGAGATGATAGAGATAGAGTTGATAGAGATAGAGATGATAGAGATAGAGATAGATATGATAGAGATAGAGATGATAGAGATAGAGATGATAGAGATAGAGATGATAGAGATAGAGATAGAGATGATAGAGATAGAGATAGAGATGATAGAGATATAGAGATGATAGAGATAATGATAGAGATGATAGAGATAGAGATGATAGAGATAGAGATGATAGAGACAGAGATGATAGAGATAGAGATGATAGAGATGATAGAGATAGAGATGATATAGATAGAGATGATAGAGATAGAAATGATAGAGATAGAGATGATAGAGATAGAGATAGAGATGATAGAGATAGATATGATAGAGATAGAGATGATAGAGATAGAGATAGAGATAGAGATAGAGATAGAGATGATAGAGATAGAGATGATAGAGATAGAGATGATAGAGATAGAGATGATAGAGATAGAGATGATAGAGATAGAGATAGAGATGATAGAGATAGAGATGATAGAGACAGAGGTGATAGAGATAGAGATAGAGATGATAGAGTTAGAGATGATAGAGATAGAGATGATAGAGATAGAGAACGAGATGATAGAGATAGAGATAGAGATGATAGAGATAGAGATGATAGAGATAGAGATGACAGAGATAGAGATGATAGAGATAGAGATGATAGAGATAGAGATGATAGAGATGATAGAGATATAGAGATGATAGAGATAATGATAGAGATGATAGAGATAGAGATGATAGAGATAGAGATGATAGAGATAGAGATGATAGAGATAGAGATGATAGAGATAGAGATAGAGATGATAGAGATAGAGATGATAGAGATAGAGATAGAGATGATAGAGATACAGATGATAGAGATAGAGATGATAGAGATAGAGATGATAGAGATAGAGATGATAGAGATAGAGATGATAGAGATAGAGATAGAGATGATAGAGATAGAGATAGAGATGATATAGATAGAGATGATAGAGATAGAGATGATAGAGATAGAGATAGAGATGATAGAGATAGAGATGATAGAGATAGAGATGATAGAGATAGAGATGATAGAGATATAGATAGAGATAGAGATAGAGATGATACAGATAGAGATGATAGAGATAGAGATGATAGAGATAGAGATGATAGAGATGATGATAGAGATAGAGATAGAGATGATAGAGATGATGATAGAGATAATGATAGAGATAGAGAAAGAGATGATAGAGATAGAGATGATAGAGATAGAGATGATAGAGATAGAGATGATAGAGATGATAGAGATAGAGATGATAGAGATAGAGATGATAGAGATAGAGATGATAGAGATAGAGATAGAGATGATAGAGATAGAGATGATAGAGATAGAGATGATAGTGATAGAGATAGAGATGATAGAGATAGAGATAGAGATAGAGATGATAGAGATAGAGATGATAGAGATAGAGATGATAGAGATAGAGATGATAGAGATAGAGATAGAGATGATAGAGATAGAGATGATAGAGATAGAGATGATAGAGATGATAGAGATAGAGATGATAGAGATAGAGATGATAGAGATAGAGATGATAGAGAGTGAGATGATAGAGATAGAGATGATAGAGATAGAGATGATAGAGATAGAGATGATAGAGATAGAAATGATAGAGATAGAGATGATAGAGATAGAGATGATAGAGATAGAGATGATAGAGATAGAGATAGAGATTATAGAGATAGAGATATAGATGATAGAGTTAGAGATGATAGAGATAGAGATGATAGAGATAGAGATGATAGAGATAGAGATAGAGATAGAGATGATAGAGATAGAGATGATAGAGATAGAGATGATAGAGATAGAGATGATAGAGATAGAGATAGAGATTATAGAGATAGAGATATAGATGATAGAGTTAGAGATGATAGAGATAGAGATGATAGAGATAGAGATAGAGATGAAAGAGATAGAGATAGAGATAGAGATGATAGAGATAGAGATGACAGAGATAGAGATGATAGAGATAGAGATGATAGAGATAGAGATAGAGATATAGATATAGATGATAGAGATAGAGATGATAGAGATAGAGATGATAGAGATAGAGATGATAGAGATAGAGATGATAGAGATAGAGATAGAGATTTTAGAGATAGATATATAGATGATAGAGTTAGAGATGATAGAGATAGAGATGATAGAGATAGAGATAGAGATGAAAGAGATAGAGATAGAGATGATAGAGATAGAGATGATAGAGATAGAGATGACAGAGATAGAGATGATAGAGATAGAGATGATAGAGATGATAGAGATAGAGATGATAGAGATAGAGATAGAGATGATAGAGATAGAGATGATATAGATAGAGATGATAGAGATAGAGATGATAGAGATAGAGATAGAGATAATAGAGATAGAGATAGAGATGATAGAGATAGAGATGATAGAGATAGAGATGATAGAGATAGAGATGATAGAGATAGAGATAGAGATGATAGAGATAGAGATGATAAAGATAGAGATAGAGATGATAGAGATAGAGATGATAGAGATGATGATAGAGATAGAGATGATAGAGATGATGATAGAGATAATGATAGAGATAGAGATAGAGATGATAGAGATAGAGATGATAGAGATAGAGATGATAGAGATAGAGATGATAGAGATGATAGAGATAGAGATGATAGAGATAGAGATGATAGAGATGATGATAGAGATAATGATAGAGATAAAGATAGAGATGATAGAGATAGAGATGATAGAGATAGAGATGATAGAGATAGAGATGATAGAGATAGAGATGATAGGGATAGAGATGATAGAGATAGAGATAGAGATGATAGATATAGAGATGATAGAGATAGAGATAGAGATGATAGAGATAGAGATAGAGATAGAGATGATAGAGATAGAGATGATAGAGATAGAGATAGAGAAGATAGAGATAGAGATGATAGAGATAGAGATGATAGAGATAGAGATGATACAGATGATAGAGATAGAGATGATAGAGATAGAGATAGAGATGATAGAGATAGAGATGATAGAGATAGAGATGATAGAGATAGAGATGATAGAGATGATAGAGATAGAGATGATAGAGATAGAGATGATAGAGATAGAGATAGAGATGATAGAGATAGAGATGATAGAGATAGAGATGATAGAGATAGAGATGATAGAGATATAGATAGAGATGATAGAGATAGAGATGATAGAGACAGAGATGATAGAGATGATAGAGATAGAGATGACAGAGATAGAGATGATATAGATGATAGAGATAGAGATGATAGAGATAGAGATTATAGAGATAGAGATGATAGAGATAGAGATGATAGAGATAGAGATGATAGAGATAGAGATAGAGATGATAGCGATAGAGATGATAGAGATAGAGATGATAGAGATAGAGATAGAGATGATAGAGATAGAGATGATATAGATAGAGATGATAGAGATAGAGATGATAGAGATAGAGATGATAGAGATAGCGATGATAGAGATGATAGAGATAGAGATGATAGAGATAGAGATGATATAGAGATAGAGATGATAGAGATAGAGATAGAGATGATAGAGATTAGAGATGATAGAGATAGAGATGATAGAGATAGAGATGATAGAGATAGAGTTGATAGAGATAGAGATAGAGATGATAGAGATAGAGATGATAGAGATAGAGATAGAGATGATAGAGATAGAGATGATAGAGATAGAATGATAGAGATAGAGATGATAGAGATAGAGATAGAGATGATAGAGATAGAGATAGAGATGATAAAGATGACAGAGATAGAGATGATAGAGATAGAGATGATAGAGATAGAGATGATAGATATAGAGATAGAGATGATAGAGATAGAGATGATAGAGATAGAGATGATAGAGATGATAGAGATATAGAAATGATAGAGATAATGATAGAGATGATAGAGTTAGAGATGATAGAGATAGAGATGATAGAGATAGAGATAGAGATGATAGAGATAGAGATGATAGAGATAGAGATGATAGAGATAGAGATGATAGAGATAGAGATGATAGAGATGATAGAGATAGAGATAGTGATGATAGAGATAGAGATGATAGAGATAGAGATGATAGAGATAGAGATGATAGAGATAGAGATAGAGATGATAGAGATGATAGAGATAGAGTTGATAGAGATAGAGATGATAGAGATAGAGATAGATATGATAGAGATAGAGATGATAGAGATAGAGATGATAGAGATAGAGATGATAGAGATAGAGATAGAGATGATAGAGATAGAGATAGAGATGATAGAGATATAGAGATGATAGAGATAATGATAGAGATGATAGAGATAGAGATGATAGAGATAGAGATGATAGAGATGATAGAGATAGAGATGATAGAGATAGAGATGATAGAGGTAGAGATGATAGAGATAGAGATGATAGAGATAGAGATAGAGATGATAGAGATAGAGATGATAGAGATAGAGATGATAGAGGTAGAGATAGAGATGATAGATAGAGATAGAGATGATATAGATAGAGATGATAGAGATAGAGATGATAGAGATAGAGATGATAGAGATAGAGATGATAGAGATAGAGTTGATAGAGATAGAGATAGAGATGATAGAGATAGAGATGATAGAGATAGAGATGATAGAGATAGAGATGATAGAGATAGAATGATAGAGATAGAGATGATAGAGATAGAGATAGAGATGATAGAGATAGAGATAGAGATGATAAAGATGATAGAGATAGAGATGATAGATATAGAGATAGAGATGATAGAGATAGAGATGATAGAGATAGAGATGATAGAGATGATAGAGATATAGAAATGATAGAGATAATGATAGAGATGATAGAGATAGAGATGATAGAGATAGAGATGATAGAGATAGAGATAGAGATGATAGAGATAGAGATGATAGAGATAGAGATGATAGAGATAGAGATGATAGAGATGATAGAGATAGAGATAGTGATGATAGAGATAGAGATGATAGAGATAGAGATGATAGAGATAGAGATAGAGATGATAGAGATAGAGTTAGAGATGATAGAGATGATAGAGATAGAGTTGATAGAGATAGAGATGATAGAGATAGAGATAGATATGATAGAGATAGAGATGATAGAGATAGAGATGATAGAGATAGAGATGATAGAGATAGAGATAGAGATGATAGAGATAGAGATAGAGATGATAGAGATATAGAGATGATAGAGATAATGATAGAGATGATAGAGATAGAGATGATAGAGATAGAGATGATAGAGATAGAGATGATAGAGATAGAGATAGAGATGATAGAGATAGAGATAGAGATGATAGAGATAGAGATGATAGAGATGATAGAGATAGAGATGATAGAGATAGAGATGATAGAGATGATAGAGATAGAGATGATAGAGATAGAGATGATAGAGGTAGAGATGATAGAGATAGAGATGATAGAGATAGAGATAGAGATGATAGAGATAGAGATGATAGAGATAGAGATGATAGAGATAGAGATAGAGATGATAGATAGAGATAGAGATGATAGAGATAGAGATGATAGAGATAGAGATGATAGAGATAGAGATGATAGAGATAGAGATGATAGAGATGATAGAGATAGAGATGATAGAGATAGAGATGATAGAAATAGAGATGATAGAGATAGAGATAGAGATGATAGAGATAGAGATAGAGATGATAGAGATAGAGATGATAGGGATAGAGATAGAGATGGTAGAGATAGAGATAGAGATGATAGAGATAGAGATGATAGAGATAGAGATGATAGAGATAGAGATAGAGAAGATAGAGATAGAGATGATAGAGATAGAGATGATAGAGATAGAGATGATAGAGATAGAGATGATAGAGATGATAGAGATAGAGATGATAGAGATAGAGATAGAGATGATAGAGATAGAGATGATAGAGATAGAGATAGAGATAATAGAGATGATAGAGATGATAGAGATAGAGATGATAGAGATAGAGATAGAGATGATAGAGATAGAGATGATAGAGATAGAGATGATAGAGATATAGAGGTGATAGAGATAATGATAGAGATGATAGAGATAGAGATGATAGAGATAGAGATGATAGAGATAGAGATGATAGAGATAGAGATGATAGAGATAGAGATAGAGATGATAGAGATAGAGATGATAGAGATAGAGATGATATAGATGATAGAGATAGAGATGATAGAGATAGAGATGATAGAGATAGAGATGATAGAGATAGAGATGATAGAGATAGAGATAGAGATGATAGATATGATAGAGATAGAGATAGAGATGATAGAGATAGAGATGATATAGATAGAGATGATAGAGATAGAGATGATAGAGATATAGATGATAGAGATAGAGATGATAGAGATGATAGAGATAGAGATGATAGAGATAGAGATGATATAGAGATAGAGATGATAGAGATAGAGATAGAGATGATAGAGATAGAGATGATAGAGATAGAGATGATAGAGATAGAGATGATAGAGATAGAGATGATAGAGATAGAGATGACAGAGATAGAGTTGATAGAGATAGAGATAGAGATGATAGAGATAGAGATGATAGAGATAGAGATAGAGATGATAGAGATAGAGATGATAGAGATAGAGATGATAGAGATAGAGATAGAGATGATAGAGATAGAGATGATAGTGATGATAGAGATAGAGATGATAGAGACAGAGATGATAGAGATAGAGATGATAGAGATGATAGAGATAGAGATGATATAGATAGAGATAGATATGATAGAGATAGAGATGATAGAGATAGAGATGATAGAGATAGAGATGATAGAGATAGAGATAGAGATGATAGAGATAGAGATAGAGATGATAGAGATATAGAGAATTCATCATCTTTCCCCCATCTCACGCGACCCCCCCAACGAACCTATCAATTACAGTAAATGGCTGCCCACTCTCCCCAGTCCCACAAGCTCGCTGCCTCGGGGTAATCCTTGACGCTGATCTCTCCTTCAAACCACATATCCAAGCCCTTTCCACTTCCTGCCGACTGCAACTCAAAAATATTTCACGAATCCGTTCATTCCTCAACCATGAATCTGCAAAAACCCTAGTCCATGCCCTCATCATCTCTCGCCTTGACTACTGCAACCTCCTGCTCTGTGGCCTCCCCGCTAACACTCTCGCACCCCTCCAATCTATTCTAAACTCTGCTGCCTGACTAATCCACTTGTCCCCCCGCTATTCCCCGGCCTCTCCCCTCTTTCAATCCCTTCACTGGCTCCCCATTGCCCAGAGACTCCACTACAAAACCCTAACCATGACGTACAAAGCCATCCACAACCTGTCTCCTCCATACATCTGTGACCTCGTCTCCCGGTACTTACCTACCCGCAACCTCCGATCCTCACAAGATCTCCTACTCTACTCCCCTCTTATCTCCACTTCCCACAATCGTATACAAGATTTCTCTCGCATATCACCCCTACTCTGGAACCCTCTACCACAACACATCAGACTCTCGCCTACCATCGAAACCTTCAAAAAGAACCTGAAGACCCACCTCTTCAGACAAGCCTACAACCTGCAGCTACCACCGATCGACCAAACCGCTGCATGACCATCTCTACCCTCACCTACTGTATTCTCACCCATCCCTTGTAGATTGTGAGCCCTCGCGGGCAGGGTCCTCATTCCTCCTGTACCAGTTATGACTTGTATTGTTTAAGATTATTGTACTTGTTTTCATTATGTATACCCCTCCTCACATGTAAAGCGCCATGGAATAAATGGCGCTATAACAATAAATAATAATAATAATGATAATAATAGAGATGATAGAGATAGAGATGATAGAGATAGAGATAGAGATGATAGAGATAGATATGATAGAGATAGAGATGATAGAGATAGAGATAGAGATAGAGATAGAGATGATAGAGATAGAGATGATAGAGATAGAGATGATAGAGATAGAGATGATAGAGATAGAGATGATAGAGATAGAGATAGAGATGATAGAGATAGAGATGATAGAGATAGAGGTGATAGAGATAGAGATATAGATGATAGAGTTAGAGATGATAGAGATAGAGATGATAGAGATAGAGAACGAGATGATAGAGATAGAGATAGAGATGATAGAGATAGAGATGATAGAGATAGAGATGACAGAGATAGAGATGATAGAGATAGAGATGATGGAGATAGAGATGATAGAGATGATAGAGATATAGAGATGATAGAGATAATGATAGAGATGATAGAGATAGAGATGATAGAGATAGAGATGATAGAGATAGAGATGATAGAGATAGAGATAGAGATGATAGAGATAGAGATGATAGAGATAGAGATAGAGATGATAGAGATAGAGATGATATAGATGATAGAGATAGAGATGATAGAGATAGAGATTATAGAGATAGAGATGATAGAGATAGAGATGATAGAGATAGAGATGATAGAGATAGAGATAGAGATGATAGCGATAGAGATGATAGAGATAGAGATGATAGAGATAGAGAAAGAGATGATAGAGATAGAGATGATATAGATAGAGATGATAGAGATAGAGATGATAGAGATAGAGATGATAGAGATAGCGATGATAGAGATGATAGAGATAGAGATGATAGAGATAGAGATGATATAGAGACAGAGATGATAGAGATAGAGATAGAGATGATAGAGATTAGAGATGATAGAGATAGAGATGATAGAGATAGAGATGATAGAGATAGAGTTGATAGAGATAGAGATAGAGATGATAGAGATAGAGATGATAGAGATAGAGATAGAGATGATAGAGATAGAGATGATAGAGATAGAATGATAGAGATAGAGATGATAGAGATAGAGATAGAGATGATAGAGATAGAGATAGAGATGATAAAGATGACAGAGATAGAGATGATAGAGATAGAGATGATAGAGATAGAGATGATAGATATAGAGATAGAGATGATAGAGATAGAGATGATAGAGATAGAGATGATAGAGATGATAGAGATATAGAAATGATAGAGATAATGATAGAGATGATAGAGTTAGAGATGATAGAGATAGAGATGATAGAGATAGAGATAGAGATGATAGAGATAGAGATGATAGAGATAGAGATGATAGAGATAGAGATGATAGAGATGATAGAGATAGAGATAGTGATGATAGAGATAGAGATGATAGAGATGATAGAGATAGAGATAGAGATGATAGAGATAGAGATAGAGATGATAGAGATGATAGAGATAGAGTTGATAGAGATAGAGATGATAGAGATAGAGATAGATATGATAGAGATAGAGATGATAGAGATAGAGATGATAGAGATAGAGATGATAGAGATAGAGATAGAGATGATAGAGATAGAGATAGAGATGATAGAGATATAGAGATGATAGAGATAATGATAGAGATGATAGAGATAGAGATGATAGAGATAGAGATGATAGAGATGATAGAGATAGAGATGATAGAGATAGAGATGATAGAGGTAGAGATGATAGAGATAGAGATGATAGAGATAGAGATAGAGATGATAGAGATAGAGATGATAGAGATAGAGATGATAGAGGTAGAGATAGAGATGATAGATAGAGATAGAGATGATATAGATAGAGATGATAGAGATAGAGATGATAGAGATAGAGATGATAGAGATAGAGATGATAGAGATAGAGTTGATAGAGATAGAGATGATAGAGATAGAGATGATAGAGATAGAGATGATAGAGATAGAGATGATAGAGATAGAATGATAGAGATAGAGATGATAGAGATAGAGATAGAGATGATAGAGATAGAGATAGAGATGATAAAGATGATAGAGATAGAGATGATAGATATAGAGATAGAGATGATAGAGATAGAGATGATAGAGATAGAGATGATAGAGATGATAGAGATATAGAAATGATAGAGATAATGATAGAGATGATAGAGATAGAGATGATAGAGATAGAGATAGAGATGATAGAGATAGAGATGATAGAGATAGAGATGATAGAGATAGAGATGATAGAGATGATAGAGATAGAGATAGTGATGATAGAGATAGAGATGATAGAGATAGAGATGATAGAGATAGAGATAGAGATGATAGAGATAGAGTTAGAGATGATAGAGATGATAGAGATAGAGTTGATAGAGATAGAGATGATAGAGATAGAGATAGATATGATAGAGATAGAGATGATAGAGATAGAGATGATAGAGATAGAGATGATAGAGATAGAGATAGAGATGATAGAGATAGAGATAGAGATGATAGAGATATAGAGATGATAGAGATAATGATAGAGATGATAGAGATAGAGATGATAGAGATAGAGATGATAGAGACAGAGATGATAGAGATAGAGATGATAGAGATGATAGAGATAGAGATGATATAGATAGAGATGATAGAGATAGAGATGATAGAGATAGAGATAGAGATAGAGATGATAGAGATAGATATGATAGAGATAGAGATGATAGAGATAGAGATAGAGATAGAGATAGAGATGATAGAGATAGAGATGATAGAGATAGAGATGATAGAGATAGAGATGATAGAGATAGAGATGATAGAGATAGAGATAGAGATGATAGAGATAGAGATGATAGAGACAGAGGTGATAGAGATAGAGATAGAGATGATAGAGTTAGAGATGATAGAGATAGAGATGATAGAGATAGAGAACGAGATGATAGAGATAGAGATAGAGATGATAGAGATAGAGATGATAGAGATAGAGATGACAGAGATAGAGATGATAGAGATAGAGATGATAGAGATAGAGATGATAGAGATGATAGAGATATAGAGATGATAGAGATAATGATAGAGATGATAGAGATAGAGATGATAGAGATAGAGATGATAGAGATAGAGATGATAGAGATAGAGATGATAGAGATAGAGATAGAGATGATAGAGATAGAGATGATAGAGATAGAGATAGAGATGATAGAGATACAGATGATAGAGATAGAGATGATAGAGATAGAGATGATAGAGATAGAGATGATAGAGATAGAGATGATAGAGATAGAGATAGAGATGATAGAGATAGAGATAGAGATGATATAGATAGAGATGATAGAGATAGAGATGATAGAGATAGAGATAGAGATGATAGAGATAGAGATGATAGAGATAGAGATGATAGAGATAGAGATGATAGAGATAGAGATGATAGAGATATAGATAGAGATGATACAGATAGAGATGATAGAGATAGAGATGATAGAGATAGAGATGATAGAGATGATGATAGAGATAGAGATAGAGATGATAGAGATGATGATAGAGATAATGATAGAGATAGAGAAAGAGATGATAGAGATAGAGATGATAGAGATAGAGATGATAGAGATAGAGATGATAGAGATGATAGAGATAGAGATGATAGAGATAGAGATGATAGAGATAGAGATGATAGAGATAGAGATAGAGATGATAGAGATAGAGATGATAGAGATAGAGATGATAGTGATAGAGATAGAGATGATAGAGATAGAGATAGAGATAGAGATGATAGAGATAGAGATGATAGAGATAGAGATGATAGAGATAGAGATGATAGAGATAGAGATAGAGATGATAGAGATAGAGATGATAGAGATAGAGATGATAGAGATAGAGATGATAGAGATGATAGAGATAGAGATGATAGAGATAGAGATAGAGATGATAGAGATAGAGATGATAGAGATAGAAATGATAGAGATAGAGATGATAGAGATAGAGATGATAGAGATAGAGATGATAGAGATAGAGATAGAGATTATAGAGATAGAGATATAGATGATAGAGTTAGAGATGATAGAGATAGAGATGATAGAGATAGAGATGATAGAGATAGAGATAGAGATAGAGATGATAGAGATAGAGATGATAGAGATAGAGATGATAGAGATAGAGATGATAGAGATAGAGATGATAGAGATAGAGATAGAGATTATAGAGATAGAGATATAGATGATAGAGTTAGAGATGATAGAGATAGAGATGATAGAGATAGAGATAGAGATAGAGATGATAGAGATAGAGATGACAGAGATAGAGATGATAGAGATAGATATGATAGAGATAGAGATAGAGATAGAGATATAGATGATAGAGATAGAGATGATAGAGATAGAGATGATAGAGATAGAGATGATAGAGATAGAGATGATAGAGATAGAGATAGAGATTTTAGAGATAGATATATAGATGATAGAGTTAGAGATGATAGAGATAGAGATGATAGAGATAGAGATAGAGATGAAAGAGATAGAGATAGAGATAGAGATGATAGAGATAGAGATGATAGAGATAGAGATGACAGAGATAGAGATGATAGAGATAGAGATGATAGAGATGATAGAGATAGAGATAGAGATGATAGAGATAGAGATGATATAGATAGAGATGATAGAGATAGAGATGATAGAGATAGAGATAGAGATAATAGAGATAGAGATAGAGATGATAGAGATAGAGATGATAGAGATAGAGATGATAGAGATAGAGATGATAGAGATAGAGATGATAGAGATAGAGATAGAGATGATAGAGATAGAGATGATAAAGATAGAGATAGAGATGATAGAGATAGAGATGATAGAGATGATGATAGAGATGATGATAGAGATAATGATAGAGATAGAGATAGAGATGATAGAGATAGAGATGATAGAGATAGAGATGATAGAGATAGAGATGATAGAGATGATAGAGATAGAGATGATAGAGATGATGATAGAGATGATGATAGAGATAATGATAGAGATAAAGATAGAGATGATAGAGATAGAGATGATAGAGATAGAGATGATAGAGATAGAGATGATAGAGATAGAGATGATAGGGATAGAGATGATAGAGATAGAGATAGAGATGATAGATATAGAGATGATAGAGATAGAGATAGAGATGATAGAGATAGAGATAGAGATAGAGATGATAGAGATAGAGATGATAGAGATAGAGATAGAGAAGATAGAGATAGAGATGATAGAGATAGAGATGATAGAGATAGAGATGATACAGATGATAGAGATAGAGATGATAGAGATAGAGATGATAGAGATAGAGATGATAGAGATAGAGATGATAGAGATAGAGATGATAGAGATGATAGAGATAGAGATGATAGAGATAGAGATGATAGAGATAGAGATGATAGAGATAGAGATGATAGAGATAGAGATGATAGAGATAGAGATGATAGAGATGATAGAGATAGAGATGATAGAGATAGAGATGATAGAGATAGAGATAGAGATGATAGAGATAGAGATGATAGAGATAGAGATGATAGAGATAGAGATGATAGAGATATAGATAGAGATGATAGAGATAGAGATGATAGAGACAGAGATGATAGAGATGATAGAGATAGAGATGATAGAGATAGAGATGATATAGATGATAGAGATAGAGATGATAGAGATAGAGATGATAGAGATAGAGATGATAGAGATAGAGATGATAGAGATAGAGATAGAGATGATAGCGATAGAGATAGAGATGATAGAGATAGAGATAGAGATGATAGAGATAGAGATGATATAGATAGAGATGATAGAGATAGAGATGATAGAGATAGAGATGATAGAGATAGCGATGATAGAGATGATAGAGATAGAGATGATAGAGATAGAGATGATATATTGATAGAGATGATAGAGATAGAGATAGAGATGATAGAGATTAGAGATGATAGAGATAGAGATGATAGAGATAGAGATGATAGAGATAGAGTTGATAGAGATAGAGATAGAGATGATAGAGATAGAGATGATAGAGATAGAGATAGAGATGATAGAGATAGAGATGATAGAGATAGAATGATAGAGATAGAGATGATAGAGATAGAGATGATAGAGATAGAGATAGAGATGATAAAGATGACAGAGATAGAGATGATAGAGATAGAGATGATAGAGATAGAGATGATAGATATAGAGATAGAGATGATAGAGATAGAGATGATAGAGATAGAGATGATAGAGATGATAGAGATATAGAAATGATAGAGATAATGATAGAGATGATAGAGTTAGAGATGATAGAGATAGAGATGATAGAGATAGAGATAGAGATGATAGAGATAGAGATGATAGAGATAGAGATGATAGAGATAGAGATGATAGAGATGATAGAGATAGTGATGATAGAGATAGAGATGATAGAGATAGAGATGATAGAGATAGAGATAGAGATGATAGAGATAGAGATAGAGATGATAGAGATGATAGAGATAGAGATGATAGAGATAGAGATGATAGAGATAGAGATGATAGAGATAGAGATAGAGATGATAGAGATAGAGATAGAGATGATAGAGATATAGAGATGATAGAGATAATGATAGAGATGATAGAGATAGAGATGATAGAGATAGAGATGATAGAGATGATAGAGATAGAGATGATAGAGATAGAGATGATAGAGGTAGAGATGATAGAGATAGAGATGATAGAGATAGAGATAGAGATGATAGAGATAGAGATGATAGAGATAGAGATGATAGAGGTAGAGATAGAGATGATAGATAGAGATAGAGATGATATAGATAGAGATGATAGAGATAGAGATGATAGAGATAGAGATGATAGAGATAGAGATGATAGAGATAGAGATGATAGAGATAGAGTTGATAGAGATAGAGATAGAGATAATAGAGATAGAGATAGAGATGATAGAGATAGAGATGATAGAGATAGAGATGATAGAGATAGAGATGATAGAGATAGAGATAGAGATGATAGAGATAGAGATGATAAAGATAGAGATAGAGATGATAGAGATAGAGATGATAGAGATGATGATAGAGATAGAGATGATAGAGATGATGATAGAGATAATGATAGAGATAGAGATAGAGATGATAGAGATAGAGATGATAGAGATAGAGATGATAGAGATAGAGATGATAGAGATGATAGAGATAGAGATGATAGAGATAGAGATGATAGAGATGATGATAGAGATAATGATAGAGATAAAGATAGAGATGATAGAGATAGAGATGATAGAGATAGAGATGATAGAGATAGAGATAGAGATGATAGGGATAGAGATGATAGAGATAGAGATAGAGATGATAGATATAGAGATGATAGAGATAGAGATAGAGATGATAGAGATAGAGATAGAGATGATAGAGATAGAGATGATAGAGATAGAGATAGAGAAGATAGAGATAGAGATGATAGAGATAGAGATGATAGAGATAGAGATGATACAGATGATAGAGATAGAGATGATAGAGATAGAGATAGAGATGATAGAGATAGAGATGATAGAGATAGAGATGATAGAGATAGAGATGATAGAGATGATAGAGATAGAGATGATAGAGATAGAGATGATAGAGATAGAGATAGAGATGATAGAGATAGAGATGATAGAGATAGAGATGATAGAGATAGAGATGATAGAGATATAGATAGAGATGATAGAGATAGAGATGATAGAGACAGAGATGATAGAGATGATAGAGATAGAGATGACAGAGATAGAGATGATATAGATGATAGAGATAGAGATGATAGAGATAGAGATTATAGAGATAGAGATGATAGAGATAGAGATTATAGAGATAGAGATGATAGAGATAGAGATAGAGATGATAGCGATAGAGATGATAGAGATAGAGATGATAGAGATAGAGATAGAGATGATAGAGATAGAGATGATATAGATAGAGATGATAGAGATAGAGATGATAGAGATAGAGATGATAGAGATAGCGATGATAGAGATGATAGAGATAGAGATGATAGAGATAGAGATGATATAGAGATAGAGATGATAGAGATAGAGATAGAGATGATAGAGATTAGAGATGATAGAGATAGAGATGATAGAGATAGAGATGATAGAGATAGAGTTGATAGAGATAGAGATAGAGATGATAGAGATAGAGATGATAGAGATAGAGATAGAGATGATAGAGATAGAGATGATAGAGATAGAATGATAGAGATAGAGATGATAGAGATAGAGATAGAGATGATAGAGATAGAGATAGAGATGATAAAGATGACAGAGATAGAGATGATAGAGATAGAGATGATAGAGATAGAGATGATAGATATAGAGATAGAGATGATAGAGATAGAGATGATAGAGATAGAGATGATAGAGATATAGAAATGATAGAGATAATGATAGAGATGATAGAGTTAGAGATGATAGAGATAGAGATGATAGAGATAGAGATAGAGATGATAGAGATAGAGATGATAGAGATAGAGATGATAGAGATAGAGATGATAGAGATAGAGATGATAGAGATGATAGAGATAGAGATAGTGATGATAGAGATAGAGATGATAGAGATAGAGATGATAGAGATAGAGATAGAGATGATAGAGATAGAGATAGAGATGATAGAGATGATAGAGATAGAGTTGATAGAGATAGAGATGATAGAGATAGAGATAGATATGATAGAGATAGAGATGATAGAGATAGAGATGATAGAGATAGAGATGATAGAGATAGAGATAGAGATGATAGAGATAGAGATAGAGATGATAGAGATATAGAGATGATAGAGATAATGATAGAGATGATAGAGATAGAGATGATAGAGATAGAGATGATAGAGATGATAGAGATAGAGATGATAGAGATAGAGATGATAGAGGTAGAGATGATAGAGATAGAGATGATAGAGATAGAGATAGAGATGATAGAGATAGAGATGATAGAGATAGAGATGATAGAGGTAGAGATAGAGATGATAGATAGAGATAGAGATGATAGATAGAGATAGAGATGATATAGATAGAGATGATAGAGATAGAGATGATAGAGATAGAGATGATAGAGATAGAGATGATAGAGATAGAGTTGATAGAGATAGAGATAGAGATGATAGAGATAGAGATGATAGAGATAGAGATGATAGAGATAGAGATGATAGAGATAGAATGATAGAGATAGAGATGATAGAGATAGAGATAGAGATGATAGAGATAGAGATAGAGATGATAAAGATGATAGAGGTAGAGATGATAGATATAGAGATAGAGATGATAGAGATAGAGATGATAGAGATAGAGATGATAGAGATGATAGAGATATAGAAATGATAGAGATAATGATAGAGATGATAGAGATAGAGATGATAGAGATAGAGATGATAGAGATAGAGATAGAGATGATAGAGATAGAGATGATAGAGATAGAGATGATAGAGATAGAGATGATAGAGATGATAGAGATAGAGATAGTGATGATAGAGATAGAGATGATAGAGATAGAGATGATAGAGATAGAGATAGAGATGATAGAGATAGAGTTAGAGATGATAGAGATGATAGAGATAGAGTTGATAGAGATAGAGATGATAGAGATAGAGATAGATATGATAGAGATAGAGATGATAGAGATAGAGATGATAGAGATAGAGATGATAGAGATAGAGATAGAGATGATAGAGATAGAGATAGAGATGATAGAGATATAGAGATGATAGAGATAATGATAGAGATGATAGAGATAGAGATGATAGAGATAGAGATGATAGAGATAGAGATGATAGAGATAGAGATAGAGATGATAGAGATAGAGATGATAGAGATAGAGATGATAGAGATGATAGAGATAGAGATGATAGAGATAGAGATGATAGAGATGATAGAGATAGAGATGATAGAGATAGAGATGATAGAGGTAGAGATGATAGAGATAGAGATGATAGAGATGATAGAGATAGAGATGATAGAGATAGAGATGATAGAGATAGAGATGATAGAGATAGAGATAGAGATGATAGATAGAGATAGAGATGATATAGATAGAGATGATAGAGATAGAGATGATAGAGATAGAGATGATAGAGATAGAGATGATAGAGATGATAGAGATAGAGATGATAGAGATAGAGATGATAGAAATAGAGATGATAGAGATAGAGATAGAGATGATAGAGATAGAGATAGAGATGATAGAGATAGAGATGATAGGGATAGAGATAGAGATGATAGAGATAGAGATAGAGATGATAGAGATAGAGATGATAGAGATAGAGATGATAGAGATAGAGATAGAGAAGATAGAGATAGAGATGATAGAGATAGAGATGATAGAGATAGAGATGATAGAGATAGAGATGATAGAGATGATAGAGATAGAGATGATAGAGATAGAGATAGAGATGATAGAGATAGAGATGATAGAGATAGAGATAGAGATAATAGAGATGATAGAGATGATAGAGATAGAGATGATAGAGATAGAGATGATAGAGATAGAGATAGAGATGATAGAGATAGAGATGATAGAGATAGAGATGATAGAGATATAGAGGTGATAGAGATAATGATAGAGATGATAGAGATAGAGATGATAGAGATAGAGATGATAGAGATAGAGATGATAGAGATAGAGATGATAGAGATAGAGATAGAGATGATAGAGATAGAGATGATAGAGATAGAGATGATATAGATGATAGAGATAGAGATGATAGAGATAGAGATGATAGAGATAGAGATGATAGAGATAGAGATGATAGAGATAGAGATAGAGATGATAGATATGATAGAGATAGAGATAGAGATGATAGAGATAGAGATGATATAGATAGAGATGATAGAGATAGAGATGATAGAGATATAGATGATAGAGATAGAGATGATAGAGATGATAGAGATAGAGATGATAGAGATAGAGATGATATAGAGATAGAGATGATAGAGATAGAGATAGAGATGATAGAGATAGAGATGATAGAGATAGAGATGATAGAGATAGAGATGATAGAGATAGAGATGATAGAGATAGAGATGATAGAGATAGAGTTGATAGAGATAGAGATAGAGATGATAGAGATAGAGATGATAGAGATAGAGATAGAGATGATAGAGATAGAGATGATAGAGATAGAGATGATAGAGATAGAGATAGAGATGATAGAGATAGAGATGATAGTGATGATAGAGATAGAGATGATAGAGATAGAGATGATAGAGATAGAGATAGAGATGATAGAGATAGAGATGATAGAGATAGAGATGATAGAGATATAGAGGTGATAGAGATAATGATAGAGATGATAGAGATAGAGATGATAGAGATAGAGATGATAGAGATAGAGATGATAGAGATAGAGATGATAGAGATAGAGATAGAGATGATAGAGATATAGAGGTGATAGAGATAATGATAGAGATGATAGAGATAGAGATGATAGAGATAGAGATGATAGAGATAGAGATGATAGAGATAGAGATGATAGAGATAGAGATAGAGATGATAGAGATATAGATGATAGAGATAGAGATGATAGAGATGATAGAGATAGAGATGATAGAGATAGAGATGATATAGAGATAGAGATGATAGAGATAGAGATAGAGATGATAGAGATAGAGATGATAGAGATAGAGATGATAGAGATAGAGATGATAGAGATAGAGATGATAGAGATAGAGATGATAGAGATAGAGTTGATAGAGATAGAGATAGAGATGATAGAGATAGAGATGATAGAGATAGAGATAGAGATGATAGAGATAGAGATGATAGAGATAGAGATGATAGAGATAGAGATAGAGATGATAGAGATAGAGATAGAGATGATAGAGATAGAGATGATAGTGATGATAGAGATAGAGATGATAGAGACAGAGATGATAGAGATAGAGATGATAGAGATGATAGAGATAGAGATGATATAGATAGAGATAGATATGATAGAGATAGAGATGATAGAGATAGAGATGATAGAGATAGAGATGATAGAGATAGAGATAGAGATGATAGAGATAGAGATAGAGATGATAGAGATATAGAGAATTCATCATCTTTCCCCCATCTCACGCGACCCCCCCAACGAACCTATCAATTACAGTAAATGGCTGCCCACTCTCCCCAGTCCCACAAGCTCGCTGCCTCGGGGTAATCCTTGACGCTGATCTCTCCTTCAAACCACATATCCAAGCCCTTTCCACTTCCTGCCGACTGCAACTCAAAAATATTTCACGAATCCGTTCATTCCTCAACCATGAATCTGCAAAAACCCTAGTCCATGCCCTCATCATCTCTCGCCTTGACTACTGCAACCTCCTGCTCTGTGGCCTCCCCGCTAACACTCTCGCACCCCTCCAATCTATTCTAAACTCTGCTGCCCGACTAATCCACTTGTCCCCCCGCTATTCCCCGGCCTCTCCCCTCTTTCAATCCCTTCACTGGCTCCCCATTGCCCAGAGACTCCACTACAAAACCCTAACCATGACGTACAAAGCCATCCACAACCTGTCTCCTCCATACATCTGTGACCTCGTCTCCCGGTACTTACCTACCCGCAACCTCCGATCCTCACAAGATCTCCTACTCTACTCCCCTCTTATCTCCACTTCCCACAATCGTATACAAGATTTCTCTCGCATATCACCCCTACTCTGGAACCCTCTACCACAACACATCAGACTCTCGCCTACCATCGAAACCTTCAAAAAGAACCTGAAGACCCACCTCTTCAGACAAGCCTACAACCTGCAGCTACCACCGATCGACCAAACCGCTGCATGACCATCTCTACCCTCACCTACTGTATTCTCACCCATCCCTTGTAGATTGTGAGCCCTCGCGGGCAGGGTCCTCATTCCTCCTGTACCAGTTATGACTTGTATTGTTTAAGATTATTGTACTTGTTTTCATTATGTATACCCCTCCTCACATGTAAAGCGCCATGGAATAAATGGCGCTATAACAATAAATAATAATAATAATAATAATAATAGAGATGATAGAGATAGAGATGATAGAGATAGAGATAGAGATGATAGAGATAGATATGATAGAGATAGAGATGATAGAGATAGAGATAGAGATAGAGATAGAGATGATAGAGATAGAGATGATAGAGATAGAGATGATAGAGATAGAGATGATAGAGATAGAGATGATAGAGATAGAGATAGAGATGATAGAGATAGAGATGATAGAGATAGAGGTGATAGAGATAGAGATATAGATGATAGAGTTAGAGATGATAGAGATAGAGATGATAGAGATAGAGAACGAGATGATAGAGATAGAGATAGAGATGATAGAGATAGAGATGATAGAGATAGAGATGACAGAGATAGAGATGATAGAGATAGAGATGATAGAGATAGAGATGATAGAGATGATAGAGATATAGAGATGATAGAGATAATGATAGAGATGATAGAGATAGAGATGATAGAGATAGAGATGATAGAGATAGAGATGATAGAGATAGAGATAGAGATGATAGAGATAGAGATGATAGAGATAGAGATAGAGATGATAGAGATAGAGATGATATAGATGATAGAGATAGAGATGATAGAGATAGAGATTATAGAGATAGAGATGATAGAGATAGAGATGATAGAGATAGAGATGATAGAGATAGAGATAGAGATGATAGCGATAGAGATGATAGAGATAGAGATGATAGAGATAGAGATAGAGATGATAGAGATAGAGATGATATAGATAGAGATGATAGAGATAGAGATGATAGAGATAGAGATGATAGAGATAGCGATGATAGAGATGATAGAGATAGAGATGATAGAGATAGAGATGATATAGAGACAGAGATGATAGAGATAGAGATAGAGATGATAGAGATTAGAGATGATAGAGATAGAGATGATAGAGATAGAGATGATAGAGATAGAGTTGATAGAGATAGAGATAGAGATGATAGAGATAGAGATGATAGAGATAGAGATAGAGATGATAGAGATAGAGATGATAGAGATAGAATGATAGAGATAGAGATGATAGAGATAGAGATAGAGATGATAGAGATAGAGATAGAGATGATAAAGATGACAGAGATAGAGATGATAGAGATAGAGATGATAGAGATAGAGATGATAGATATAGAGATAGAGATGATAGAGATAGAGATGATAGAGATAGAGATGATAGAGATGATAGAGATATAGAAATGATAGAGATAATGATAGAGATGATAGAGTTAGAGATGATAGAGATAGAGATGATAGAGATAGAGATAGAGATGATAGAGATAGAGATGATAGAGATAGAGATGATAGAGATAGAGATGATAGAGATGATAGAGATAGAGATAGTGATGATAGAGATAGAGATGATAGAGATGATAGAGATAGAGATAGAGATGATAGAGATAGAGATAGAGATGATAGAGATGATAGAGATAGAGTTGATAGAGATAGAGATGATAGAGATAGAGATAGATATGATAGAGATAGAGATGATAGAGATAGAGATGATAGAGATAGAGATGATAGAGATAGAGATAGAGATGATAGAGATAGAGATAGAGATGATAGAGATATAGAGATGATAGAGATAATGATAGAGATGATAGAGATAGAGATGATAGAGATAGAGATGATAGAGATGATAGAGATAGAGATGATAGAGATAGAGATGATAGAGGTAGAGATGATAGAGATAGAGATGATAGAGATAGAGATAGAGATGATAGAGATAGAGATGATAGAGATAGAGATGATAGAGGTAGAGATAGAGATGATAGATAGAGATAGAGATGATATAGATAGAGATGATAGAGATAGAGATGATAGAGATAGAGATGATAGAGATAGAGATGATAGAGATAGAGTTGATAGAGATAGAGATAGAGATGATAGAGATAGAGATGATAGAGATAGAGATGATAGAGATAGAGATGATAGAGATAGAATGATAGAGATAGAGATGATAGAGATAGAGATAGAGATGATAGAGATAGAGATAGAGATGATAAAGATGATAGAGATAGAGATGATAGATATAGAGATAGAGATGATAGAGATAGAGATGATAGAGATAGAGATGATAGAGATGATAGAGATATAGAAATGATAGAGATAATGATAGAGATGATAGAGATAGAGATGATAGAGATAGAGATAGAGATGATAGAGATAGAGATGATAGAGATAGAGATGATAGAGATAGAGATGATAGAGATGATAGAGATAGAGATAGTGATGATAGAGATAGAGATGATAGAGATAGAGATGATAGAGATAGAGATAGAGATGATAGAGATAGAGTTAGAGATGATAGAGATGATAGAGATAGAGTTGATAGAGATAGAGATGATAGAGATAGAGATAGATATGATAGAGATAGAGATGATAGAGATAGAGATGATAGAGATAGAGATGATAGAGATAGAGATAGAGATGATAGAGATAGAGATAGAGATGATAGAGATATAGAGATGATAGAGATAATGATAGAGATGATAGAGATAGAGATGATAGAGATAGAGATGATAGAGACAGAGATGATAGAGATAGAGATGATAGAGATGATAGAGATAGAGATGATATAGATAGAGATGATAGAGATAGAGATGATAGAGATAGAGATAGAGATGATAGAGATAGATATGATAGAGATAGAGATGATACAGATAGAGATAGAGATAGAGATAGAGATGATAGAGATAGAGATGATAGAGATAGAGATGATAGAGATAGAGATGATAGAGATAGAGATGATAGAGATAGAGATAGAGATGATAGAGATAGAGATGATAGAGACAGAGGTGATAGAGATAGAGATAGAGATGATAGAGTTAGAGATGATAGAGATAGAGATGATAGAGATAGAGAACGAGATGATAGAGATAGAGATAGAGATGATAGAGATAGAGATGATAGAGATAGAGATGACAGAGATAGAGATGATAGAGATAGAGATGATAGAGATAGAGATGATAGAGATGATAGAGATATAGAGATGATAGAGATAATGATAGAGATGATAGAGATAGAGATGATAGAGATAGAGATGATAGAGATAGAGATGATAGAGATAGAGATGATAGAGATAGAGATAGAGATGATAGAGATAGAGATGATAGAGATAGAGATAGAGATGATAGAGATACAGATGATAGAGATAAAGATGATAGAGATAGAGATGATAGAGATAGAGATGATAGAGATAGAGATGATAGAGATAGAGATAGAGATGATAGAGATAGAGATAGAGATGATATAGATAGAGATGATAGAGATAGAGATGATAGAGATAGAGATAGAGATGATAGAGATAGAGATGATAGAGATAGAGATGATAGAGATAGAGATGATAGAGATAGAGATGATAGAGATATAGATAGAGATGATACAGATAGAGATGATAGAGATAGAGATGATAGAGATAGAGATGATAGAGATGATGATAGAGATAGAGATAGAGATGATAGAGATGATGATAGAGATAATGATAGAGATAGAGAAAGAGATGATAGAGATAGAGATGATAGAGATAGAGATGATAGAGATGATAGAGATAGAGATGATAGAGATAGAGATGATAGAGATAGAGATGATAGAGATAGAGATAGAGATGATAGAGATAGAGATGATAGAGATAGAAATGATAGAGATAGAGATGATAGAGATAGAGATGATAGAGATAGAGATGATAGAGATAGAGATAGAGATTATAGAGATAGAGATATAGATGATAGAGTTAGAGATGATAGAGATAGAGATGATAGAGATAGAGATGATAGAGATAGAGATAGAGATAGAGATGATAGAGATAGAGATGATAGAGATAGAGATGATAGAGATAGAGATGATAGAGATAGAGATGATAGAGATAGAGATAGAGATTATAGAGATAGAGATATAGATGATAGAGTTAGAGATGATAGAGATAGAGATAGAGATAGAGATAGAGATAGAGATGATAGAGATAGAGATGACAGAGATAGAGATGATAGAGATAGATATGATAGAGATAGAGATAGAGATAGAGATATAGATGATAGAGATAGAGATGATAGAGATAGAGATGATAGAGATAGAGATGATAGAGATAGAGATGATAGAGATAGAGATAGAGATTTTAGAGATAGATATATAGATGATAGAGTTAGAGATGATAGAGATAGAGATGATAGAGATAGAGATAGAGATGAAAGAGATAGAGATAGAGATAGAGATGATAGAGATAGAGATGATAGAGATAGAGATGATAGAGATAGAGATGATAGAGATGATAGAGATATAGAGATGATAGAGATAATGATAGAGATGATAGAGATAGAGATGATAGAGATAGAGATGATAGAGATAGAGATGATAGAGATAGAGATGATAGAGATAGAGATGATAGAGATAGAGATGATAGAGATAGAGATAGAGATGATAGAGATAGAGATGATAGAGATAGAGATAGAGATGATAGAGATACAGATGATAGAGATAGAGATGATAGAGATAGAGATGATAGAGATAGAGATGATAGAGATAGAGATAGAGATGATAGAGATAGAGATAGAGATGATATAGATAGAGATGATAGAGATAGAGATGATAGAGATAGAGATAGAGATGATAGAGATAGAGATGATAGAGATAGAGATGATAGAGATAGAGATGATAGAGATAGAGATGATAGAGATATAGATAGAGATGATACAGATAGAGATGATAGAGATAGAGATGATAGAGATAGAGATGATAGAGATGATGATAGAGATAGAGATAGAGATGATAGAGATGATGATAGAGATAATGATAGAGATAGAGAAAGAGATGATAGAGATAGAGATGATAGAGATAGAGATGATAGAGATGATAGAGATAGAGATGATAGAGATAGAGATGATAGAGATAGAGATGATAGAGATAGAGATAGAGATGATAGAGATAGAGATGATAGAGATAGAAATGATAGAGATAGAGATGATAGAGATAGAGATGATAGAGATAGAGATGATAGAGATAGAGATAGAGATTATAGAGATAGAGATATAGATGATAGAGTTAGAGATGATAGAGAGAGATGATAGAGATAGAGATAGAGATAGAGATGATAGAGATAGAGATGACAGAGATAGAGATGATAGAGATAGATATGATAGAGATAGAGATAGAGATAGAGATATAGATGATAGAGATAGAGATGATAGAGATAGAGATGATAGAGATAGAGATGATAGAGATAGAGATGATAGAGATAGAGATAGAGATTTTAGAGATAGATATATAGATGATAGAGTTAGAGATGATAGAGATAGAGATGATAGAGATAGAGATAGAGATGAAAGAGATAGAGATAGAGATAGAGATGATAGAGATAGAGATGATAGAGATAGAGATGACAGAGATAGAGATGATAGAGATAGAGATGATAGAGATGATAGAGATAGAGATGATAGAGATAGAGATAGAGATGATAGAGATAGAGATGATATAGATAGAGATGATAGAGATAGAGATGATAGAGATAGAGATAGAGATAATAGAGATAGAGATAGAGATGATAGAGATAGAGATGATAGAGATAGAGATGATAGAGATAGAGATGATAGAGATAGAGATAGAGATGATAGAGATAGAGATGATAAAGATAGAGATAGAGATGATAGAGATAGAGATGATAGAGATGATGATAGAGATGATGATAGAGATAATGATAGAGATAGAGATAGAGATGATAGAGATAGAGATGATAGAGATAGAGATGATAGAGATAGAGATGATAGAGATGATAGAGATAGAGATGATAGAGATGATGATAGAGATGATGATAGAGATAATGATAGAGATAAAGATAGAGATGATAGAGATAGAGATGATAGAGATAGAGATGATAGAGATAGAGATGATAGAGATAGAGATGATAGGGATAGAGATGATAGAGATAGAGATAGAGATGATAGATATAGAGATGATAGAGATAGAGATAGAGATGATAGAGATAGAGATAGAGATAGAGATGATAGAGATAGAGATGATAGAGATAGAGATAGAGAAGATAGAGATAGAGATGATAGAGATAGAGATGATAGAGATAGAGATGATACAGATGATAGAGATAGAGATGATAGAGATAGAGATGATAGAGATAGAGATGATAGAGATAGAGATGATAGAGATAGAGATGATAGAGATGATAGAGATAGAGATGATAGAGATAGAGATGATAGAGATAGAGATAGAGATGATAGAGATAGAGATGATAGAGATAGAGATGATAGAGATATAGATAGAGATGATAGAGATAGAGATGATAGAGACAGAGATGATAGAGATGATAGAGATAGAGATGATAGAGATAGAGATGATATAGATGATAGAGATAGAGATGATAGAGATAGAGATGATAGAGATAGAGATGATAGAGATAGAGATGATAGAGATAGAGATAGAGATGATAGCGATAGAGATAGAGATGATAGAGATAGAGATAGAGATGATAGAGATAGAGATGATATAGATAGAGATGATAGAGATAGAGATGATAGAGATAGAGATGATAGAGATAGCGATGATAGAGATGATAGAGATAGAGATGATAGAGATAGAGATGATATATTGATAGAGATGATAGAGATAGAGATAGAGATGATAGAGATTAGAGATGATAGAGATAGAGATGATAGAGATAGAGATGATAGAGATAGAGTTGATAGAGATAGAGATAGAGATGATAGAGATAGAGATGATAGAGATAGAGATAGAGATGATAGAGATAGAGATGATAGAGATAGAATGATAGAGATAGAGATGATAGAGATAGAGATGATAGAGATAGAGATAGAGATGATAAAGATGACAGAGATAGAGATGATAGAGATAGAGATGATAGAGATAGAGATGATAGATATAGAGATAGAGATGATAGAGATAGAGATGATAGAGATAGAGATGATAGAGATGATAGAGATATAGAAATGATAGAGATAATGATAGAGATGATAGAGTTAGAGATGATAGAGATAGAGATGATAGAGATAGAGATAGAGATGATAGAGATAGAGATGATAGAGATAGAGATGATAGAGATAGAGATGATAGAGATGATAGAGATAGTGATGATAGAGATAGAGATGATAGAGATAGAGATGATAGAGATAGAGATAGAGATAGAGATGATAGAGATAGAGATAGAGATGATAGAGATGATAGAGATAGAGGTGATAGAGATAGAGATGATAGAGATAGAGATAGATATGATAGAGATAGAGATGATAGAGATAGAGATGATAGAGATAGAGATGATAGAGATAGAGATAGAGATGATAGAGATAGAGATAGAGATGATAGAGATATAGAGATGATAGAGATAATGATAGAGATGATAGAGATAGAGATGATAGAGATAGAGATGATAGAGATGATAGAGATAGAGATGATAGAGATAGAGATGATAGAGGTAGAGATGATAGAGATAGAGATGATAGAGATAGAGATAGAGATGATAGAGATAGAGATGATAGAGATAGAGATGATAGAGGTAGAGATAGAGATGATAGATAGAGATAGAGATGATATAGATAGAGATGATAGAGATAGAGATGATAGAGATAGAGATGATAGAGATAGAGATGATAGAGATAGAGTTGATAGAGATAGAGATAGAGATAATAGAGATAGAGATAGAGATGATAGAGATAGAGATGATAGAGATAGAGATGATAGAGATAGAGATGATAGAGATAGAGATAGAGATGATAGAGATAGAGATGATAAAGATAGAGATAGAGATGATAGAGATAGAGATGATAGAGATGATGATAGAGATAGAGATGATAGAGATGATGATAGAGATAATGATAGAGATAGAGATAGAGATGATAGAGATAGAGATGATAGAGATAGAGATGATAGAGATAGAGATGATAGAGATGATAGAGATAGAGATGATAGAGATAGAGATGATAGAGATGATGATAGAGATAATGATAGAGATAAAGATAGAGATGATAGAGATAGAGATGATAGAGATAGAGATGATAGAGATAGAGATGATAGAGATAGAGATGATAGGGATAGAGATGATAGAGATAGAGATAGAGATGATAGATATAGAGATGATAGAGATAGAGATAGAGATGATAGAGATAGAGATAGAGATAGAGATGATAGAGATAGAGATGATAGAGATAGAGATAGAGAAGATAGAGATAGAGATGATAGAGATAGAGATGATAGAGATAGAGATGATACAGATGATAGAGATAGAGATGATAGAGATAGAGATAGAGATGATAGAGATAGAGATGATAGAGATAGAGATGATAGAGATAGAGATGATAGAGATGATAGAGATAGAGATGATAGAGATAGAGATGATAGAGATAGAGATAGAGATGATAGAGATAGAGATGATAGAGATAGAGATGATAGAGATAGAGATGATAGAGATATAGATAGAGATGATAGAGATAGAGATGATAGAGACAGAGATGATAGAGATGATAGAGATAGAGATGACAGAGATAGAGATGATATAGATGATAGAGATAGAGATGATAGAGATAGAGATTATAGAGATAGAGATGATAGAGATAGAGATTATAGAGATAGAGATGATAGAGATAGAGATAGAGATGATAGCGATAGAGATGATAGAGATAGAGATGATAGAGATAGAGATAGAGATGATAGAGATAGAGATGATATAGATAGAGATGATAGAGATAGAGATGATAGAGATAGAGATGATAGAGATAGCGATGATAGAGATGATAGAGATAGAGATGATAGAGATAGAGATGATATAGAGATAGAGATGATAGAGATAGAGATAGAGATGATAGAGATTAGAGATGATAGAGATAGAGATGATAGAGATAGAGATGATAGAGATAGAGTTGATAGAGATAGAGATAGAGATGATAGAGATAGAGATGATAGAGATAGAGATAGAGATGATAGAGATAGAGATGATAGAGATAGAATGATAGAGATAGAGATGATAGAGATAGAGATAGAGATGATAGAGATAGAGATAGAGATGATAAAGATGACAGAGATAGAGATGATAGAGATAGAGATGATAGAGATAGAGATGATAGATATAGAGATAGAGATGATAGAGATAGAGATGATAGAGATAGAGATGATAGAGATGATAGAGATATAGAAATGATAGAGATAATGATAGAGATGATAGAGTTAGAGATGATAGAGATAGAGATGATAGAGATAGAGATAGAGATGATAGAGATAGAGATGATAGAGATAGAGATGATAGAGATAGAGATGATAGAGATAGAGATGATAGAGATAGAGATGATAGAGATGATAGAGATAGAGATAGTGATGATAGAGATAGAGATGATAGAGATAGAGATGATAGAGATAGAGATAGAGATGATAGAGATAGAGATAGAGATGATAGAGATGATAGAGATAGAGTTGATAGAGATAGAGATGATAGAGATAGAGATAGATATGATAGAGATAGAGATGATAGAGATAGAGATGATAGAGATAGAGATGATAGAGATAGAGATAGAGATGATAGAGATAGAGATAGAGATGATAGAGATATAGAGATGATAGAGATAATGATAGAGATGATAGAGATAGAGATGATAGAGATAGAGATGATAGAGATGATAGAGATAGAGATGATAGAGATAGAGATGATAGAGGTAGAGATGATAGAGATAGAGATGATAGAGATAGAGATAGAGATGATAGAGATAGAGATGATAGAGATAGAGATGATAGAGGTAGAGATAGAGATGATAGATAGAGATAGAGATGATAGATAGAGATAGAGATGATATAGATAGAGATGATAGAGATAGAGATGATAGAGATAGAGATGATAGAGATAGAGATGATAGAGATAGAGTTGATAGAGATAGAGATAGAGATGATAGAGATAGAGATGATAGAGATAGAGATGATAGAGATAGAGATGATAGAGATAG
This sequence comes from Ranitomeya imitator, assembly GCF_032444005.1. Classification (NCBI taxonomy): domain Eukaryota; kingdom Metazoa; phylum Chordata; class Amphibia; order Anura; family Dendrobatidae; genus Ranitomeya; species Ranitomeya imitator. Next base: position 327,420 of record NW_027194411.1, on the reverse strand, counting down.
AATGATAGAGATAGAGATGATAGAGATAGAGATAGAGATGATAGAGATAGAGATAGAGATGATAAAGATGATAGAGATAGAGATGATAGATATAGAGATAGAGATGATAGAGATAGAGATGATAGAGATAGAGATGATAGAGATGATAGAGATATAGAAATGATAGAGATAATGATAGAGATGATAGAGATAGAGATGATAGAGATAGAGATGATAGAGATAGAGATAGAGATGATAGAGATAGAGATGATAGAGATAGAGATGATAGAGATAGAGATGATAGAGATGATAGAGATAGAGATAGTGATGATAGAGATAGAGATGATAGAGATAGAGATGATAGAGATAGAGATAGAGATGATAGAGATAGAGTTAGAGATGATAGAGATGATAGAGATAGAGTTGATAGAGATAGAGATGATAGAGATAGAGATAGATATGATAGAGATAGAGATGATAGAGATAGAGATGATAGAGATAGAGATGATAGAGATAGAGATAGAGATGATAGAGATAGAGATAGAGATGATAGAGATATAGAGATGATAGAGATAATGATAGAGATGATAGAGATAGAGATGATAGAGATAGAGATGATAGAGATAGAGATGATAGAGATAGAGATAGAGATGATAGAGATAGAGATAGAGATGATAGAGATAGAGATGATAGAGATGATAGAGATAGAGATGATAGAGATAGAGATGATAGAGATGATAGAGATAGAGATGATAGAGATAGAGATGATAGAGGTAGAGATGATAGAGATAGAGATGATAGAGATGATAGAGATAGAGATGATAGAGATAGAGATGATAGAGATAGAGATGATAGAGATAGAGATAGAGATGATAGATAGAGATAGAGATGATATAGATAGAGATGATAGAGATAGAGATGATAGAGATAGAGATGATAGAGATAGAGATGATAGAGATGATAGAGATAGAGATGATAGAGATAGAGATGATAGAAATAGAGATGATAGAGATAGAGATAGAGATGATAGAGATAGAGATGATAGAGATAGAGATGATAGGGATAGAGATAGAGATGATAGAGATAGAGATAGAGATGATAGAGATAGAGATGATAGAGATAGAGATGATAGAGATAGAGATAGAGAAGATAGAGATAGAGATGATAGAGATAGAGATGATAGAGATAGAGATGATAGAGATAGAGATGATAGAGATGATAGAGATAGAGATAGTGATGATAGAGATGATAGAGATGATAGAGATAGAGATAGAGATGATAGAGATAGAGATAGAGATGATAGAGATGATAGAGATAGAGTTGATAGAGATAGAGATGATAGAGATAGAGATAGATATGATAGAGATAGAGATGATAGAGATAGAGATGATAGAGATAGAGATGATAGAGATAGAGATAGAGATGATAGAGATAGAGATAGAGATGATAGAGATATAGAGATGATAGAGATAATGATAGAGATGATAGAGATAGAGATGATAGAGATAGAGATGATAGAGATGATAGAGATAGAGATGATAGAGATAGAGATGATAGAGGTAGAGATGATAGAGATAGAGATGATAGAGATAGAGATAGAGATGATAGAGATAGAGATGATAGAGATAGAGATGATAGAGGTAGAGATAGAGATGATAGATAGAGATAGAGATGATATAGATAGAGATGATAGAGATAGAGATGATAGAGATAGAGATGATAGAGATAGAGATGATAGAGATAGAGTTGATAGAGATAGAGATAGAGATGATAGAGATAGAGATGATAGAGATAGAGATGATAGAGATAGAGATGATAGAGATAGAATGATAGAGATAGAGATGATAGAGATAGAGATGATAGAGATAGAGATAGAGATGATAAAGATGATAGAGATAGAGATGATAGATATAGAGATAGAGATGATAGAGATAGAGATGATAGAGATAGAGATGATAGAGATGATAGAGATATAGAAATGATAGAGATAATGATAGAGATGATAGAGATAGAGATGATAGAGATAGAGATAGAGATGATAGAGATAGAGATGATAGAGATAGAGATGATAGAGATAGAGATGATAGAGATGATAGAGATAGAGATAGTGATGATAGAGATAGAGATGATAGAGATAGAGATGATAGAGATAGAGATAGAGATGATAGAGATAGAGTTAGAGATGATAGAGATGATAGAGATAGAGTTGATAGAGATAGAGATGATAGAGATAGAGATAGATATGATAGAGATAGAGATGATAGAGATAGAGATGATAGAGATAGAGATGATAGAGATAGAGATAGAGATGATAGAGATAGAGATAGAGATAGAGATGATAGAGATATAGAGATGATAGAGATAATGATAGAGATGATAGAGATAGAGATGATAGAGATAGAGATGATAGAGACAGAGATGATAGAGATAGAGATGATAGAGATGATAGAGATAGAGATGATATAGATAGAGATGATAGAGATAGAGATGATAGAGATAGAGATGATAGAGATAGAGATAGAGATGATAGAGATAGATATGATAGAGATAGAGATGATAGAGATAGAGATAGAGATAGAGATAGAGATGATAGAGATAGAGATGATAGAGATAGAGATGATAGAGATAGAGATGATAGAGATAGAGATGATAGAGATAGAGATAGAGATGATAGAGATAGAGATGATAGAGACAGAGGTGATAGAGATAGAGATAGAGATGATAGAGTTAGAGATGATAGAGATAGAGATGATAGAGATAGAGAACGAGATGATAGAGATAGAGATAGAGATGATAGAGATAGAGATGATAGAGATAGAGATGACAGAGATAGAGATGATAGAGATAGAGATGATAGAGATAGAGATGATAGAGATGATAGAGATATAGAGATGATAGAGATAATGATAGAGATGATAGAGATAGAGATGATAGAGATAGAGATGATAGAGATAGAGATGATAGAGATAGAGATGATAGAGATAGAGATAGAGATGATAGAGATAGAGATGATAGAGATAGAGATAGAGATGATAGAGATACAGATGATAGAGATAGAGATGATAGAGATAGAGATGATAGAGATAGAGATGATAGAGATAGAGATGATAGAGATAGAGATAGAGATGATAGAGATAGAGATAGAGATGATATAGATAGAGATGATAGAGATAGAGATGATAGAGATAGAGATAGAGATGATAGAGATAGAGATGATAGAGATAGAGATGATAGAGATAGAGATGATAGAGATATAGATAGAGATAGAGATAGAGATGATACAGATAGAGATGATAGAGATAGAGATGATAGAGATAGAGATGATAGAGATGATGATAGAGATAGAGATAGAGATGATAGAGATGATGATAGAGATAATGATAGAGATAGAGAAAGAGATGATAGAGATAGAGATGATAGAGATAGAGATGATAGAGATAGAGATGATAGAGATGATAGAGATAGAGATGATAGAGATAGAGATGATAGAGATAGAGATGATAGAGATAGAGATAGAGATGATAGAGATAGAGATGATAGAGATAGAGATGATAGTGATAGAGATAGAGATGATAGAGATAGAGATAGAGATAGAGATGATAGAGATAGAGATGATAGAGATAGAGATGATAGAGATAGAGATGATAGAGATAGAGATAGAGATGATAGAGATAGAGATGATAGAGATGATAGAGATGATAGAGATAGAGATGATAGAGATAGAGATGATAGAGATAGAGATGATAGAGAGTGAGATGATAGAGATAGAGATGATAGAGATAGAGATGATAGAGATAGAGATGATAGAGATAGAAATGATAGAGATAGAGATGATAGAGATAGAGATGATAGAGATAGAGATGATAGAGATAGAGATAGAGATTATAGAGATAGAGATATAGATGATAGAGTTAGAGATGATAGAGATAGAGATGATAGAGATAGAGATGATAGAGATAGAGATAGAGATAGAGATGATAGAGATAGAGATGATAGAGATAGAGATGATAGAGATAGAGATGATAGAGATAGAGATAGAGATTATAGAGATAGAGATATAGATGATAGAGTTAGAGATGATAGAGATAGAGATGATAGAGATAGAGATAGAGATGAAAGAGATAGAGATAGAGATAGAGATGATAGAGATAGAGATGACAGAGATAGAGATGATAGAGATAGAGATGATAGAGATAGAGATAGAGATATAGATATAGATGATAGAGATAGAGATGATAGAGATAGAGATGATAGAGATAGAGATGATAGAGATAGAGATGATAGAGATAGAGATAGAGATTTTAGAGATAGATATATAGATGATAGAGTTAGAGATGATAGAGATAGAGATGATAGAGATAGAGATAGAGATGATAGAGATAGAGATGATAGAGATGATAGAGATAGAGATGATAGAGATAGAGATAGAGATGATAGAGATAGAGATGATATAGATAGAGATGATAGAGATAGAGATGATAGAGATAGAGATAGAGATAATAGAGATAGAGATAGAGATGATAGAGATAGAGATGATAGAGATAGAGATGATAGAGATAGAGATAGAGATGATAGAGATAGAGATGATAAAGATAGAGATAGAGATGATAGAGATAGAGATGATAGAGATGATGATAGAGATAGAGATGATAGAGATGATGATAGAGATAATGATAGAGATAGAGATAGAGATGATAGAGATAGAGATGATAGAGATAGAGATGATAGAGATAGAGATGATAGAGATGATAGAGATAGAGATGATAGAGATAGAGATGATAGAGATGATGATAGAGATAATGATAGAGATAAAGATAGAGATGATAGAGATAGAGATGATAGAGATAGAGATGATAGAGATAGAGATGATAGAGATAGAGATGATAGGGATAGAGATGATAGAGATAGAGATAGAGATGATAGATATAGAGATGATAGAGATAGAGATAGAGATGATAGAGATAGAGATAGAGATAGAGATGATAGAGATAGAGATGATAGAGATAGAGATAGAGAAGATAGAGATAGAGATGATAGAGATAGAGATGATAGAGATAGAGATGATACAGATGATAGAGATAGAGATGATAGAGATAGAGATAGAGATGATAGAGATAGAGATGATAGAGATAGAGATGATAGAGATAGAGATGATAGAGATGATAGAGATAGAGATGATAGAGATAGAGATGATAGAGATAGAGATAGAGATGATAGAGATAGAGATGATAGAGATAGAGATGATAGAGATAGAGATGATAGAGATATAGATAGAGATGATAGAGATAGAGATGATAGAGACAGAGATGATAGAGATGATAGAGATAGAGATGACAGAGATAGAGATGATATAGATGATAGAGATAGAGATGATAGAGATAGAGATTATAGAGATAGAGATGATAGAGATAGAGATGATAGAGATAGAGATGATAGAGATAGAGATAGAGATGATAGCGATAGAGATGATAGAGATAGAGATGATAGAGATAGAGATAGAGATAGAGATGATAGAGATAGAGATGATATAGATAGAGATGATAGAGATAGAGATGATAGAGATAGAGATGATAGAGATAGCGATGATAGAGATTATAGAGATAGAGATGATAGAGATAGAGATGATATAGAGATAGAGATGATAGAGATAGAGATAGAGATGATAGAGATTAGAGATGATAGAGATAGAGATGATAGAGATAGAGATGATAGAGATAGAGTTGATAGAGATAGAGATAGAGATGATAGAGATAGAGATGATAGAGATAGAGATAGAGATGATAGAGATAGAGATGATAGAGATAGAATGATAGAGATAGAGATGATAGAGATAGAGATAGAGATGATAGAGATAGAGATAGAGATGATAAAGATGACAGAGATAGAGATGATAGAGATAGAGATGATAGAGATAGAGATGATAGATATAGAGATAGAGATGATAGAGATAGAGATGATAGAGATAGAGATGATAGAGATGATAGAGATATAGAAATGATAGAGATAATGATAGAGATGATAGAGTTAGAGATGATAGAGATAGAGATGATAGAGATAGAGATAGAGATGATAGAGATAGAGATGATAGAGATAGAGATGATAGAGATAGAGATGATAGAGATAGAGATGATAGAGATGATAGAGATAGAGATAGTGATGATAGAGATAGAGATGATAGAGATAGAGATGATAGAGATAGAGATAGAGATGATAGAGATAGAGATAGAGATGATAGAGATGATAGAGATAGAGTTGATAGAGATAGAGATGATAGAGATAGAGATAGATATGATAGAGATAGAGATGATAGAGATAGAGATGATAGAGATAGAGATGATAGAGATAGAGATAGAGATGATAGAGATAGAGATAGAGATGATAGAGATATAGAGATGATAGAGATAATGATAGAGATGATAGAGATAGAGATGATAGAGATAGAGATGATAGAGATGATAGAGATAGAGATGATAGAGATAGAGATGATAGAGGTAGAGATGATAGAGATAGAGATGATAGAGATAGAGATAGAGATGATAGAGATAGAGATGATAGAGATAGAGATGATAGAGGTAGAGATAGAGATAGAGATGATATAGATAGAGATGATAGAGATAGAGATGATAGAGATAGAGATGATAGAGATAGAGATGATAGAGATAGAGTTGATAGAGATAGAGATAGAGATGATAGAGATAGAGATGATAGAGATAGAGATGATAGAGATAGAGATGATAGAGATAGAATGATAGAGATAGAGATGATAGAGATAGAGATAGAGATGATAGAGATAGAGATAGAGATGATAAAGATGATAGAGATAGAGATGATAGATATAGAGATAGAGATGATAGAGATAGAGATGATAGAGATAGAGATGATAGAGATGATAGAGATATAGAAATGATAGAGATAATGATAGAGATGATAGAGATAGAGATGATAGAGATAGAGATGATAGAGATAGAGATAGAGATGATAGAGATAGAGATGATAGAGATAGAGATGATAGAGATAGAGATGATAGAGATAGAGATGATAGAGATGATAGAGATAGAGATAGTGATGATAGAGATAGAGATGATAGAGATAGAGATGATAGAGATAGAGATAGAGATGATAGAGATAGAGTTAGAGATGATAGAGATGATAGAGATAGAGTTGATAGAGATAGAGATGATAGAGATAGAGATAGATATGATAGAGATAGAGATGATAGAGATAGAGATGATAGAGATAGAGATGATAGAGATAGAGATAGAGATGATAGAGATAGAGATAGAGATGATAGAGATATAGAGATGATAGAGATAATGATAGAGATGATAGAGATAGAGATGATAGAGATAGAGATGATAGAGATAGAGATGATAGAGATAGAGATAGAGATGATAGAGATAGAGATAGAGATGATAGAGATAGAGATGATAGAGATGATAGAGATAGAGATGATAGAGAGAGAGATGATAGAGATGATAGAGATAGAGATGATAGAGATAGAGATGATAGAGGTAGAGATGATAGAGATAGAGATGATAGAGATAGAGATGATAGAGATAGAGATGATAGAGATGATAGAGATAGAGATGATAGAGATAGAGATGATAGAGATAGAGATGATAGAGATAGAGATGATAGAGATGATAGAGATAGAGATGATAGAGATGATAGAGATAGAGATGATAGAGATAGAGATGATAGAGATAGAGATGATAGAGATAGAGATGATAGAGATAGAGATGATAGAGATAGAGATAGAGATAGAGATGATAGAGATAGAGATGATAGAGATAGAGATGATAGAGATAGAGATGATAGAGATAGAGATGATAGAGATAGAGATGATATAGATAGAGATGATAGAGATAGAGATGATAGAGATAGAGATGATAGAGATAGAGATGATAGAGATAGAAATTATAGAGATAGAGATGATAGAGATAGAGATGATAGAGATAGAGATAGAGATGATAGAGATAGAGATGATAGAGATAGAGATGATAGAGATAGAGATAGAGATGATAGAGATAGAGATGATAGAGATAGAGATGATAGAGATAGAGATGATAGAGATAGAGATAGACATGATAGAGATGATAGAGATAGAGATGATAGAGATAGAGATGATAGAGATAGAGATAGAGATGATAGAGATAGAGATGATAGAGATAGAGATAATAGAGATGATAGAGATATAGAGATGATAGAGATAATGATAGAGATGATAGAGATAGAGATGATAGAGATAGAGATGATAGAGATGATAGAAATAGAGATAATAGAGATAGAGATGATAGAGCTAGAGATGATAGAGATGATAGAGATAGAGATAGAGATGATAGAGATAGAGATAGAGATGATAGAGATAGAGATAGAGATGATAGAGATTGAGATAGAGATGATAGAGATGATGATAGAGATAATGATAGAGATAGAGATGATAGAGATAGAGATGATAGAGATAGAGATGATAGAGATGATAGAGATAGAGATGATAGAGATAGAGATGATAGAGATAGAGATGATAGAGATAGAGATAGAGATGATAGAGATAGAGATAGAGATGATAGAGATAGAGATGATAGAGATAGAGATGATAGAGATAGAGATAGAGATGATAGAGATAGAGATGATAGTGATGATAGAGATAGAGATGATAGAGACAGAGATGATAGAGATAGAGATGATAGAGATGATAGAGATAGAGATGATATAGATAGAGATGATAGAGATAGAGATGATAGAGATAGAGATGATAGAGATAGAGATAGAGATGATAGAGATAGATATGATAGAGATAGAGATGATAGAGATAGAGATAGAGATAGAGATAGAGATGATAGAGATAGAGATGATAGAGATAGAGATGATAGAGATAGAGATGATAGAGATAGAGATAGAGATGATAGAGATAGAGATGATAGAGACAGAGGTGATAGAGATAGAGATAGAGATGATAGAGTTAGAGATGATAGAGATAGAGATGATAGAGATAGAGAACGAGATGATAGAGATAGAGATAGAGATGATAGAGATAGAGATGATAGAGATAGAGATGACAGAGATAGAGATGATAGAGATAGAGATGATAGAGATAGAGATGATAGAGATGATAGAGATATAGAGATGATAGAGATAATGATAGAGATGATAGAGATAGAGATGATAGAGATAGAGATGATAGAGATAGAGATGATAGAGATAGAGATGATAGAGATAGAGATGATAGAGATAGAGACAGAGATGATAGAGATAGAGATGATAGAGATAGAGATAGAGATGATAGAGATACAGATGATAGAGATAGAGATGATAGAGATAGAGATGATAGAGATAGAGATGATAGAGATAGAGATGATAGAGATAGAGATAGAGATGATAGAGATAGAGATAGAGATGATATAGATAGAGATGATAGAGATAGAGATGATAGAGATAGAGATAGAGATGATAGAGATAGAGATGATAGAGATAGAGATGATAGAGATAGAGATGATAGAGATAGAGATAGAGATAGAGATAGAGATGATACAGATAGAGATGATAGAGATAGAGATGATAGAGATAGAGATGATAGAGATGATGATAGAGATAGAGATAGAGATGATAGAGATGATGATAGAGATAATGATAGAGATAGAGAAAGAGATGATAGAGATAGAGATGATAGAGATAGAGATGATAGAGATAGAGATGATAGAGATGATAGAGATAGAGATGATAGAGATAGAGATGATAGAGATAGAGATGATAGAGATAGAGATAGAGATGATAGAGATAGAGATGATAGAGATAGAGATGATAGTGATAGAGATAGAGATGATAGAGATAGAGATAGAGATAGAGATGATAGAGATAGAGATGATAGAGATAGAGATGATAGAGATAGAGATGATAGAGATAGAGATAGAGATGATAGAGATAGAGATGATAGAGATAGAGATGATAGAGATAGAGATGATAGAGATGATAGAGATAGAGATGATAGAGATAGAGATGATAGAGATAGAGATGATAGAGAGTGAGATGATAGAGATAGAGATGATAGAGATAGAGATAGAGATGATAGAGATAGAGATGAAAGAGATAGAAATGATAGAGATAGAGATGATAGAGATAGAGATGATAGAGATAGAGATGATAGAGATAGAGATAGAGATTGTAGAGATAGAGATATAGATGATAGAGTTAGAGATGATAGAGATAGAGATGATAGAGATAGAGATGATAGAGATAGAGATAGAGATGATAGAGATAGAGATAGAGATGAAAGAGATAGAGATAGAGATAGAGATGATAGAGATAGAGATGACAGAGATAGAGATGATAGAGATAGAGATGATAGAGATAGAGATAGAGATAGAGATAGAGATGATAGAGATAGAGATGATAGAGATAGAGATGATAGAGATAGAGATGATAGAGATAGAGATGATAGAGATAGAGATAGAGATTTTAGAGATAGATATATAGATGATAGAGTTAGAGATGATAGAGATAGAGATGATAGAGATAGAGATAGAGATGAAAGAGATAAAGATAGAGATAGAGATGATAGAGATAGAGATGATAGAGATAGAGATGACAGAGATAGAGATGATAGAGATAGAGATGATAGAGATGATAGAGATAGAGATGATAGAGATAGAGATAGAGATGATAGAGATAGAGATGATATAGATAGAGATTATAGAGATAGAGATGATAGAGATAGAGATAGAGATAATAGAGATAGAGAAGGAGATGGTAGAGATAGAGATGATAGAGATAGAGATGATAGAGATAGAGATGATAGAGATAGAGATGATAGAGATAGAGATAGAGATGATAGAGATAGAGATGATAAAGATAGATATAGAGATGATAGAGATAGAGATGATAGAGATGATGATAGAGATAGAGATGATAGAGATGATGATAGAGATAATGATAGAGATAGAGATAGAGATGATAGAGATAGAGATGATAGAGATAGAGATGATAGAGATAGAGATGATAGAGATAGAGATGATAGAGATGATAGAGATAGAGATGATAGAGATAGAGATGATAGAGATGATGATAGAGATAATGATAGAGATAGAGATAGAGATGATAGAGATAGAGATGATAGAGATAGAGATGATAGAGATAGAGATGATAGAGATAGAGATGATAGGGATAGAGATGATAGAGATAGAGATAGAGATGATAGATATAGAGATGATAGAGATAGAGATAGAGATGATAGAGATAGAGATAGAGATAGAGATGATAGAGATAGAGATGATAGAGATAGAGATAGAGAAGATAGAGATAGAGATGATAGAGATAGAGATGATAGAGATAGAGATGATACAGATGATAGAGATAGAGATGATAGAGATAGAGATAGAAATGATAGAGATAGAGATGATAGAGATAGAGATGATAGAGATAGAGATGATAGAGATAGAGATAGAGATGATAGAGATAGAGATGATAGAGATAGAGATGATAGAGATAGAGATGATAGAGATGATAGAGATAGAGATGATAGAGATAGAGATGATAGAGATAGAGATGATAGAGAGTGAGATGATAGAGATAGAGATGATAGAGATAGAGATAGAGATGATAGAGATAGAGATGAAAGAGATAGAAATGATAGAGATAGAGATGATAGAGATAGAGATGATAGAGATAGAGATGATAGAGATAGAGATAGAGATTGTAGAGATAGAGATATAGATGATAGAGTTAGAGATGATAGAGATAGAGATGATAGAGATAGAGATGATAGAGATAGAGATAGAGATGATAGAGATAGAGATAGAGATGAAAGAGATAGAGATAGAGATAGAGATGATAGAGATAGAGATGACAGAGATAGAGATGATAGAGATAGAGATGATAGAGATAGAGATAGAGATAGAGATAGAGATGATAGAGATAGAGATGATAGAGATAGAGATGATAGAGATAGAGATGATAGAGATAGAGATAGAGATTTTAGAGATAGATATATAGATGATAGAGTTAGAGATGATAGAGATAGAGATGATAGAGATAGAGATAGAGATGAAAGAGATAGAGATAGAGATAGAGATGATAGAGATAGAGATGATAGAGATAGAGATGACAGAGATAGAGATGATAGAGATAGAGATGATAGAGATGATAGAGATAGAGATGATAGAGATAGAGATAGAGATGATAGAGATAGAGATGATATAGATAGAGATTATAGAGATAGAGATGATAGAGATAGAGATAGAGATAATAGAGATAGAGAAGGAGATGGTAGAGATAGAGATGATAGAGATAGAGATGATAGAGATAGAGATGATAGAGATAGAGATAGAGATGATAGAGATAGAGATGATAAAGATAGATATAGAGATGATAGAGATAGAGATGATAGAGATGATGATAGAGATAGAGATGATAGAGATGATGATAGAGATAATGATAGAGATAGAGATAGAGATGATAGAGATAGAGATGATAGAGATAGAGATGATAGAGATAGAGATGATAGAGATGATAGAGATAGAGATGATAGAGATAGAGATGATAGAGATGATGATAGAGATAATGATAGAGATAGAGATAGAGATGATAGAGATAGAGATGATAGAGATAGAGATGATAGAGATAGAGATGATAGAGATAGAGATGATAGGGATAGAGATGATAGAGATAGAGATAGAGATGATAGATATAGAGATGATAGAGATAGAGATAGAGATGATAGAGATAGAGATAGAGATAGAGATGATAGAGATAGAGATGATAGAGATAGAGATAGAGAAGATAGAGATAGAGATGATAGAGATAGAGATGATAGAGATAGAGATGATACAGATGATAGAGATAGAGATGATAGAGATAGAGATAGAAATGATAGAGATAGAGATGATAGAGATAGAGATGATAGAGATAGAGATGATAGAGATGATAGAGATAGAGATGATAGAGATAGAGATGATAGAGATAGAGATAGAGATGATAGAGATGATAGAGATAGAGATGATAGAGATGATAGAGATATAGAGGTGATAGAGATAATGATAGAGATGATAGAGATAGAGATGATAGAGATAGAGATGATAGAGATAGAGATGATAGAGATAGAGATAGAGATGATAGAGATAGAGATGATAGAGACAGAGATGATAGAGATGATAGAGATAGAGATGATAGAGATAGAGATGATATAGATGATAGAGATAGAGATGATAGAGATAGAGATTATAGAGATAGAGATGATAGAGATAGAGATGATAGAGATAGAGATGATAGAGATAGAGATAGAGATGATAGCGATAGAGATGATAGAGATAGAGATGATAGAGATAGAGATAGAGATGATAGAGATAGAGATGATATAGATAGAGATGATAGAGATAGAGATGATAGAGATAGAGATGATAGAGATAGCGATGATAGAGATGATAGAGATAGAGATGATAGAGATAGAGATGATATAGAGATAGAGATGATAGAGATAGAGATAGAGATGATAGAGATTAGAGATGATAGAGATAGAGATGATAGAGATAGAGATGATAGAGATAGAGTTGATAGAGATAGAGATAGAGATGATAGAGATAGAGATGATAGAGATAGAGATGATAGAGATAGAGATGATAGAGATAGAATGATAGAGATAGAGATGATAGAGATAGAGATAGAGATGATAGAGATAGAGATAGAGATGATAAAGATGACAGAGATAGAGATGATAGAGATAGAGATGATAGAGATAGAGATGATAGATATAGAGATAGAGATGATAGAGATAGAGATGATAGAGATAGAGATGATAGAGATGATAGAGATATAGAAATGATAGAGATAATGATAGAGATGATAGAGTTAGAGATGATAGAGATAGAGATGATAGAGATAGAGATAGAGATGATAGAGATAGAGATGATAGAGATAGAGATGATAGAGATAGAGATGATAGAGATGATAGAGATAGAGATAGTGATGATAGAGATGATAGAGATGATAGAGATAGAGATGATAGAGATAGAGATAGAGATGATAGAGATGATAGAGATAGAGTTGATAGAGATAGAGATGATAGAGATAGAGATAGATATGATAGAGATAGAGATGATAGAGATAGAGATGATAGAGATAGAGATGATAGAGATAGAGATAGAGATGATAGAGATAGAGATAGAGATGATAGAGATATAGAGATGATAGAGATAATGATAGAGATGATAGAGATAGAGATGATAGAGATAGAGATGATAGAGATGATAGAGATAGAGATGATAGAGATAGAGATGATAGAGGTAGAGATGATAGAGATAGAGATGATAGAGATAGAGATAGAGATGATAGAGATAGAGATGATAGAGATAGAGATGATAGAGGTAGAGATAGAGATGATAGATAGAGATAGAGATGATATAGATAGAGATGATAGAGATAGAGATGATAGAGATAGAGATGATAGAGATAGAGATGATAGAGATAGAGTTGATAGAGATAGAGATAGAGATGATAGAGATAGAGATGATAGAGATAGAGATGATAGAGATAGAGATGATAGAGATAGAATGATAGAGATAGAGATGATAGAGATAGAGATAGAGATGATAGAGATAGAGATAGAGATGATAAAGATGATAGAGATAGAGATGATAGATATAGAGATAGAGATGATAGAGATAGAGATGATAGAGATAGAGATGATAGAGATGATAGAGATATAGAAATGATAGAGATAATGATAGAGATGATAGAGATAGAGATGATAGAGATAGAGATGATAGAGATAGAGATGATAGAGATAGAGATGATAGAGATGATAGAGATAGAGATAGTGATGATAGAGATGATAGAGATGATAGAGATAGAGATGATAGAGATAGAGATGATAGAGATAGAGATGATAGAGATGATAGAGATAGAGATGATAGAGATAGAGATGATAGAGATGATGATAGAGATAATGATAGAGATAGAGATAGAGATGATAGAGATAGAGATGATAGAGATAGAGATGATAGAGATAGAGATGATAGAGATAGAGATGATAGGGATAGAGATGATAGAGATAGAGATAGAGATGATAGATATAGAGATGATAGAGATAGAGATAGAGATGATAGAGATAGAGATAGAGATAGAGATGATAGAGATAGAGATGATAGAGATAGAGATAGAGAAGATAGAGATAGAGATGATAGAGATAGAGATGATAGAGATAGAGATGATACAGATGATAGAGATAGAGATGATAGAGATAGAGATAGAAATGATAGAGATAGAGATGATAGAGATAGAGATGATAGAGATAGAGATGATAGAGATGATAGAGATAGAGATGATAGAGATAGAGATGATAGAGATAGAGATAGAGATGATAGAGATGATAGAGATAGAGATGATAGAGATGATAGAGATATAGAGGTGATAGAGATAATGATAGAGATGATAGAGATAGAGATGATAGAGATAGAGATGATAGAGATAGAGATGATAGAGATAGAGATAGAGATGATAGAGATAGAGATGATAGAGACAGAGATGATAGAGATGATAGAGATAGAGATGATAGAGATAGAGATGATATAGATGATAGAGATAGAGATGATAGAGATAGAGATTATAGAGATAGAGATGATAGAGATAGAGATGATAGAGATAGAGATGATAGAGATAGAGATAGAGATGATAGCGATAGAGATGATAGAGATAGAGATGATAGAGATAGAGATAGAGATGATAGAGATAGAGATGATATAGATAGAGATGATAGAGATAGAGATGATAGAGATAGAGATGATAGAGATAGCGATGATAGAGATGATAGAGATAGAGATGATAGAGATAGAGATGATATAGAGATAGAGATGATAGAGATAGAGATAGAGATGATAGAGATTAGAGATGATAGAGATAGAGATGATAGAGATAGAGATGATAGAGATAGAGTTGATAGAGATAGAGATAGAGATGATAGAGATAGAGATGATAGAGATAGAGATGATAGAGATAGAGATGATAGAGATAGAATGATAGAGATAGAGATGATAGAGATAGAGATAGAGATGATAGAGATAGAGATAGAGATGATAAGATGACAGAGATAGAGATGATAGAGATAGAGATGATAGAGATAGAGATGATAGATATAGAGATAGAGATGATAGAGATAGAGATGATAGAGATAGAGATGATAGAGATGATAGAGATATAGAAATGATAGAGATAATGATAGAGATGATAGAGTTAGAGATGATAGAGATAGAGATGATAGAGATAGAGATAGAGATGATAGAGATAGAGATGATAGAGATAGAGATGATAGAGATAGAGATGATAGAGATGATAGAGATAGAGATAGTGATGATAGAGATGATAGAGATGATAGAGATAGAGATGATAGAGATAGAGATAGAGATGATAGAGATGATAGAGATAGAGTTGATAGAGATAGAGATGATAGAGATAGAGATAGATATGATAGAGATAGAGATGATAGAGATAGAGATGATAGAGATAGAGATGATAGAGATAGAGATAGAGATGATAGAGATAGAGATAGAGATGATAGAGATATAGAGATGATAGAGATAATGATAGAGATGATAGAGATAGAGATGATAGAGATAGAGATGATAGAGATGATAGAGATAGAGATGATAGAGATAGAGATGATAGAGGTAGAGATGATAGAGATAGAGATGATAGAGATAGAGATAGAGATGATAGAGATAGAGATGATAGAGATAGAGATGATAGAGGTAGAGATAGAGATGATAGATAGAGATAGAGATGATATAGATAGAGATGATAGAGATAGAGATGATAGAGATAGAGATGATAGAGATAGAGATGATAGAGATAGAGTTGATAGAGATAGAGATAGAGATGATAGAGATAGAGATGATAGAGATAGAGATGATAGAGATAGAGATGATAGAGATAGAATGATAGAGATAGAGATGATAGAGATAGAGATAGAGATGATAGAGATAGAGATAGAGATGATAAAGATGATAGAGATAGAGATGATAGATATAGAGATAGAGATGATAGAGATAGAGATGATAGAGATAGAGATGATAGAGATGATAGAGATATAGAAATGATAGAGATAATGATAGAGATGATAGAGATAGAGATGATAGAGATAGAGATAGAGATGATAGAGATAGAGATGATAGAGATAGAGATGATAGAGATAGAGATGATAGAGATGATAGAGATAGAGATAGTGATGATAGAGATAGAGATGATAGAGATAGAGATGATAGAGATAGAGATAGAGATGATAGAGATAGAGTTAGAGATGATAGAGATGATAGAGATAGAGTTGATAGAGATAGAGATGATAGAGATAGAGATAGATATGATAGAGATAGAGATGATAGAGATAGAGATGATAGAGATAGAGATGATAGAGATAGAGATAGAGATGATAGAGATAGAGATAGAGATGATAGAGATATAGAGATGATAGAGATAATGATAGAGATGATAGAGATAGAGATGATAGAGATAGAGATGATAGAGACAGAGATGATAGAGATAGAGATGATAGAGATGATAGAGATAGAGATGATATAGATAGAGATGATAGAGATAGAGATGATAGAGATAGAGATGATAGAGATAGAGATAGAGATGATAGAGATAGATATGATAGAGATAGAGATGATAGAGATAGAGATAGAGATAGAGATAGAGATAGAGATGATAGAGATAGAGATGATAGAGATAGAGATGATAGAGATAGAGATGATAGAGATAGAGATGATAGAGATAGAGATAGAGATGATAGAGATAGAGATGATAGAGACAGAGGTGATAGAGATAGAGATAGAGATGATAGAGTTAGAGATGATAGAGATAGAGATGATAGAGATAGAGAACGAGATGATAGAGATAGAGATAGAGATGATAGAGATAGAGATGATAGAGATAGAGATGACAGAGATAGAGATGATAGAGATAGAGATGATAGAGATAGAGATGATAGAGATGATAGAGATATAGAGATGATAGAGATAATGATAGAGATGATAGAGATAGAGATGATAGAGATAGAGATGATAGAGATAGAGATGATAGAGATAGAGATGATAGAGATAGAGATAGAGATGATAGAGATAGAGATGATAGAGATAGAGATAGAGATGATAGAGATACAGATGATAGAGATAGAGATGATAGAGATAGAGATGATAGAGATAGAGATGATAGAGATAGAGATGATAGAGATAGAGATAGAGATGATAGAGATAGAGATAGAGATGATATAGATAGAGATGATAGAGATAGAGATGATAGAGATAGAGATAGAGATGATAGAGATAGAGATGATAGAGATAGAGATGATAGAGATAGAGATGATAGAGATATAGATAGAGATAGAGATAGAGATGATACAGATAGAGATGATAGAGATAGAGATGATAGAGATAGAGATGATAGAGATGATGATAGAGATAGAGATAGAGATGATAGAGATGATGATAGAGATAATGATAGAGATAGAGAAAGAGATGATAGAGATAGAGATGATAGAGATAGAGATGATAGAGATAGAGATGATAGAGATGATAGAGATAGAGATGATAGAGATAGAGATGATAGAGATAGAGATGATAGAGATAGAGATAGAGATGATAGAGATAGAGATGATAGAGATAGAGATGATAGTGATAGAGATAGAGATGATAGAGATAGAGATAGAGATAGAGATGATAGAGATAGAGATGATAGAGATAGAGATGATAGAGATAGAGATGATAGAGATAGAGATAGAGATGATAGAGATAGAGATGATAGAGATAGAGATGATAGAGATGATAGAGATAGAGATGATAGAGATAGAGATGATAGAGATAGAGATGATAGAGAGTGAGATGATAGAGATAGAGATGATAGAGATAGAGATGATAGAGATAGAGATGATAGAGATAGAAATGATAGAGATAGAGATGATAGAGATAGAGATGATAGAGATAGAGATGATAGAGATAGAGATAGAGATTATAGAGATAGAGATATAGATGATAGAGTTAGAGATGATAGAGATAGAGATGATAGAGATAGAGATGATAGAGATAGAGATAGAGATAGAGATGATAGAGATAGAGATGATAGAGATAGAGATGATAGAGATAGAGATGATAGAGATAGAGATAGAGATTATAGAGATAGAGATATAGATGATAGAGTTAGAGATGATAGAGATAGAGATGATAGAGATAGAGATAGAGATGAAAGAGATAGAGATAGAGATAGAGATGATAGAGATAGAGATGACAGAGATAGAGATGATAGAGATAGAGATGATAGAGATAGAGATAGAGATATAGATATAGATGATAGAGATAGAGATGATAGAGATAGAGATGATAGAGATAGAGATGATAGAGATAGAGATGATAGAGATAGAGATGATAGAGATAGAGATAGAGATTTTAGAGATAGATATATAGATGATAGAGTTAGAGATGATAGAGATAGAGATGATAGAGATAGAGATAGAGATGAAAGAGATAGAGATAGAGATGATAGAGATAGAGATGATAGAGATAGAGATGACAGAGATAGAGATGATAGAGATAGAGATGATAGAGATGATAGAGATAGAGATGATAGAGATAGAGATAGAGATGATAGAGATAGAGATGATATAGATAGAGATGATAGAGATAGAGATGATAGAGATAGAGATAGAGATAATAGAGATAGAGATAGAGATGATAGAGATAGAGATGATAGAGATAGAGATGATAGAGATAGAGATGATAGAGATAGAGATAGAGATGATAGAGATAGAGATGATAAAGATAGAGATAGAGATGATAGAGATAGAGATGATAGAGATGATGATAGAGATAGAGATGATAGAGATGATGATAGAGATAATGATAGAGATAGAGATAGAGATGATAGAGATAGAGATGATAGAGATAGAGATGATAGAGATAGAGATGATAGAGATGATAGAGATAGAGATGATAGAGATAGAGATGATAGAGATGATGATAGAGATAATGATAGAGATAAAGATAGAGATGATAGAGATAGAGATGATAGAGATAGAGATGATAGAGATAGAGATGATAGAGATAGAGATGATAGGGATAGAGATGATAGAGATAGAGATAGAGATGATAGATATAGAGATGATAGAGATAGAGATAGAGATGATAGAGATAGAGATAGAGATAGAGATGATAGAGATAGAGATGATAGAGATAGAGATAGAGAAGATAGAGATAGAGATGATAGAGATAGAGATGATAGAGATAGAGATGATACAGATGATAGAGATAGAGATGATAGAGATAGAGATAGAGATGATAGAGATAGAGATGATAGAGATAGAGATGATAGAGATAGAGATGATAGAGATGATAGAGATAGAGATGATAGAGATAGAGATGATAGAGATAGAGATAGAGATGATAGAGATAGAGATGATAGAGATAGAGATGATAGAGATAGAGATGATAGAGATATAGATAGAGATGATAGAGATAGAGATGATAGAGACAGAGATGATAGAGATGATAGAGATAGAGATGACAGAGATAGAGATGATATAGATGATAGAGATAGAGATGATAGAGATAGAGATTATAGAGATAGAGATGATAGAGATAGAGATGATAGAGATAGAGATGATAGAGATAGAGATAGAGATGATAGCGATAGAGATGATAGAGATAGAGATGATAGAGATAGAGATAGAGATGATAGAGATAGAGATGATATAGATAGAGATGATAGAGATAGAGATGATAGAGATAGAGATGATAGAGATAGCGATGATAGAGATGATAGAGATAGAGATGATAGAGATAGAGATGATATAGAGATAGAGATGATAGAGATAGAGATAGAGATGATAGAGATTAGAGATGATAGAGATAGAGATGATAGAGATAGAGATGATAGAGATAGAGTTGATAGAGATAGAGATAGAGATGATAGAGATAGAGATGATAGAGATAGAGATAGAGATGATAGAGATAGAGATGATAGAGATAGAATGATAGAGATAGAGATGATAGAGATAGAGATAGAGATGATAGAGATAGAGATAGAGATGATAAAGATGACAGAGATAGAGATGATAGAGATAGAGATGATAGAGATAGAGATGATAGATATAGAGATAGAGATGATAGAGATAGAGATGATAGAGATAGAGATGATAGAGATGATAGAGATATAGAAATGATAGAGATAATGATAGAGATGATAGAGTTAGAGATGATAGAGATAGAGATGATAGAGATAGAGATAGAGATGATAGAGATAGAGATGATAGAGATAGAGATGATAGAGATAGAGATGATAGAGATAGAGATGATAGAGATGATAGAGATAGAGATAGTGATGATAGAGATAGAGATGATAGAGATAGAGATGATAGAGATAGAGATGATAGAGATAGAGATAGAGATGATAGAGATGATAGAGATAGAGTTGATAGAGATAGAGATGATAGAGATAGAGATAGATATGATAGAGATAGAGATGATAGAGATAGAGATGATAGAGATAGAGATGATAGAGATAGAGATAGAGATGATAGAGATAGAGATAGAGATGATAGAGATATAGAGATGATAGAGATAATGATAGAGATGATAGAGATAGAGATGATAGAGATAGAGATGATAGAGATGATAGAGATAGAGATGATAGAGATAGAGATGATAGAGGTAGAGATGATAGAGATAGAGATGATAGAGATAGAGATAGAGATGATAGAGATAGAGATGATAGAGATAGAGATGATAGAGGTAGAGATAGAGATGATAGATAGAGATAGAGATGATATAGATAGAGATGATAGAGATAGAGATGATAGAGATAGAGATGATAGAGATAGAGATGATAGAGATAGAGTTGATAGAGATAGAGATAGAGATGATAGAGATAGAGATGATAGAGATAGAGATGATAGAGATAGAGATGATAGAGATAGAATGATAGAGATAGAGATGATAGAGATAGAGATAGAGATGATAGAGATAGAGATAGAGATGATAAAGATGATAGAGATAGAGATGATAGATATAGAGATAGAGATGATAGAGATAGAGATGATAGAGATAGAGATGATAGAGATGATAGAGATATAGAAATGATAGAGATAATGATAGAGATGATAGAGATAGAGATGATAGAGATAGAGATGATAGAGATAGAGATAGAGATGATAGAGATAGAGATGATAGAGATAGAGATGATAGAGATAGAGATGATAGAGATGATAGAGATAGAGATAGTGATGATAGAGATAGAGATGATAGAGATAGAGATGATAGAGATAGAGATAGAGATGATAGAGATAGAGTTAGAGATGATAGAGATGATAGAGATAGAGTTGATAGAGATAGAGATGATAGAGATAGAGATAGATATGATAGAGATAGAGATGATAGAGATAGAGATGATAGAGATAGAGATGATAGAGATAGAGATAGAGATGATAGAGATAGAGATAGAGATGATAGAGATATAGAGATGA
Source organism: Ranitomeya imitator (assembly GCF_032444005.1). Taxonomy (NCBI): domain Eukaryota; kingdom Metazoa; phylum Chordata; class Amphibia; order Anura; family Dendrobatidae; genus Ranitomeya; species Ranitomeya imitator. The sequence continues at coordinate 304,949 of NW_027194411.1, read as the reverse complement.
TAGAGATAATGATAGAGATGATAGAGATAGAGATGATAGAGATAGAGATGATAGAGATAGAGATGATAGAGATAGAGATAGAGATGATAGAGATAGAGATAGAGATGATAGAGATAGAGATGATAGAGATGATAGAGATAGAGATGATAGAGATAGAGATGATAGAGATGATAGAGATAGAGATGATAGAGATAGAGATGATAGAGGTAGAGATGATAGAGATAGAGATGATAGAGATAGAGATAGAGATGATAGAGATAGAGATGATAGAGATAGAGATGATAGAGATAGAGATAGAGATGATAGATAGAGATAGAGATGATAGAGATAGAGATGATAGAGATAGAGATGATAGAGATAGAGATGATAGAGATAGAGATGATAGAGATGATAGAGATAGAGATGATAGAGATAGAGATGATAGAAATAGAGATGATAGAGATAGAGATAGAGATGATAGAGATAGAGATAGAGATGATAGAGATAGAGATGATAGGGATAGAGATAGAGATGGTAGAGATAGAGATAGAGATGATAGAGATAGAGATGATAGAGATAGAGATGATAGAGATAGAGATAGAGAAGATAGAGATAGAGATGATAGAGATAGAGATGATAGAGATAGAGATGATAGAGATAGAGATGATAGAGATGATAGAGATAGAGATGATAGAGATAGAGATAGAGATGATAGAGATAGAGATGATAGAGATAGAGATAGAGATAATAGAGATGATAGAGATGATAGAGATAGAGATGATAGAGATAGAGATAGAGATGATAGAGATAGAGATGATAGAGATAGAGATGATAGAGATATAGAGGTGATAGAGATAATGATAGAGATGATAGAGATAGAGATGATAGAGATAGAGATGATAGAGATAGAGATGATAGAGATAGAGATGATAGAGATAGAGATAGAGATGATAGAGATAGAGATGATAGAGATAGAGATGATATAGATGATAGAGATAGAGATGATAGAGATAGAGATGATAGAGATAGAGATGATAGAGATAGAGATGATAGAGATAGAGATAGAGATGATAGATATGATAGAGATAGAGATAGAGATGATAGAGATAGAGATGATATAGATAGAGATGATAGAGATAGAGATGATAGAGATATAGATGATAGAGATAGAGATGATAGAGATGATAGAGATAGAGATGATAGAGATAGAGATGATATAGAGATAGATATGATAGAGATAGAGATAGAGATGATAGAGATAGAGATGATAGAGATAGAGATGATAGAGATAGAGATGATAGAGATAGAGATGATAGAGATAGAGATGACAGAGATAGAGTTGATAGAGATAGAGATAGAGATGATAGAGATAGAGATGATAGAGATAGAGATAGAGATGATAGAGATAGAGATGATAGAGATAGAGATGATAGAGATAGAGATAGAGATGATAGAGATAGAGATGATAGTGATGATAGAGATAGAGATGATAGAGACAGAGATGATAGAGATAGAGATGATAGAGATGATAGAGATAGAGATGATATAGATAGAGATAGATATGATAGAGATAGAGATGATAGAGATAGAGATGATAGAGATAGAGATGATAGAGATAGAGATAGAGATGATAGAGATAGAGATAGAGATGATAGAGATATAGAGAATTCATCATCTTTCCCCCATCTCACGCGACCCCCCCAACGAACCTATCAATTACAGTAAATGGCTGCCCACTCTCCCCAGTCCCACAAGCTCGCTGCCTCGGGGTAATCCTTGACGCTGATCTCTCCTTCAAACCACATATCCAAGCCCTTTCCACTTCCTGCCGACTGCAACTCAAAAATATTTCACGAATCCGTTCATTCCTCAACCATGAATCTGCAAAAACCCTAGTCCATGCCCTCATCATCTCTCGCCTTGACTACTGCAACCTCCTGCTCTGTGGCCTCCCCGCTAACACTCTCGCACCCCTCCAATCTATTCTAAACTCTGCTGCCCGACTAATCCACTTGTCCCCCCGCTATTCCCCGGCCTCTCCCCTCTTTCAATCCCTTCACTGGCTCCCCATTGCCCAGAGACTCCACTACAAAACCCTAACCATGACGTACAAAGCCATCCACAACCTGTCTCCTCCATACATCTGTGACCTCGTCTCCCGGTACTTACCTACCCGCAACCTCCGATCCTCACAAGATCTCCTACTCTACTCCCCTCTTATCTCCACTTCCCACAATCGTATACAAGATTTCTCTCGCATATCACCCCTACTCTGGAACCCTCTACCACAACACATCAGACTCTCGCCTACCATCGAAACCTTCAAAAAGAACCTGAAGACCCACCTCTTCAGACAAGCCTACAACCTGCAGCTACCACCGATCGACCAAACCGCTGCATGACCATCTCTACCCTCACCTACTGTATTCTCACCCATCCCTTGTAGATTGTGAGCCCTCGCGGGCAGGGTCCTCATTCCTCCTGTACCAGTTATGACTTGTATTGTTTAAGATTATTGTACTTGTTTTCATTATGTATACCCCTCCTCACATGTAAAGCGCCATGGAATAAATGGCGCTATAACAATAAATAATAATAATAATGATAATAATAGAGATGATAGAGATAGAGATGATAGAGATAGAGATAGAGATGATAGAGATAGATATGATAGAGATAGAGATGATAGAGATAGAGATAGAGATAGAGATAGAGATGATAGAGATAGAGATGATAGAGATAGAGATGATAGAGATAGAGATGATAGAGATAGAGATGATAGAGATAGAGATAGAGATGATAGAGATAGAGATGATAGAGATAGAGGTGATAGAGATAGAGATATAGATGATAGAGTTAGAGATGATAGAGATAGAGATGATAGAGATAGAGAACGAGATGATAGAGATAGAGATAGAGATGATAGAGATAGAGATGATAGAGATAGAGATGACAGAGATAGAGATGATAGAGATAGAGATGATAGAGATAGAGATGATAGAGATGATAGAGATATAGAGATGATAGAGATAATGATAGAGATGATAGAGATAGAGATGATAGAGATAGAGATGATAGAGATAGAGATGATAGAGATAGAGATAGAGATGATAGAGATAGAGATGATAGAGATAGAGATAGAGATGATAGAGATAGAGATGATATAGATGATAGAGATAGAGATGATAGAGATAGAGATTATAGAGATAGAGATGATAGAGATAGAGATGATAGAGATAGAGATGATAGAGATAGAGATAGAGATGATAGCGATAGAGATGATAGAGATAGAGATGATAGAGATAGAGAAAGAGATGATAGAGATAGAGATGATATAGATAGAGATGATAGAGATAGAGATGATAGAGATAGAGATGATAGAGATAGCGATGATAGAGATGATAGAGATAGAGATGATAGAGATAGAGATGATATAGAGACAGAGATGATAGAGATAGAGATAGAGATGATAGAGATTAGAGATGATAGAGATAGAGATGATAGAGATAGAGATGATAGAGATAGAGTTGATAGAGATAGAGATAGAGATGATAGAGATAGAGATGATAGAGATAGAGATAGAGATGATAGAGATAGAGATGATAGAGATAGAATGATAGAGATAGAGATGATAGAGATAGAGATAGAGATGATAGAGATAGAGATAGAGATGATAAAGATGACAGAGATAGAGATGATAGAGATAGAGATGATAGAGATAGAGATGATAGATATAGAGATAGAGATGATAGAGATAGAGATGATAGAGATAGAGATGATAGAGATGATAGAGATATAGAAATGATAGAGATAATGATAGAGATGATAGAGTTAGAGATGATAGAGATAGAGATGATAGAGATAGAGATAGAGATGATAGAGATAGAGATGATAGAGATAGAGATGATAGAGATAGAGATGATAGAGATGATAGAGATAGAGATAGTGATGATAGAGATAGAGATGATAGAGATGATAGAGATAGAGATAGAGATGATAGAGATAGAGATAGAGATGATAGAGATGATAGAGATAGAGTTGATAGAGATAGAGATGATAGAGATAGAGATAGATATGATAGAGATAGAGATGATAGAGATAGAGATGATAGAGATAGAGATGATAGAGATAGAGATAGAGATGATAGAGATAGAGATAGAGATGATAGAGATATAGAGATGATAGAGATAATGATAGAGATGATAGAGATAGAGATGATAGAGATAGAGATGATAGAGATGATAGAGATAGAGATGATAGAGATAGAGATGATAGAGGTAGAGATGATAGAGATAGAGATGATAGAGATAGAGATAGAGATGATAGAGATAGAGATGATAGAGATAGAGATGATAGAGGTAGAGATAGAGATGATAGATAGAGATAGAGATGATATAGATAGAGATGATAGAGATAGAGATGATAGAGATAGAGATGATAGAGATAGAGATGATAGAGATAGAGTTGATAGAGATAGAGATGATAGAGATAGAGATGATAGAGATAGAGATGATAGAGATAGAGATGATAGAGATAGAATGATAGAGATAGAGATGATAGAGATAGAGATAGAGATGATAGAGATAGAGATAGAGATGATAAAGATGATAGAGATAGAGATGATAGATATAGAGATAGAGATGATAGAGATAGAGATGATAGAGATAGAGATGATAGAGATGATAGAGATATAGAAATGATAGAGATAATGATAGAGATGATAGAGATAGAGATGATAGAGATAGAGATAGAGATGATAGAGATAGAGATGATAGAGATAGAGATGATAGAGATGATAGAGATAGAGATAGTGATGATAGAGATAGAGATGATAGAGATAGAGATGATAGAGATAGAGATAGAGATGATAGAGATAGAGTTAGAGATGATAGAGATGATAGAGATAGAGTTGATAGAGATAGAGATGATAGAGATAGAGATAGATATGATAGAGATAGAGATGATAGAGATAGAGATGATAGAGATAGAGATGATAGAGATAGAGATAGAGATGATAGAGATAGAGATAGAGATGATAGAGATATAGAGATGATAGAGATAATGATAGAGATGATAGAGATAGAGATGATAGAGATAGAGATGATAGAGACAGAGATGATAGAGATAGAGATGATAGAGATGATAGAGATAGAGATGATATAGATAGAGATGATAGAGATAGAGATGATAGAGATAGAGATAGAGATAGAGATGATAGAGATAGATATGATAGAGATAGAGATGATAGAGATAGAGATAGAGATAGAGATAGAGATGATAGAGATAGAGATGATAGAGATAGAGATGATAGAGATAGAGATGATAGAGATAGAGATGATAGAGATAGAGATAGAGATGATAGAGATAGAGATGATAGAGACAGAGGTGATAGAGATAGAGATAGAGATGATAGAGTTAGAGATGATAGAGATAGAGATGATAGAGATAGAGAACGAGATGATAGAGATAGAGATAGAGATGATAGAGATAGAGATGATAGAGATAGAGATGACAGAGATAGAGATGATAGAGATAGAGATGATAGAGATAGAGATGATAGAGATGATAGAGATATAGAGATGATAGAGATAATGATAGAGATGATAGAGATAGAGATGATAGAGATAGAGATGATAGAGATAGAGATGATAGAGATAGAGATGATAGAGATAGAGATAGAGATGATAGAGATAGAGATGATAGAGATAGAGATAGAGATGATAGAGATACAGATGATAGAGATAGAGATGATAGAGATAGAGATGATAGAGATAGAGATGATAGAGATAGAGATGATAGAGATAGAGATAGAGATGATAGAGATAGAGATAGAGATGATATAGATAGAGATGATAGAGATAGAGATGATAGAGATAGAGATAGAGATGATAGAGATAGAGATGATAGAGATAGAGATGATAGAGATAGAGATGATAGAGATAGAGATGATAGAGATATAGATAGAGATGATACAGATAGAGATGATAGAGATAGAGATGATAGAGATAGAGATGATAGAGATGATGATAGAGATAGAGATAGAGATGATAGAGATGATGATAGAGATAATGATAGAGATAGAGAAAGAGATGATAGAGATAGAGATGATAGAGATAGAGATGATAGAGATAGAGATGATAGAGATGATAGAGATAGAGATGATAGAGATAGAGATGATAGAGATAGAGATGATAGAGATAGAGATAGAGATGATAGAGATAGAGATGATAGAGATAGAGATGATAGTGATAGAGATAGAGATGATAGAGATAGAGATAGAGATAGAGATGATAGAGATAGAGATGATAGAGATAGAGATGATAGAGATAGAGATGATAGAGATAGAGATAGAGATGATAGAGATAGAGATGATAGAGATAGAGATGATAGAGATAGAGATGATAGAGATGATAGAGATAGAGATGATAGAGATAGAGATAGAGATGATAGAGATAGAGATGATAGAGATAGAAATGATAGAGATAGAGATGATAGAGATAGAGATGATAGAGATAGAGATGATAGAGATAGAGATAGAGATTATAGAGATAGAGATATAGATGATAGAGTTAGAGATGATAGAGATAGAGATGATAGAGATAGAGATGATAGAGATAGAGATAGAGATAGAGATGATAGAGATAGAGATGATAGAGATAGAGATGATAGAGATAGAGATGATAGAGATAGAGATGATAGAGATAGAGATAGAGATTATAGAGATAGAGATATAGATGATAGAGTTAGAGATGATAGAGATAGAGATGATAGAGATAGAGATAGAGATAGAGATGATAGAGATAGAGATGACAGAGATAGAGATGATAGAGATAGATATGATAGAGATAGAGATAGAGATAGAGATATAGATGATAGAGATAGAGATGATAGAGATAGAGATGATAGAGATAGAGATGATAGAGATAGAGATGATAGAGATAGAGATAGAGATTTTAGAGATAGATATATAGATGATAGAGTTAGAGATGATAGAGATAGAGATGATAGAGATAGAGATAGAGATGAAAGAGATAGAGATAGAGATAGAGATGATAGAGATAGAGATGATAGAGATAGAGATGACAGAGATAGAGATGATAGAGATAGAGATGATAGAGATGATAGAGATAGAGATAGAGATGATAGAGATAGAGATGATATAGATAGAGATGATAGAGATAGAGATGATAGAGATAGAGATAGAGATAATAGAGATAGAGATAGAGATGATAGAGATAGAGATGATAGAGATAGAGATGATAGAGATAGAGATGATAGAGATAGAGATGATAGAGATAGAGATAGAGATGATAGAGATAGAGATGATAAAGATAGAGATAGAGATGATAGAGATAGAGATGATAGAGATGATGATAGAGATGATGATAGAGATAATGATAGAGATAGAGATAGAGATGATAGAGATAGAGATGATAGAGATAGAGATGATAGAGATAGAGATGATAGAGATGATAGAGATAGAGATGATAGAGATGATGATAGAGATGATGATAGAGATAATGATAGAGATAAAGATAGAGATGATAGAGATAGAGATGATAGAGATAGAGATGATAGAGATAGAGATGATAGAGATAGAGATGATAGGGATAGAGATGATAGAGATAGAGATAGAGATGATAGATATAGAGATGATAGAGATAGAGATAGAGATGATAGAGATAGAGATAGAGATAGAGATGATAGAGATAGAGATGATAGAGATAGAGATAGAGAAGATAGAGATAGAGATGATAGAGATAGAGATGATAGAGATAGAGATGATACAGATGATAGAGATAGAGATGATAGAGATAGAGATGATAGAGATAGAGATGATAGAGATAGAGATGATAGAGATAGAGATGATAGAGATGATAGAGATAGAGATGATAGAGATAGAGATGATAGAGATAGAGATAGAGATGATAGAGATAGAGATGATAGAGATAGAGATGATAGAGATAGAGATGATAGAGATATAGATAGAGATGATAGAGATAGAGATGATAGAGACAGAGATGATAGAGATGATAGAGATAGAGATGATAGAGATAGAGATGATATAGATGATAGAGATAGAGATGATAGAGATAGAGATGATAGAGATAGAGATGATAGAGATAGAGATGATAGAGATAGAGATAGAGATGATAGCGATAGAGATAGAGATGATAGAGATAGAGATAGAGATGATAGAGATAGAGATGATATAGATAGAGATGATAGAGATAGAGATGATAGAGATAGAGATGATAGAGATAGCGATGATAGAGATGATAGAGATAGAGATGATAGAGATAGAGATGATATATTGATAGAGATGATAGAGATAGAGATAGAGATGATAGAGATTAGAGATGATAGAGATAGAGATGATAGAGATAGAGATGATAGAGATAGAGTTGATAGAGATAGAGATAGAGATGATAGAGATAGAGATGATAGAGATAGAGATAGAGATGATAGAGATAGAGATGATAGAGATAGAATGATAGAGATAGAGATGATAGAGATAGAGATGATAGAGATAGAGATAGAGATGATAAAGATGACAGAGATAGAGATGATAGAGATAGAGATGATAGAGATAGAGATGATAGATATAGAGATAGAGATGATAGAGATAGAGATGATAGAGATAGAGATGATAGAGATGATAGAGATATAGAAATGATAGAGATAATGATAGAGATGATAGAGTTAGAGATGATAGAGATAGAGATGATAGAGATAGAGATAGAGATGATAGAGATAGAGATGATAGAGATAGAGATGATAGAGATAGAGATGATAGAGATGATAGAGATAGTGATGATAGAGATAGAGATGATAGAGATAGAGATGATAGAGATAGAGATAGAGATGATAGAGATAGAGATAGAGATGATAGAGATGATAGAGATAGAGATGATAGAGATAGAGATGATAGAGATAGAGATGATAGAGATAGAGATAGAGATGATAGAGATAGAGATAGAGATGATAGAGATATAGAGATGATAGAGATAATGATAGAGATGATAGAGATAGAGATGATAGAGATAGAGATGATAGAGATGATAGAGATAGAGATGATAGAGATAGAGATGATAGAGGTAGAGATGATAGAGATAGAGATGATAGAGATAGAGATAGAGATGATAGAGATAGAGATGATAGAGATAGAGATGATAGAGGTAGAGATAGAGATGATAGATAGAGATAGAGATGATATAGATAGAGATGATAGAGATAGAGATGATAGAGATAGAGATGATAGAGATAGAGATGATAGAGATAGAGATGATAGAGATAGAGTTGATAGAGATAGAGATAGAGATAATAGAGATAGAGATAGAGATGATAGAGATAGAGATGATAGAGATAGAGATGATAGAGATAGAGATGATAGAGATAGAGATAGAGATGATAGAGATAGAGATGATAAAGATAGAGATAGAGATGATAGAGATAGAGATGATAGAGATGATGATAGAGATAGAGATGATAGAGATGATGATAGAGATAATGATAGAGATAGAGATAGAGATGATAGAGATAGAGATGATAGAGATAGAGATGATAGAGATAGAGATGATAGAGATGATAGAGATAGAGATGATAGAGATAGAGATGATAGAGATGATGATAGAGATAATGATAGAGATAAAGATAGAGATGATAGAGATAGAGATGATAGAGATAGAGATGATAGAGATAGAGATAGAGATGATAGGGATAGAGATGATAGAGATAGAGATAGAGATGATAGATATAGAGATGATAGAGATAGAGATAGAGATGATAGAGATAGAGATAGAGATGATAGAGATAGAGATGATAGAGATAGAGATAGAGAAGATAGAGATAGAGATGATAGAGATAGAGATGATAGAGATAGAGATGATACAGATGATAGAGATAGAGATGATAGAGATAGAGATAGAGATGATAGAGATAGAGATGATAGAGATAGAGATGATAGAGATAGAGATGATAGAGATGATAGAGATAGAGATGATAGAGATAGAGATGATAGAGATAGAGATGATAGAGATAGAGATGATAGAGATAGAGATGATAGAGATAGAGATGATAGAGATATAGATAGAGATGATAGAGATAGAGATGATAGAGACAGAGATGATAGAGATGATAGAGATAGAGATGACAGAGATAGAGATGATATAGATGATAGAGATAGAGATGATAGAGATAGAGATTATAGAGATAGAGATGATAGAGATAGAGATTATAGAGATAGAGATGATAGAGATAGAGATAGAGATGATAGCGATAGAGATGATAGAGATAGAGATGATAGAGATAGAGATAGAGATGATAGAGATAGAGATGATATAGATAGAGATGATAGAGATAGAGATGATAGAGATAGAGATGATAGAGATAGCGATGATAGAGATGATAGAGATAGAGATGATAGAGATAGAGATGATATAGAGATAGAGATGATAGAGATAGAGATAGAGATGATAGAGATTAGAGATGATAGAGATAGAGATGATAGAGATAGAGATGATAGAGATAGAGTTGATAGAGATAGAGATAGAGATGATAGAGATAGAGATGATAGAGATAGAGATAGAGATGATAGAGATAGAGATGATAGAGATAGAATGATAGAGATAGAGATGATAGAGATAGAGATAGAGATGATAGAGATAGAGATAGAGATGATAAAGATGACAGAGATAGAGATGATAGAGATAGAGATGATAGAGATAGAGATGATAGATATAGAGATAGAGATGATAGAGATAGAGATGATAGAGATAGAGATGATAGAGATATAGAAATGATAGAGATAATGATAGAGATGATAGAGTTAGAGATGATAGAGATAGAGATGATAGAGATAGAGATAGAGATGATAGAGATAGAGATGATAGAGATAGAGATGATAGAGATAGAGATGATAGAGATAGAGATGATAGAGATGATAGAGATAGAGATAGTGATGATAGAGATAGAGATGATAGAGATAGAGATGATAGAGATAGAGATAGAGATGATAGAGATAGAGATAGAGATGATAGAGATGATAGAGATAGAGTTGATAGAGATAGAGATGATAGAGATAGAGATAGATATGATAGAGATAGAGATGATAGAGATAGAGATGATAGAGATAGAGATGATAGAGATAGAGATAGAGATGATAGAGATAGAGATAGAGATGATAGAGATATAGAGATGATAGAGATAATGATAGAGATGATAGAGATAGAGATGATAGAGATAGAGATGATAGAGATGATAGAGATAGAGATGATAGAGATAGAGATGATAGAGGTAGAGATGATAGAGATAGAGATGATAGAGATAGAGATAGAGATGATAGAGATAGAGATGATAGAGATAGAGATGATAGAGGTAGAGATAGAGATGATAGATAGAGATAGAGATGATAGATAGAGATAGAGATGATATAGATAGAGATGATAGAGATAGAGATGATAGAGATAGAGATGATAGAGATAGAGATGATAGAGATAGAGTTGATAGAGATAGAGATAGAGATGATAGAGATAGAGATGATAGAGATAGAGATGATAGAGATAGAGATGATAGAGATAGAATGATAGAGATAGAGATGATAGAGATAGAGATAGAGATGATAGAGATAGAGATAGAGATGATAAAGATGATAGAGATAGAGATGATAGATATAGAGATAGAGATGATAGAGATAGAGATGATAGAGATAGAGATGATAGAGATGATAGAGATATAGAAATGATAGAGATAATGATAGAGATGATAGAGATAGAGATGATAGAGATAGAGATGATAGAGATAGAGATAGAGATGATAGAGATAGAGATGATAGAGATAGAGATGATAGAGATAGAGATGATAGAGATGATAGAGATAGAGATAGTGATGATAGAGATAGAGATGATAGAGATAGAGATGATAGAGATAGAGATAGAGATGATAGAGATAGAGATGATAGAGATAGAGATGATAGAGATAGAGATGATAGAGATGATAGAGATAGAGATGATAGAGATAGAGATGATAGAGATAGAGATAGAGATGATAGAGATAGAGATGATAGAGATAGAGATGATAGAGATAGAGATGATAGAGATATAGATAGAGATGATAGAGATAGAGATGATAGAGACAGAGATGATAGAGATGATAGAGATAGAGATGACAGAGATAGAGATGATATAGATGATAGAGATAGAGATGATAGAGATAGAGATTATAGAGATAGAGATGATAGAGATAGAGATGATAGAGATAGAGATGATAGAGATAGAGATAGAGATGATAGCGATAGAGATGATAGAGATAGAGATGATAGAGATAGAGATAGAGATGATAGAGATAGAGATGATATAGATAGAGATGATAGAGATAGAGATGATAGAGATAGAGATGATAGAGATAGCGATGATAGAGATGATAGAGATAGAGATGATAGAGATAGAGATGATATAGAGATAGAGATGATAGAGATAGAGATAGAGATGATAGAGATTAGAGATGATAGAGATAGAGATGATAGAGATAGAGATGATAGAGATAGAGTTGATAGAGATAGAGATAGAGATGATAGAGATAGAGATGATAGAGATAGAGATAGAGATGATAGAGATAGAGATGATAGAGATAGAATGATAGAGATAGAGATGATAGAGATAGAGATAGAGATGATAGAGATAGAGATAGAGATGATAAAGATGACAGAGATAGAGATGATAGAGATAGAGATGATAGAGATAGAGATGATAGATATAGAGATAGAGATGATAGAGATAGAGATGATAGAGATAGAGATGATAGAGATGATAGAGATATAGAAATGATAGAGATAATGATAGAGATGATAGAGTTAGAGATGATAGAGATAGAGATGATAGAGATAGAGATAGAGATGATAGAGATAGAGATGATAGAGATAGAGATGATAGAGATAGAGATGATAGAGATAGAGATGATAGAGATGATAGAGATAGAGATAGTGATGATAGAGATAGAGATGATAGAGATAGAGATGATAGAGATAGAGATGATAGAGATAGAGATAGAGATGATAGAGATGATAGAGATAGAGTTGATAGAGATAGAGATGATAGAGATAGAGATAGATATGATAGAGATAGAGATGATAGAGATAGAGATGATAGAGATAGAGATGATAGAGATAGAGATAGAGATGATAGAGATAGAGATAGAGATGATAGAGATATAGAGATGATAGAGATAATGATAGAGATGATAGAGATAGAGATGATAGAGATAGAGATGATAGAGATGATAGAGATAGAGATGATAGAGATAGAGATGATAGAGGTAGAGATGATAGAGATAGAGATGATAGAGATAGAGATAGAGATGATAGAGATAGAGATGATAGAGATAGAGATGATAGAGGTAGAGATAGAGATGATAGATAGAGATAGAGATGATATAGATAGAGATGATAGAGATAGAGATGATAGAGATAGAGATGATAGAGATAGAGATGATAGAGATAGAGTTGATAGAGATAGAGATAGAGATGATAGAGATAGAGATGATAGAGATAGAGATGATAGAGATAGAGATGATAGAGATAGAATGATAGAGATAGAGATGATAGAGATAGAGATAGAGATGATAGAGATAGAGATAGAGATGATAAAGATGATAGAGATAGAGATGATAGATATAGAGATAGAGATGATAGAGATAGAGATGATAGAGATAGAGATGATAGAGATGATAGAGATATAGAAATGATAGAGATAATGATAGAGATGATAGAGATAGAGATGATAGAGATAGAGATGATAGAGATAGAGATAGAGATGATAGAGATAGAGATGATAGAGATAGAGATGATAGAGATAGAGATGATAGAGATGATAGAGATAGAGATAGTGATGATAGAGATAGAGATGATAGAGATAGAGATGATAGAGATAGAGATAGAGATGATAGAGATAGAGTTAGAGATGATAGAGATGATAGAGATAGAGTTGATAGAGATAGAGATGATAGAGATAGAGATAGATATGATAGAGATAGAGATGATAGAGATAGAGATGATAGAGATAGAGATGATAGAGATAGAGATAGAGATGATAGAGATAGAGATAGAGATGATAGAGATATAGAGATGATAGAGATAATGATAGAGATGATAGAGATAGAGATGATAGAGATAGAGATGATAGAGATAGAGATGATAGAGATAGAGATAGAGATGATAGAGATAGAGATAGAGATGATAGAGATAGAGATGATAGAGATGATAGAGATAGAGATGATAGAGATAGAGATGATAGAGATGATAGAGATAGAGATGATAGAGATAGAGATGATAGAGGTAGAGATGATAGAGATAGAGATGATAGAGATAGAGATAGAGATGATAGAGATAGAGATGATAGAGATAGAGATGATAGAGATAGAGATAGAGATGATAGATAGAGATAGAGATGATAGAGATAGAGATGATAGAGATAGAGATGATAGAGATAGAGATGATAGAGATAGAGATGATAGAGATGATAGAGATAGAGATGATAGAGATAGAGATGATAGAAATAGAGATGATAGAGATAGAGATAGAGATGATAGAGATAGAGATAGAGATGATAGAGATAGAGATGATAGGGATAGAGATAGAGATGGTAGAGATAGAGATAGAGATGATAGAGATAGAGATGATAGAGATAGAGATGATAGAGATAGAGATAGAGAAGATAGAGATAGAGATGATAGAGATAGAGATGATAGAGATAGAGATGATAGAGATAGAGATGATAGAGATGATAGAGATAGAGATGATAGAGATAGAGATAGAGATGATAGAGATAGAGATGATAGAGATAGAGATAGAGATAATAGAGATGATAGAGATGATAGAGATAGAGATGATAGAGATAGAGATAGAGATGATAGAGATAGAGATGATAGAGATAGAGATGATAGAGATATAGAGGTGATAGAGATAATGATAGAGATGATAGAGATAGAGATGATAGAGATAGAGATGATAGAGATAGAGATGATAGAGATAGAGATGATAGAGATAGAGATAGAGATGATAGAGATAGAGATGATAGAGATAGAGATGATATAGATGATAGAGATAGAGATGATAGAGATAGAGATGATAGAGATAGAGATGATAGAGATAGAGATGATAGAGATAGAGATAGAGATGATAGATATGATAGAGATAGAGATAGAGATGATAGAGATAGAGATGATATAGATAGAGATGATAGAGATAGAGATGATAGAGATATAGATGATAGAGATAGAGATGATAGAGATGATAGAGATAGAGATGATAGAGATAGAGATGATATAGAGATAGATATGATAGAGATAGAGATAGAGATGATAGAGATAGAGATGATAGAGATAGAGATGATAGAGATAGAGATGATAGAGATAGAGATGATAGAGATAGAGATGACAGAGATAGAGTTGATAGAGATAGAGATAGAGATGATAGAGATAGAGATGATAGAGATAGAGATAGAGATGATAGAGATAGAGATGATAGAGATAGAGATGATAGAGATAGAGATAGAGATGATAGAGATAGAGATGATAGTGATGATAGAGATAGAGATGATAGAGACAGAGATGATAGAGATAGAGATGATAGAGATGATAGAGATAGAGATGATATAGATAGAGATAGATATGATAGAGATAGAGATGATAGAGATAGAGATGATAGAGATAGAGATGATAGAGATAGAGATAGAGATGATAGAGATAGAGATAGAGATGATAGAGATATAGAGAATTCATCATCTTTCCCCCATCTCACGCGACCCCCCCAACGAACCTATCAATTACAGTAAATGGCTGCCCACTCTCCCCAGTCCCACAAGCTCGCTGCCTCGGGGTAATCCTTGACGCTGATCTCTCCTTCAAACCACATATCCAAGCCCTTTCCACTTCCTGCCGACTGCAACTCAAAAATATTTCACGAATCCGTTCATTCCTCAACCATGAATCTGCAAAAACCCTAGTCCATGCCCTCATCATCTCTCGCCTTGACTACTGCAACCTCCTGCTCTGTGGCCTCCCCGCTAACACTCTCGCACCCCTCCAATCTATTCTAAACTCTGCTGCCCGACTAATCCACTTGTCCCCCCGCTATTCCCCGGCCTCTCCCCTCTTTCAATCCCTTCACTGGCTCCCCATTGCCCAGAGACTCCACTACAAAACCCTAACCATGACGTACAAAGCCATCCACAACCTGTCTCCTCCATACATCTGTGACCTCGTCTCCCGGTACTTACCTACCCGCAACCTCCGATCCTCACAAGATCTCCTACTCTACTCCCCTCTTATCTCCACTTCCCACAATCGTATACAAGATTTCTCTCGCATATCACCCCTACTCTGGAACCCTCTACCACAACACATCAGACTCTCGCCTACCATCGAAACCTTCAAAAAGAACCTGAAGACCCACCTCTTCAGACAAGCCTACAACCTGCAGCTACCACCGATCGACCAAACCGCTGCATGACCATCTCTACCCTCACCTACTGTATTCTCACCCATCCCTTGTAGATTGTGAGCCCTCGCGGGCAGGGTCCTCATTCCTCCTGTACCAGTTATGACTTGTATTGTTTAAGATTATTGTACTTGTTTTCATTATGTATACCCCTCCTCACATGTAAAGCGCCATGGAATAAATGGCGCTATAACAATAAATAATAATAATAATGATAATAATAGAGATGATAGAGATAGAGATGATAGAGATAGAGATAGAGATGATAGAGATAGATATGATAGAGATAGAGATGATAGAGATAGAGATAGAGATAGAGATAGAGATGATAGAGATAGAGATGATAGAGATAGAGATGATAGAGATAGAGATGATAGAGATAGAGATGATAGAGATAGAGATAGAGATGATAGAGATAGAGATGATAGAGATAGAGGTGATAGAGATAGAGATATAGATGATAGAGTTAGAGATGATAGAGATAGAGATGATAGAGATAGAGAACGAGATGATAGAGATAGAGATAGAGATGATAGAGATAGAGATGATAGAGATAGAGATGACAGAGATAGAGATGATAGAGATAGAGATGATAGAGATAGAGATGATAGAGATGATAGAGATATAGAGATGATAGAGATAATGATAGAGATGATAGAGATAGAGATGATAGAGATAGAGATGATAGAGATAGAGATGATAGAGATAGAGATAGAGATGATAGAGATAGAGATGATAGAGATAGAGATAGAGATGATAGAGATAGAGATGATATAGATGATAGAGATAGAGATGATAGAGATAGAGATTATAGAGATAGAGATGATAGAGATAGAGATGATAGAGATAGAGATGATAGAGATAGAGATAGAGATGATAGCGATAGAGATGATAGAGATAGAGATGATAGAGATAGAGAAAGAGATGATAGAGATAGAGATGATATAGATAGAGATGATAGAGATAGAGATGATAGAGATAGAGATGATAGAGATAGCGATGATAGAGATGATAGAGATAGAGATGATAGAGATAGAGATGATATAGAGACAGAGATGATAGAGATAGAGATAGAGATGATAGAGATTAGAGATGATAGAGATAGAGATGATAGAGATAGAGATGATAGAGATAGAGTTGATAGAGATAGAGATAGAGATGATAGAGATAGAGATGATAGAGATAGAGATAGAGATGATAGAGATAGAGATGATAGAGATAGAATGATAGAGATAGAGATGATAGAGATAGAGATAGAGATGATAGAGATAGAGATAGAGATGATAAAGATGACAGAGATAGAGATGATAGAGATAGAGATGATAGAGATAGAGATGATAGATATAGAGATAGAGATGATAGAGATAGAGATGATAGAGATAGAGATGATAGAGATGATAGAGATATAGAAATGATAGAGATAATGATAGAGATGATAGAGTTAGAGATGATAGAGATAGAGATGATAGAGATAGAGATAGAGATGATAGAGATAGAGATGATAGAGATAGAGATGATAGAGATAGAGATGATAGAGATGATAGAGATAGAGATAGTGATGATAGAGATAGAGATGATAGAGATGATAGAGATAGAGATAGAGATGATAGAGATAGAGATAGAGATGATAGAGATGATAGAGATAGAGTTGATAGAGATAGAGATGATAGAGATAGAGATAGATATGATAGAGATAGAGATGATAGAGATAGAGATGATAGAGATAGAGATGATAGAGATAGAGATAGAGATGATAGAGATAGAGATAGAGATGATAGAGATATAGAGATGATAGAGATAATGATAGAGATGATAGAGATAGAGATGATAGAGATAGAGATGATAGAGATGATAGAGATAGAGATGATAGAGATAGAGATGATAGAGGTAGAGATGATAGAGATAGAGATGATAGAGATAGAGATAGAGATGATAGAGATAGAGATGATAGAGATAGAGATGATAGAGGTAGAGATAGAGATGATAGATAGAGATAGAGATGATATAGATAGAGATGATAGAGATAGAGATGATAGAGATAGAGATGATAGAGATAGAGATGATAGAGATAGAGTTGATAGAGATAGAGATGATAGAGATAGAGATGATAGAGATAGAGATGATAGAGATAGAGATGATAGAGATAGAATGATAGAGATAGAGATGATAGAGATAGAGATAGAGATGATAGAGATAGAGATAGAGATGATAAAGATGATAGAGATAGAGATGATAGATATAGAGATAGAGATGATAGAGATAGAGATGATAGAGATAGAGATGATAGAGATGATAGAGATATAGAAATGATAGAGATAATGATAGAGATGATAGAGATAGAGATGATAGAGATAGAGATAGAGATGATAGAGATAGAGATGATAGAGATAGAGATGATAGAGATAGAGATGATAGAGATGATAGAGATAGAGATAGTGATGATAGAGATAGAGATGATAGAGATAGAGATGATAGAGATAGAGATAGAGATGATAGAGATAGAGTTAGAGATGATAGAGATGATAGAGATAGAGTTGATAGAGATAGAGATGATAGAGATAGAGATAGATATGATAGAGATAGAGATGATAGAGATAGAGATGATAGAGATAGAGATGATAGAGATAGAGATAGAGATGATAGAGATAGAGATAGAGATGATAGAGATATAGAGATGATAGAGATAATGATAGAGATGATAGAGATAGAGATGATAGAGATAGAGATGATAGAGACAGAGATGATAGAGATAGAGATGATAGAGATGATAGAGATAGAGATGATATAGATAGAGATGATAGAGATAGAGATGATAGAGATAGAGATAGAGATAGAGATGATAGAGATAGATATGATAGAGATAGAGATGATAGAGATAGAGATAGAGATAGAGATAGAGATGATAGAGATAGAGATGATAGAGATAGAGATGATAGAGATAGAGATGATAGAGATAGAGATGATAGAGATAGAGATAGAGATGATAGAGATAGAGATGATAGAGACAGAGGTGATAGAGATAGAGATAGAGATGATAGAGTTAGAGATGATAGAGATAGAGATGATAGAGATAGAGAACGAGATGATAGAGATAGAGATAGAGATGATAGAGATAGAGATGATAGAGATAGAGATGACAGAGATAGAGATGATAGAGATAGAGATGATAGAGATAGAGATGATAGAGATGATAGAGATATAGAGATGATAGAGATAATGATAGAGATGATAGAGATAGAGATGATAGAGATAGAGATGATAGAGATAGAGATGATAGAGATAGAGATAGAGATGATAGAGATAGAGATGATAGAGATAGAGATAGAGATGATAGAGATACAGATGATAGAGATAGAGATGATAGAGATAGAGATGATAGAGATAGAGATGATAGAGATAGAGATGATAGAGATAGAGATAGAGATGATAGAGATAGAGATAGAGATGATATAGATAGAGATGATAGAGATAGAGATGATAGAGATAGAGATAGAGATGATAGAGATAGAGATGATAGAGATAGAGATGATAGAGATAGAGATGATAGAGATAGAGATGATAGAGATATAGATAGAGATGATACAGATAGAGATGATAGAGATAGAGATGATAGAGATAGAGATGATAGAGATGATGATAGAGATAGAGATAGAGATGATAGAGATGATGATAGAGATAATGATAGAGATAGAGAAAGAGATGATAGAGATAGAGATGATAGAGATAGAGATGATAGAGATAGAGATGATAGAGATGATAGAGATAGAGATGATAGAGATAGAGATGATAGAGATAGAGATGATAGAGATAGAGATAGAGATGATAGAGATAGAGATGATAGAGATAGAGATGATAGTGATAGAGATAGAGATGATAGAGATAGAGATAGAGATAGAGATGATAGAGATAGAGATGATAGAGATAGAGATGATAGAGATAGAGATGATAGAGATAGAGATAGAGATGATAGAGATAGAGATGATAGAGATAGAGATGATAGAGATAGAGATGATAGAGATGATAGAGATAGAGATGATAGAGATAGAGATAGAGATGATAGAGATAGAGATGATAGAGATAGAAATGATAGAGATAGAGATGATAGAGATAGAGATGATAGAGATAGAGATGATAGAGATAGAGATAGAGATTATAGAGATAGAGATATAGATGATAGAGTTAGAGATGATAGAGATAGAGATGATAGAGATAGAGATGATAGAGATAGAGATAGAGATAGAGATGATAGAGATAGAGATGATAGAGATAGAGATGATAGAGATAGAGATGATAGAGATAGAGATGATAGAGATAGAGATAGAGATTATAGAGATAGAGATATAGATGATAGAGTTAGAGATGATAGAGATAGAGATGATAGAGATAGAGATAGAGATAGAGATGATAGAGATAGAGATGACAGAGATAGAGATGATAGAGATAGATATGATAGAGATAGAGATAGAGATAGAGATATAGATGATAGAGATAGAGATGATAGAGATAGAGATGATAGAGATAGAGATGATAGAGATAGAGATGATAGAGATAGAGATAGAGATTTTAGAGATAGATATATAGATGATAGAGTTAGAGATGATAGAGATAGAGATGATAGAGATAGAGATAGAGATGAAAGAGATAGAGATAGAGATAGAGATGATAGAGATAGAGATGATAGAGATAGAGATGACAGAGATAGAGATGATAGAGATAGAGATGATAGAGATGATAGAGATAGAGATAGAGATGATAGAGATAGAGATGATATAGATAGAGATGATAGAGATAGAGATGATAGAGATAGAGATAGAGATAATAGAGATAGAGATAGAGATGATAGAGATAGAGATGATAGAGATAGAGATGATAGAGATAGAGATGATAGAGATAGAGATGATAGAGATAGAGATAGAGATGATAGAGATAGAGATGATAAAGATAGAGATAGAGATGATAGAGATAGAGATGATAGAGATGATGATAGAGATGATGATAGAGATAATGATAGAGATAGAGATAGAGATGATAGAGATAGAGATGATAGAGATAGAGATGATAGAGATAGAGATGATAGAGATGATAGAGATAGAGATGATAGAGATGATGATAGAGATGATGATAGAGATAATGATAGAGATAAAGATAGAGATGATAGAGATAGAGATGATAGAGATAGAGATGATAGAGATAGAGATGATAGAGATAGAGATGATAGGGATAGAGATGATAGAGATAGAGATAGAGATGATAGATATAGAGATGATAGAGATAGAGATAGAGATGATAGAGATAGAGATAGAGATAGAGATGATAGAGATAGAGATGATAGAGATAGAGATAGAGAAGATAGAGATAGAGATGATAGAGATAGAGATGATAGAGATAGAGATGATACAGATGATAGAGATAGAGATGATAGAGATAGAGATGATAGAGATAGAGATGATAGAGATAGAGATGATAGAGATAGAGATGATAGAGATGATAGAGATAGAGATGATAGAGATAGAGATGATAGAGATAGAGATAGAGATGATAGAGATAGAGATGATAGAGATAGAGATGATAGAGATAGAGATGATAGAGATATAGATAGAGATGATAGAGATAGAGATGATAGAGACAGAGATGATAGAGATGATAGAGATAGAGATGATAGAGATAGAGATGATATAGATGATAGAGATAGAGATGATAGAGATAGAGATGATAGAGATAGAGATGATAGAGATAGAGATGATAGAGATAGAGATAGAGATGATAGCGATAGAGATAGAGATGATAGAGATAGAGATAGAGATGATAGAGATAGAGATGATATAGATAGAGATGATAGAGATAGAGATGATAGAGATAGAGATGATAGAGATAGCGATGATAGAGATGATAGAGATAGAGATGATAGAGATAGAGATGATATATTGATAGAGATGATAGAGATAGAGATAGAGATGATAGAGATTAGAGATGATAGAGATAGAGATGATAGAGATAGAGATGATAGAGATAGAGTTGATAGAGATAGAGATAGAGATGATAGAGATAGAGATGATAGAGATAGAGATAGAGATGATAGAGATAGAGATGATAGAGATAGAATGATAGAGATAGAGATGATAGAGATAGAGATGATAGAGATAGAGATAGAGATGATAAAGATGACAGAGATAGAGATGATAGAGATAGAGATGATAGAGATAGAGATGATAGATATAGAGATAGAGATGATAGAGATAGAGATGATAGAGATAGAGATGATAGAGATGATAGAGATATAGAAATGATAGAGATAATGATAGAGATGATAGAGTTAGAGATGATAGAGATAGAGATGATAGAGATAGAGATAGAGATGATAGAGATAGAGATGATAGAGATAGAGATGATAGAGATAGAGATGATAGAGATGATAGAGATAGTGATGATAGAGATAGAGATGATAGAGATAGAGATGATAGAGATAGAGATAGAGATGATAGAGATAGAGATAGAGATGATAGAGATGATAGAGATAGAGATGATAGAGATAGAGATGATAGAGATAGAGATGATAGAGATAGAGATAGAGATGATAGAGATAGAGATAGAGATGATAGAGATATAGAGATGATAGAGATAATGATAGAGATGATAGAGATAGAGATGATAGAGATAGAGATGATAGAGATGATAGAGATAGAGATGATAGAGATAGAGATGATAGAGGTAGAGATGATAGAGATAGAGATGATAGAGATAGAGATAGAGATGATAGAGATAGAGATGATAGAGATAGAGATGATAGAGGTAGAGATAGAGATGATAGATAGAGATAGAGATGATATAGATAGAGATGATAGAGATAGAGATGATAGAGATAGAGATGATAGAGATAGAGATGATAGAGATAGAGATGATAGAGATAGAGTTGATAGAGATAGAGATAGAGATAATAGAGATAGAGATAGAGATGATAGAGATAGAGATGATAGAGATAGAGATGATAGAGATAGAGATGATAGAGATAGAGATAGAGATGATAGAGATAGAGATGATAAAGATAGAGATAGAGATGATAGAGATAGAGATGATAGAGATGATGATAGAGATAGAGATGATAGAGATGATGATAGAGATAATGATAGAGATAGAGATAGAGATGATAGAGATAGAGATGATAGAGATAGAGATGATAGAGATAGAGATGATAGAGATGATAGAGATAGAGATGATAGAGATAGAGATGATAGAGATGATGATAGAGATAATGATAGAGATAAAGATAGAGATGATAGAGATAGAGATGATAGAGATAGAGATGATAGAGATAGAGATAGAGATGATAGGGATAGAGATGATAGAGATAGAGATAGAGATGATAGATATAGAGATGATAGAGATAGAGATAGAGATGATAGAGATAGAGATAGAGATGATAGAGATAGAGATGATAGAGATAGAGATAGAGAAGATAGAGATAGAGATGATAGAGATAGAGATGATAGAGATAGAGATGATACAGATGATAGAGATAGAGATGATAGAGATAGAGATAGAGATGATAGAGATAGAGATGATAGAGATAGAGATGATAGAGATAGAGATGATAGAGATGATAGAGATAGAGATGATAGAGATAGAGATGATAGAGATAGAGATGATAGAGATAGAGATGATAGAGATAGAGATGATAGAGATAGAGATGATAGAGATATAGATAGAGATGATAGAGATAGAGATGATAGAGACAGAGATGATAGAGATGATAGAGATAGAGATGACAGAGATAGAGATGATATAGATGATAGAGATAGAGATGATAGAGATAGAGATTATAGAGATAGAGATGATAGAGATAGAGATTATAGAGATAGAGATGATAGAGATAGAGATAGAGATGATAGCGATAGAGATGATAGAGATAGAGATGATAGAGATAGAGATAGAGATGATAGAGATAGAGATGATATAGATAGAGATGATAGAGATAGAGATGATAGAGATAGAGATGATAGAGATAGCGATGATAGAGATGATAGAGATAGAGATGATAGAGATAGAGATGATATAGAGATAGAGATGATAGAGATAGAGATAGAGATGATAGAGATTAGAGATGATAGAGATAGAGATGATAGAGATAGAGATGATAGAGATAGAGTTGATAGAGATAGAGATAGAGATGATAGAGATAGAGATGATAGAGATAGAGATAGAGATGATAGAGATAGAGATGATAGAGATAGAATGATAGAGATAGAGATGATAGAGATAGAGATAGAGATGATAGAGATAGAGATAGAGATGATAAAGATGACAGAGATAGAGATGATAGAGATAGAGATGATAGAGATAGAGATGATAGATATAGAGATAGAGATGATAGAGATAGAGATGATAGAGATAGAGATGATAGAGATATAGAAATGATAGAGATAATGATAGAGATGATAGAGTTAGAGATGATAGAGATAGAGATGATAGAGATAGAGATAGAGATGATAGAGATAGAGATGATAGAGATAGAGATGATAGAGATAGAGATGATAGAGATAGAGATGATAGAGATGATAGAGATAGAGATAGTGATGATAGAGATAGAGATGATAGAGATAGAGATGATAGAGATAGAGATAGAGATGATAGAGATAGAGATAGAGATGATAGAGATGATAGAGATAGAGTTGATAGAGATAGAGATGATAGAGATAGAGATAGATATGATAGAGATAGAGATGATAGAGATAGAGATGATAGAGATAGAGATGATAGAGATAGAGATAGAGATGATAGAGATAGAGATAGAGATGATAGAGATATAGAGATGATAGAGATAATGATAGAGATGATAGAGATAGAGATGATAGAGATAGAGATGATAGAGATGATAGAGATAGAGATGATAGAGATAGAGATGATAGAGGTAGAGATGATAGAGATAGAGATGATAGAGATAGAGATAGAGATGATAGAGATAGAGATGATAGAGATAGAGATGATAGAGGTAGAGATAGAGATGATAGATAGAGATAGAGATGATAGATAGAGATAGAGATGATATAGATAGAGATGATAGAGATAGAGATGATAGAGATAGAGATGATAGAGATAGAGATGATAGAGATAGAGTTGATAGAGATAGAGATAGAGATGATAGAGATAGAGATGATAGAGATAGAGATGATAGAGATAGAGATGATAGAGATAGAATGATAGAGATAGAGATGATAGAGATAGAGATAGAGATGATAGAGATAGAGATAGAGATGATAAAGATGATAGAGATAGAGATGATAGATATAGAGATAGAGATGATAGAGATAGAGATGATAGAGATAGAGATGATAGAGATGATAGAGATATAGAAATGATAGAGATAATGATAGAGATGATAGAGATAGAGATGATAGAGATAGAGATGATAGAGATAGAGATAGAGATGATAGAGATAGAGATGATAGAGATAGAGATGATAGAGATAGAGATGATAGAGATGATAGAGATAGAGATAGTGATGATAGAGATAGAGATGATAGAGATAGAGATGATAGAGATAGAGATAGAGATGATAGAGATAGAGTTAGAGATGATAGAGATGATAGAGATAGAGTTGATAGAGATAGAGATGATAGAGATAGAGATAGATATGATAGAGATAGAGATGATAGAGATAGAGATGATAGAGATAGAGATGATAGAGATAGAGATAGAGATGATAGAGATAGAGATAGAGATGATAGAGATATAGAGATGATAGAGATAATGATAGAGATGATAGAGATAGAGATGATAGAGATAGAGATGATAGAGATAGAGATGATAGAGATAGAGATAGAGATGATAGAGATAGAGATGATAGAGATAGAGATGATAGAGATGATAGAGATAGAGATGATAGAGATAGAGATGATAGAGATGATAGAGATAGAGATGATAGAGATAGAGATGATAGAGGTAGAGATGATAGAGATAGAGATGATAGAGATGATAGAGATAGAGATGATAGAGATAGAGATGATAGAGATAGAGATGATAGAGATAGAGATAGAGATGATAGATAGAGATAGAGATGATATAGATAGAGATGATAGAGATAGAGATGATAGAGATAGAGATGATAGAGATAGAGATGATAGAGATGATAGAGATAGAGATGATAGAGATAGAGATGATAGAAATAGAGATGATAGAGATAGAGATAGAGATGATAGAGATAGAGATAGAGATGATAGAGATAGAGATGATAGGGATAGAGATAGAGATGATAGAGATAGAGATAGAGATGATAGAGATAGAGATGATAGAGATAGAGATGATAGAGATAGAGATAGAGAAGATAGAGATAGAGATGATAGAGATAGAGATGATAGAGATAGAGATGATAGAGATAGAGATGATAGAGATGATAGAGATAGAGATGATAGAGATAGAGATAGAGATGATAGAGATAGAGATGATAGAGATAGAGATAGAGATAATAGAGATGATAGAGATGATAGAGATAGAGATGATAGAGATAGAGATGATAGAGATAGAGATAGAGATGATAGAGATAGAGATGATAGAGATAGAGATGATAGAGATATAGAGGTGATAGAGATAATGATAGAGATGATAGAGATAGAGATGATAGAGATAGAGATGATAGAGATAGAGATGATAGAGATAGAGATGATAGAGATAGAGATAGAGATGATAGAGATAGAGATGATAGAGATAGAGATGATATAGATGATAGAGATAGAGATGATAGAGATAGAGATGATAGAGATAGAGATGATAGAGATAGAGATGATAGAGATAGAGATAGAGATGATAGATATGATAGAGATAGAGATAGAGATGATAGAGATAGAGATGATATAGATAGAGATGATAGAGATAGAGATGATAGAGATATAGATGATAGAGATAGAGATGATAGAGATGATAGAGATAGAGATGATAGAGATAGAGATGATATAGAGATAGAGATGATAGAGATAGAGATAGAGATGATAGAGATAGAGATGATAGAGATAGAGATGATAGAGATAGAGATGATAGAGATAGAGATGATAGAGATAGAGATGATAGAGATAGAGTTGATAGAGATAGAGATAGAGATGATAGAGATAGAGATGATAGAGATAGAGATAGAGATGATAGAGATAGAGATGATAGAGATAGAGATGATAGAGATAGAGATAGAGATGATAGAGATAGAGATGATAGTGATGATAGAGATAGAGATGATAGAGATATAGATGATAGAGATAGAGATAGAGATGATAGAGATAGAGATGATAGAGATAGAGATGATAGAGATATAGAGGTGATAGAGATAATGATAGAGATGATAGAGATAGAGATGATAGAGATAGAGATGATAGAGATAGAGATGATAGAGATAGAGATGATAGAGATAGAGATAGAGATGATAGAGATATAGAGGTGATAGAGATAATGATAGAGATGATAGAGATAGAGATGATAGAGATAGAGATGATAGAGATAGAGATGATAGAGATAGAGATGATAGAGATAGAGATGATAGAGATAGAGATGATAGAGATAGAGATAGAGATGATAGAGATATAGATGATAGAGATAGAGATGATAGAGATGATAGAGATAGAGATGATAGAGATAGAGATGATATAGAGATAGAGATGATAGAGATAGAGATAGAGATGATAGAGATAGAGATGATAGAGATAGAGATGATAGAGATAGAGATGATAGAGATAGAGATGATAGAGATAGAGATGATAGAGATAGAGTTGATAGAGATAGAGATAGAGATGATAGAGATAGAGATGATAGAGATAGAGATAGAGATGATAGAGATAGAGATGATAGAGATAGAGATGATAGAGATAGAGATAGAGATGATAGAGATAGAGATAGAGATGATAGAGATAGAGATGATAGTGATGATAGAGATAGAGATGATAGAGACAGAGATGATAGAGATAGAGATGATAGAGATGATAGAGATAGAGATGATATAGATAGAGATAGATATGATAGAGATAGAGATGATAGAGATAGAGATGATAGAGATAGAGATGATAGAGATAGAGATAGAGATGATAGAGATAGAGATAGAGATGATAGAGATATAGAGAATTCATCATCTTTCCCCCATCTCACGCGACCCCCCCAACGAACCTATCAATTACAGTAAATGGCTGCCCACTCTCCCCAGTCCCACAAGCTCGCTGCCTCGGGGTAATCCTTGACGCTGATCTCTCCTTCAAACCACATATCCAAGCCCTTTCCACTTCCTGCCGACTGCAACTCAAAAATATTTCACGAATCCGTTCATTCCTCAACCATGAATCTGCAAAAACCCTAGTCCATGCCCTCATCATCTCTCGCCTTGACTACTGCAACCTCCTGCTCTGTGGCCTCCCCGCTAACACTCTCGCACCCCTCCAATCTATTCTAAACTCTGCTGCCCGACTAATCCACTTGTCCCCCCGCTATTCCCCGGCCTCTCCCCTCTTTCAATCCCTTCACTGGCTCCCCATTGCCCAGAGACTCCACTACAAAACCCTAACCATGACGTACAAAGCCATCCACAACCTGTCTCCTCCATACATCTGTGACCTCGTCTCCCGGTACTTACCTACCCGCAACCTCCGATCCTCACAAGATCTCCTACTCTACTCCCCTCTTATCTCCACTTCCCACAATCGTATACAAGATTTCTCTCGCATATCACCCCTACTCTGGAACCCTCTACCACAACACATCAGACTCTCGCCTACCATCGAAACCTTCAAAAAGAACCTGAAGACCCACCTCTTCAGACAAGCCTACAACCTGCAGCTACCACCGATCGACCAAACCGCTGCATGACCATCTCTACCCTCACCTACTGTATTCTCACCCATCCCTTGTAGATTGTGAGCCCTCGCGGGCAGGGTCCTCATTCCTCCTGTACCAGTTATGACTTGTATTGTTTAAGATTATTGTACTTGTTTTCATTATGTATACCCCTCCTCACATGTAAAGCGCCATGGAATAAATGGCGCTATAACAATAAATAATAATAATAATAATAATAATAGAGATGATAGAGATAGAGATGATAGAGATAGAGATAGAGATGATAGAGATAGATATGATAGAGATAGAGATGATAGAGATAGAGATAGAGATAGAGATGATAGAGATAGAGATGATAGAGATAGAGATGATAGAGATAGAGATGACAGAGATAGAGATGATAGAGATAGAGATGATAGAGATGATAGAGATAGAGATAGAGATGATAGAGATAGAGATGATATAGATAGAGATGATAGAGATAGAGATGATAGAGATAGAGATAGAGATAATAGAGATAGAGATAGAGATGATAGAGATAGAGATGATAGAGATAGAGATGATAGAGATAGAGATGATAGAGATAGAGATGATAGAGATAGAGATAGAGATGATAGAGATAGAGATGATAAAGATAGAGATAGAGATGATAGAGATAGAGATGATAGAGATGATGATAGAGATGATGATAGAGATAATGATAGAGATAGAGATAGAGATGATAGAGATAGAGATGATAGAGATAGAGATGATAGAGATAGAGATGATAGAGATGATAGAGATAGAGATGATAGAGATGATGATAGAGATGATGATAGAGATAATGATAGAGATAAAGATAGAGATGATAGAGATAGAGATGATAGAGATAGAGATGATAGAGATAGAGATGATAGAGATAGAGATGATAGGGATAGAGATGATAGAGATAGAGATAGAGATGATAGATATAGAGATGATAGAGATAGAGATAGAGATGATAGAGATAGAGATAGAGATAGAGATGATAGAGATAGAGATGATAGAGATAGAGATAGAGAAGATAGAGATAGAGATGATAGAGATAGAGATGATAGAGATAGAGATGATACAGATGATAGAGATAGAGATGATAGAGATAGAGATGATAGAGATAGAGATGATAGAGATAGAGATGATAGAGATAGAGATGATAGAGATGATAGAGATAGAGATGATAGAGATAGAGATGATAGAGATAGAGATAGAGATGATAGAGATAGAGATGATAGAGATAGAGATGATAGAGATAGAGATGATAGAGATATAGATAGAGATGATAGAGATAGAGATGATAGAGACAGAGATGATAGAGATGATAGAGATAGAGATGATAGAGATAGAGATGATATAGATGATAGAGATAGAGATGATAGAGATAGAGATGATAGAGATAGAGATGATAGAGATAGAGATGATAGAGATAGAGATAGAGATGATAGCGATAGAGATAGAGATGATAGAGATAGAGATAGAGATGATAGAGATAGAGATGATATAGATAGAGATGATAGAGATAGAGATGATAGAGATAGAGATGATAGAGATAGCGATGATAGAGATGATAGAGATAGAGATGATAGAGATAGAGATGATATATTGATAGAGATGATAGAGATAGAGATAGAGATGATAGAGATTAGAGATGATAGAGATAGAGATGATAGAGATAGAGATGATAGAGATAGAGTTGATAGAGATAGAGATAGAGATGATAGAGATAGAGATGATAGAGATAGAGATAGAGATGATAGAGATAGAGATGATAGAGATAGAATGATAGAGATAGAGATGATAGAGATAGAGATGATAGAGATAGAGATAGAGATGATAAAGATGACAGAGATAGAGATGATAGAGATAGAGATGATAGAGATAGAGATGATAGATATAGAGATAGAGATGATAGAGATAGAGATGATAGAGATAGAGATGATAGAGATGATAGAGATATAGAAATGATAGAGATAATGATAGAGATGATAGAGTTAGAGATGATAGAGATAGAGATGATAGAGATAGAGATAGAGATGATAGAGATAGAGATGATAGAGATAGAGATGATAGAGATAGAGATGATAGAGATGATAGAGATAGTGATGATAGAGATAGAGATGATAGAGATAGAGATGATAGAGATAGAGATAGAGATGATAGAGATAGAGATAGAGATGATAGAGATGATAGAGATAGAGATGATAGAGATAGAGATGATAGAGATAGAGATGATAGAGATAGAGATAGAGATGATAGAGATAGAGATAGAGATGATAGAGATATAGAGATGATAGAGATAATGATAGAGATGATAGAGATAGAGATGATAGAGATAGAGATGATAGAGATGATAGAGATAGAGATGATAGAGATAGAGATGATAGAGGTAGAGATGATAGAGATAGAGATGATAGAGATAGAGATAGAGATGATAGAGATAGAGATGATAGAGATAGAGATGATAGAGGTAGAGATAGAGATGATAGATAGAGATAGAGATGATATAGATAGAGATGATAGAGATAGAGATGATAGAGATAGAGATGATAGAGATAGAGATGATAGAGATAGAGATGATAGAGATAGAGTTGATAGAGATAGAGATAGAGATAATAGAGATAGAGATAGAGATGATAGAGATAGAGATGATAGAGATAGAGATGATAGAGATAGAGATGATAGAGATAGAGATAGAGATGATAGAGATAGAGATGATAAAGATAGAGATAGAGATGATAGAGATAGAGATGATAGAGATGATGATAGAGATAGAGATGATAGAGATGATGATAGAGATAATGATAGAGATAGAGATAGAGATGATAGAGATAGAGATGATAGAGATAGAGATGATAGAGATAGAGATGATAGAGATGATAGAGATAGAGATGATAGAGATAGAGATGATAGAGATGATGATAGAGATAATGATAGAGATAAAGATAGAGATGATAGAGATAGAGATGATAGAGATAGAGATGATAGAGATAGAGATAGAGATGATAGGGATAGAGATGATAGAGATAGAGATAGAGATGATAGATATAGAGATGATAGAGATAGAGATAGAGATGATAGAGATAGAGATAGAGATGATAGAGATAGAGATGATAGAGATAGAGATAGAGAAGATAGAGATAGAGATGATAGAGATAGAGATGATAGAGATAGAGATGATACAGATGATAGAGATAGAGATGATAGAGATAGAGATAGAGATGATAGAGATAGAGATGATAGAGATAGAGATGATAGAGATAGAGATGATAGAGATGATAGAGATAGAGATGATAGAGATAGAGATGATAGAGATAGAGATGATAGAGATAGAGATGATAGAGATAGAGATGATAGAGATAGAGATGATAGAGATATAGATAGAGATGATAGAGATAGAGATGATAGAGACAGAGATGATAGAGATGATAGAGATAGAGATGACAGAGATAGAGATGATATAGATGATAGAGATAGAGATGATAGAGATAGAGATTATAGAGATAGAGATGATAGAGATAGAGATTATAGAGATAGAGATGATAGAGATAGAGATAGAGATGATAGCGATAGAGATGATAGAGATAGAGATGATAGAGATAGAGATAGAGATGATAGAGATAGAGATGATATAGATAGAGATGATAGAGATAGAGATGATAGAGATAGAGATGATAGAGATAGCGATGATAGAGATGATAGAGATAGAGATGATAGAGATAGAGATGATATAGAGATAGAGATGATAGAGATAGAGATAGAGATGATAGAGATTAGAGATGATAGAGATAGAGATGATAGAGATAGAGATGATAGAGATAGAGTTGATAGAGATAGAGATAGAGATGATAGAGATAGAGATGATAGAGATAGAGATAGAGATGATAGAGATAGAGATGATAGAGATAGAATGATAGAGATAGAGATGATAGAGATAGAGATAGAGATGATAGAGATAGAGATAGAGATGATAAAGATGACAGAGATAGAGATGATAGAGATAGAGATGATAGAGATAGAGATGATAGATATAGAGATAGAGATGATAGAGATAGAGATGATAGAGATAGAGATGATAGAGATATAGAAATGATAGAGATAATGATAGAGATGATAGAGTTAGAGATGATAGAGATAGAGATGATAGAGATAGAGATAGAGATGATAGAGATAGAGATGATAGAGATAGAGATGATAGAGATAGAGATGATAGAGATAGAGATGATAGAGATGATAGAGATAGAGATAGTGATGATAGAGATAGAGATGATAGAGATAGAGATGATAGAGATAGAGATAGAGATGATAGAGATAGAGATAGAGATGATAGAGATGATAGAGATAGAGTTGATAGAGATAGAGATGATAGAGATAGAGATAGATATGATAGAGATAGAGATGATAGAGATAGAGATGATAGAGATAGAGATGATAGAGATAGAGATAGAGATGATAGAGATAGAGATAGAGATGATAGAGATATAGAGATGATAGAGATAATGATAGAGATGATAGAGATAGAGATGATAGAGATAGAGATGATAGAGATGATAGAGATAGAGATGATAGAGATAGAGATGATAGAGGTAGAGATGATAGAGATAGAGATGATAGAGATAGAGATAGAGATGATAGAGATAGAGATGATAGAGATAGAGATGATAGAGGTAGAGATAGAGATGATAGATAGAGATAGAGATGATAGATAGAGATAGAGATGATATAGATAGAGATGATAGAGATAGAGATGATAGAGATAGAGATGATAGAGATAGAGATGATAGAGATAGAGTTGATAGAGATAGAGATAGAGATGATAGAGATAGAGATGATAGAGATAGAGATGATAGAGATAGAGATGATAGAGATAGAATGATAGAGATAGAGATGATAGAGATAGAGATAGAGATGATAGAGATAGAGATAGAGATGATAAAGATGATAGAGATAGAGATGATAGATATAGAGATAGAGATGATAGAGATAGAGATGATAGAGATAGAGATGATAGAGATGATAGAGATATAGAAATGATAGAGATAATGATAGAGATGATAGAGATAGAGATGATAGAGATAGAGATGATAGAGATAGAGATAGAGATGATAGAGATAGAGATGATAGAGATAGAGATGATAGAGATAGAGATGATAGAGATGATAGAGATAGAGATAGTGATGATAGAGATAGAGATGATAGAGATAGAGATGATAGAGATAGAGATAGAGATGATAGAGATAGAGTTAGAGATGATAGAGATGATAGAGATAGAGTTGATAGAGATAGAGATGATAGAGATAGAGATAGATATGATAGAGATAGAGATGATAGAGATAGAGATGATAGAGATAGAGATGATAGAGATAGAGATAGAGATGATAGAGATAGAGATAGAGATGATAGAGATATAGAGATGATAGAGATAATGATAGAGATGATAGAGATAGAGATGATAGAGATAGAGATGATAGAGATAGAGATGATAGAGATAGAGATAGAGATGATAGAGATAGAGATGATAGAGATAGAGATGATAGAGATGATAGAGATAGAGATGATAGAGATAGAGATGATAGAGATGATAGAGATAGAGATGATAGAGATAGAGATGATAGAGGTAGAGATGATAGAGATAGAGATGATAGAGATGATAGAGATAGAGATGATAGAGATAGAGATGATAGAGATAGAGATGATAGAGATAGAGATAGAGATGATAGATAGAGATAGAGATGATATAGATAGAGATGATAGAGATAGAGATGATAGAGATAGAGATGATAGAGATAGAGATGATAGAGATGATAGAGATAGAGATGATAGAGATAGAGATGATAGAAATAGAGATGATAGAGATAGAGATAGAGATGATAGAGATAGAGATAGAGATGATAGAGATAGAGATGATAGGGATAGAGATAGAGATGATAGAGATAGAGATAGAGATGATAGAGATAGAGATGATAGAGATAGAGATGATAGAGATAGAGATAGAGAAGATAGAGATAGAGATGATAGAGATAGAGATGATAGAGATAGAGATGATAGAGATAGAGATGATAGAGATGATAGAGATAGAGATGATAGAGATAGAGATAGAGATGATAGAGATAGAGATGATAGAGATAGAGATAGAGATAATAGAGATGATAGAGATGATAGAGATAGAGATGATAGAGATAGAGATGATAGAGATAGAGATAGAGATGATAGAGATAGAGATGATAGAGATAGAGATGATAGAGATATAGAGGTGATAGAGATAATGATAGAGATGATAGAGATAGAGATGATAGAGATAGAGATGATAGAGATAGAGATGATAGAGATAGAGATGATAGAGATAGAGATAGAGATGATAGAGATAGAGATGATAGAGATAGAGATGATATAGATGATAGAGATAGAGATGATAGAGATAGAGATGATAGAGATAGAGATGATAGAGATAGAGATGATAGAGATAGAGATAGAGATGATAGATATGATAGAGATAGAGATAGAGATGATAGAGATAGAGATGATATAGATAGAGATGATAGAGATAGAGATGATAGAGATATAGATGATAGAGATAGAGATGATAGAGATGATAGAGATAGAGATGATAGAGATAGAGATGATATAGAGATAGAGATGATAGAGATAGAGATAGAGATGATAGAGATAGAGATGATAGAGATAGAGATGATAGAGATAGAGATGATAGAGATAGAGATGATAGAGATAGAGATGATAGAGATAGAGTTGATAGAGATAGAGATAGAGATGATAGAGATAGAGATGATAGAGATAGAGATAGAGATGATAGAGATAGAGATGATAGAGATAGAGATGATAGAGATAGAGATAGAGATGATAGAGATAGAGATGATAGTGATGATAGAGATAGAGATGATAGAGATAGAGATGATAGAGATAGAGATAGAGATGATAGAGATAGAGATGATAGAGATAGAGATGATAGAGATATAGAGGTGATAGAGATAATGATAGAGATGATAGAGATAGAGATGATAGAGATAGAGATGATAGAGATAGAGATGATAGAGATAGAGATGATAGAGATAGAGATAGAGATGATAGAGATATAGAGGTGATAGAGATAATGATAGAGATGATAGAGATAGAGATGATAGAGATAGAGATGATAGAGATAGAGATGATAGAGATAGAGATGATAGAGATAGAGATGATAGAGATAGAGATGATAGAGATAGAGATAGAGATGATAGAGATATAGATGATAGAGATAGAGATGATAGAGATGATAGAGATAGAGATGATAGAGATAGAGATGATATAGAGATAGAGATGATAGAGATAGAGATAGAGATGATAGAGATAGAGATGATAGAGATAGAGATGATAGAGATAGAGATGATAGAGATAGAGATGATAGAGATAGAGATGATAGAGATAGAGTTGATAGAGATAGAGATAGAGATGATAGAGATAGAGATGATAGAGATAGAGATAGAGATGATAGAGATAGAGATGATAGAGATAGAGATGATAGAGATAGAGATAGAGATGATAGAGATAGAGATAGAGATGATAGAGATAGAGATGATAGTGATGATAGAGATAGAGATGATAGAGACAGAGATGATAGAGATAGAGATGATAGAGATGATAGAGATAGAGATGATATAGATAGAGATAGATATGATAGAGATAGAGATGATAGAGATAGAGATGATAGAGATAGAGATGATAGAGATAGAGATAGAGATGATAGAGATAGAGATAGAGATGATAGAGATATAGAGAATTCATCATCTTTCCCCCATCTCACGCGACCCCCCCAACGAACCTATCAATTACAGTAAATGGCTGCCCACTCTCCCCAGTCCCACAAGCTCGCTGCCTCGGGGTAATCCTTGACGCTGATCTCTCCTTCAAACCACATATCCAAGCCCTTTCCACTTCCTGCCGACTGCAACTCAAAAATATTTCACGAATCCGTTCATTCCTCAACCATGAATCTGCAAAAACCCTAGTCCATGCCCTCATCATCTCTCGCCTTGACTACTGCAACCTCCTGCTCTGTGGCCTCCCCGCTAACACTCTCGCACCCCTCCAATCTATTCTAAACTCTGCTGCCCGACTAATCCACTTGTCCCCCCGCTATTCCCCGGCCTCTCCCCTCTTTCAATCCCTTCACTGGCTCCCCATTGCCCAGAGACTCCACTACAAAACCCTAACCATGACGTACAAAGCCATCCACAACCTGTCTCCTCCATACATCTGTGACCTCGTCTCCCGGTACTTACCTACCCGCAACCTCCGATCCTCACAAGATCTCCTACTCTACTCCCCTCTTATCTCCACTTCCCACAATCGTATACAAGATTTCTCTCGCATATCACCCCTACTCTGGAACCCTCTACCACAACACATCAGACTCTCGCCTACCATCGAAACCTTCAAAAAGAACCTGAAGACCCACCTCTTCAGACAAGCCTACAACCTGCAGCTACCACCGATCGACCAAACCGCTGCATGACCATCTCTACCCTCACCTACTGTATTCTCACCCATCCCTTGTAGATTGTGAGCCCTCGCGGGCAGGGTCCTCATTCCTCCTGTACCAGTTATGACTTGTATTGTTTAAGATTATTGTACTTGTTTTCATTATGTATACCCCTCCTCACATGTAAAGCGCCATGGAATAAATGGCGCTATAACAATAAATAATAATAATAATAATAATAATAGAGATGATAGAGATAGAGATGATAGAGATAGAGATAGAGATGATAGAGATAGATATGATAGAGATAGAGATGATAGAGATAGAGATAGAGATAGAGATGATAGAGATAGAGATGATAGAGATAGAGATGATAGAGATAGAGATGATAGAGATAGAGATGATAGAGATAGAGATAGAGATGATAGAGATAGAGATGATAGAGATAGAGGTGATAGAGATAGAGATATAGATGATAGAGTTAGAGATGATAGAGATAGAGATGATAGAGATAGAGAACGAGATGATAGAGATAGAGATAGAGATGATAGAGATAGAGATGATAGAGATAGAGATGACAGAGATAGAGATGATAGAGATAGAGATGATAGAGATAGAGATGATAGAGATGATAGAGATATAGAGATGATAGAGATAATGATAGAGATGATAGAGATAGAGATGATAGAGATAGAGATGATAGAGATAGAGATGATAGAGATAGAGATAGAGATGATAGAGATAGAGATGATAGAGATAGAGATAGAGATGATAGAGATAGAGATGATATAGATGATAGAGATAGAGATGATAGAGATAGAGATTATAGAGATAGAGATGATAGAGATAGAGATGATAGAGATAGAGATGATAGAGATAGAGATAGAGATGATAGCGATAGAGATGATAGAGATAGAGATGATAGAGATAGAGATAGAGATGATAGAGATAGAGATGATATAGATAGAGATGATAGAGATAGAGATGATAGAGATAGAGATGATAGAGATAGCGATGATAGAGATGATAGAGATAGAGATGATAGAGATAGAGATGATATAGAGACAGAGATGATAGAGATAGAGATAGAGATGATAGAGATTAGAGATGATAGAGATAGAGATGATAGAGATAGAGATGATAGAGATAGAGTTGATAGAGATAGAGATAGAGATGATAGAGATAGAGATGATAGAGATAGAGATAGAGATGATAGAGATAGAGATGATAGAGATAGAATGATAGAGATAGAGATGATAGAGATAGAGATAGAGATGATAGAGATAGAGATAGAGATGATAAAGATGACAGAGATAGAGATGATAGAGATAGAGATGATAGAGATAGAGATGATAGATATAGAGATAGAGATGATAGAGATAGAGATGATAGAGATAGAGATGATAGAGATGATAGAGATATAGAAATGATAGAGATAATGATAGAGATGATAGAGTTAGAGATGATAGAGATAGAGATGATAGAGATAGAGATAGAGATGATAGAGATAGAGATGATAGAGATAGAGATGATAGAGATAGAGATGATAGAGATGATAGAGATAGAGATAGTGATGATAGAGATAGAGATGATAGAGATGATAGAGATAGAGATAGAGATGATAGAGATAGAGATAGAGATGATAGAGATGATAGAGATAGAGTTGATAGAGATAGAGATGATAGAGATAGAGATAGATATGATAGAGATAGAGATGATAGAGATAGAGATGATAGAGATAGAGATGATAGAGATAGAGATAGAGATGATAGAGATAGAGATAGAGATGATAGAGATATAGAGATGATAGAGATAATGATAGAGATGATAGAGATAGAGATGATAGAGATAGAGATGATAGAGATGATAGAGATAGAGATGATAGAGATAGAGATGATAGAGGTAGAGATGATAGAGATAGAGATGATAGAGATAGAGATAGAGATGATAGAGATAGAGATGATAGAGATAGAGATGATAGAGGTAGAGATAGAGATGATAGATAGAGATAGAGATGATATAGATAGAGATGATAGAGATAGAGATGATAGAGATAGAGATGATAGAGATAGAGATGATAGAGATAGAGTTGATAGAGATAGAGATAGAGATGATAGAGATAGAGATGATAGAGATAGAGATGATAGAGATAGAGATGATAGAGATAGAATGATAGAGATAGAGATGATAGAGATAGAGATAGAGATGATAGAGATAGAGATAGAGATGATAAAGATGATAGAGATAGAGATGATAGATATAGAGATAGAGATGATAGAGATAGAGATGATAGAGATAGAGATGATAGAGATGATAGAGATATAGAAATGATAGAGATAATGATAGAGATGATAGAGATAGAGATGATAGAGATAGAGATAGAGATGATAGAGATAGAGATGATAGAGATAGAGATGATAGAGATAGAGATGATAGAGATGATAGAGATAGAGATAGTGATGATAGAGATAGAGATGATAGAGATAGAGATGATAGAGATAGAGATAGAGATGATAGAGATAGAGTTAGAGATGATAGAGATGATAGAGATAGAGTTGATAGAGATAGAGATGATAGAGATAGAGATAGATATGATAGAGATAGAGATGATAGAGATAGAGATGATAGAGATAGAGATGATAGAGATAGAGATAGAGATGATAGAGATAGAGATAGAGATGATAGAGATATAGAGATGATAGAGATAATGATAGAGATGATAGAGATAGAGATGATAGAGATAGAGATGATAGAGACAGAGATGATAGAGATAGAGATGATAGAGATGATAGAGATAGAGATGATATAGATAGAGATGATAGAGATAGAGATGATAGAGATAGAGATAGAGATGATAGAGATAGATATGATAGAGATAGAGATGATACAGATAGAGATAGAGATAGAGATAGAGATGATAGAGATAGAGATGATAGAGATAGAGATGATAGAGATAGAGATGATAGAGATAGAGATGATAGAGATAGAGATAGAGATGATAGAGATAGAGATGATAGAGACAGAGGTGATAGAGATAGAGATAGAGATGATAGAGTTAGAGATGATAGAGATAGAGATGATAGAGATAGAGAACGAGATGATAGAGATAGAGATAGAGATGATAGAGATAGAGATGATAGAGATAGAGATGACAGAGATAGAGATGATAGAGATAGAGATGATAGAGATAGAGATGATAGAGATGATAGAGATATAGAGATGATAGAGATAATGATAGAGATGATAGAGATAGAGATGATAGAGATAGAGATGATAGAGATAGAGATGATAGAGATAGAGATGATAGAGATAGAGATAGAGATGATAGAGATAGAGATGATAGAGATAGAGATAGAGATGATAGAGATACAGATGATAGAGATAAAGATGATAGAGATAGAGATGATAGAGATAGAGATGATAGAGATAGAGATGATAGAGATAGAGATAGAGATGATAGAGATAGAGATAGAGATGATATAGATAGAGATGATAGAGATAGAGATGATAGAGATAGAGATAGAGATGATAGAGATAGAGATGATAGAGATAGAGATGATAGAGATAGAGATGATAGAGATAGAGATGATAGAGATATAGATAGAGATGATACAGATAGAGATGATAGAGATAGAGATGATAGAGATAGAGATGATAGAGATGATGATAGAGATAGAGATAGAGATGATAGAGATGATGATAGAGATAATGATAGAGATAGAGAAAGAGATGATAGAGATAGAGATGATAGAGATAGAGATGATAGAGATGATAGAGATAGAGATGATAGAGATAGAGATGATAGAGATAGAGATGATAGAGATAGAGATAGAGATGATAGAGATAGAGATGATAGAGATAGAAATGATAGAGATAGAGATGATAGAGATAGAGATGATAGAGATAGAGATGATAGAGATAGAGATAGAGATTATAGAGATAGAGATATAGATGATAGAGTTAGAGATGATAGAGATAGAGATGATAGAGATAGAGATGATAGAGATAGAGATAGAGATAGAGATGATAGAGATAGAGATGATAGAGATAGAGATGATAGAGATAGAGATGATAGAGATAGAGATGATAGAGATAGAGATAGAGATTATAGAGATAGAGATATAGATGATAGAGTTAGAGATGATAGAGATAGAGATAGAGATAGAGATAGAGATAGAGATGATAGAGATAGAGATGACAGAGATAGAGATGATAGAGATAGATATGATAGAGATAGAGATAGAGATAGAGATATAGATGATAGAGATAGAGATGATAGAGATAGAGATGATAGAGATAGAGATGATAGAGATAGAGATGATAGAGATAGAGATAGAGATTTTAGAGATAGATATATAGATGATAGAGTTAGAGATGATAGAGATAGAGATGATAGAGATAGAGATAGAGATGAAAGAGATAGAGATAGAGATAGAGATGATAGAGATAGAGATGATAGAGATAGAGATGATAGAGATAGAGATGATAGAGATGATAGAGATATAGAGATGATAGAGATAATGATAGAGATGATAGAGATAGAGATGATAGAGATAGAGATGATAGAGATAGAGATGATAGAGATAGAGATGATAGAGATAGAGATGATAGAGATAGAGATGATAGAGATAGAGATAGAGATGATAGAGATAGAGATGATAGAGATAGAGATAGAGATGATAGAGATACAGATGATAGAGATAGAGATGATAGAGATAGAGATGATAGAGATAGAGATGATAGAGATAGAGATAGAGATGATAGAGATAGAGATAGAGATGATATAGATAGAGATGATAGAGATAGAGATGATAGAGATAGAGATAGAGATGATAGAGATAGAGATGATAGAGATAGAGATGATAGAGATAGAGATGATAGAGATAGAGATGATAGAGATATAGATAGAGATGATACAGATAGAGATGATAGAGATAGAGATGATAGAGATAGAGATGATAGAGATGATGATAGAGATAGAGATAGAGATGATAGAGATGATGATAGAGATAATGATAGAGATAGAGAAAGAGATGATAGAGATAGAGATGATAGAGATAGAGATGATAGAGATGATAGAGATAGAGATGATAGAGATAGAGATGATAGAGATAGAGATGATAGAGATAGAGATAGAGATGATAGAGATAGAGATGATAGAGATAGAAATGATAGAGATAGAGATGATAGAGATAGAGATGATAGAGATAGAGATGATAGAGATAGAGATAGAGATTATAGAGATAGAGATATAGATGATAGAGTTAGAGATGATAGAGATAGAGATGATAGAGATAGAGATGATAGAGATAGAGATAGAGATAGAGATGATAGAGATAGAGATAGAGATAGAGATGATAGAGATAGAGATGATAGAGATAGAGATGATAGAGATAGAGATGATAGAGATAGAGATAGAGATTATAGAGATAGAGATATAGATGATAGAGTTAGAGATGATAGAGATAGAGATGATAGAGATAGAGATAGAGATAGAGATGATAGAGAT
This sequence comes from Ranitomeya imitator, assembly GCF_032444005.1. Lineage (NCBI taxonomy): Eukaryota > Metazoa > Chordata > Amphibia > Anura > Dendrobatidae > Ranitomeya > Ranitomeya imitator. Next base: position 261,683 of record NW_027194411.1, on the reverse strand, counting down.
AGAGATGACAGAGATAGAGATGATAGAGATAGATATGATAGAGATAGAGATAGAGATAGAGATATAGATGATAGAGATAGAGATGATAGAGATAGAGATGATAGAGATAGAGATGATAGAGATAGAGATGATAGAGATAGAGATAGAGATTTTAGAGATAGATATATAGATGATAGAGTTAGAGATGATAGAGATAGAGATGATAGAGATAGAGATAGAGATGAAAGAGATAGAGATAGAGATAGAGATGATAGAGATAGAGATGATAGAGATAGAGATGACAGAGATAGAGATGATAGAGATAGAGATGATAGAGATGATAGAGATAGAGATGATAGAGATAGAGATAGAGATGATAGAGATAGAGATGATATAGATAGAGATGATAGAGATAGAGATGATAGAGATAGAGATAGAGATAATAGAGATAGAGATAGAGATGATAGAGATAGAGATGATAGAGATAGAGATGATAGAGATAGAGATGATAGAGATAGAGATAGAGATGATAGAGATAGAGATGATAAAGATAGAGATAGAGATGATAGAGATAGAGATGATAGAGATGATGATAGAGATGATGATAGAGATAATGATAGAGATAGAGATAGAGATGATAGAGATAGAGATGATAGAGATAGAGATGATAGAGATAGAGATGATAGAGATGATAGAGATAGAGATGATAGAGATGATGATAGAGATGATGATAGAGATAATGATAGAGATAAAGATAGAGATGATAGAGATAGAGATGATAGAGATAGAGATGATAGAGATAGAGATGATAGAGATAGAGATGATAGGGATAGAGATGATAGAGATAGAGATAGAGATGATAGATATAGAGATGATAGAGATAGAGATAGAGATGATAGAGATAGAGATAGAGATAGAGATGATAGAGATAGAGATGATAGAGATAGAGATAGAGAAGATAGAGATAGAGATGATAGAGATAGAGATGATAGAGATAGAGATGATACAGATGATAGAGATAGAGATGATAGAGATAGAGATGATAGAGATAGAGATGATAGAGATAGAGATGATAGAGATAGAGATGATAGAGATGATAGAGATAGAGATGATAGAGATAGAGATGATAGAGATAGAGATAGAGATGATAGAGATAGAGATGATAGAGATAGAGATGATAGAGATATAGATAGAGATGATAGAGATAGAGATGATAGAGACAGAGATGATAGAGATGATAGAGATAGAGATGATAGAGATAGAGATGATATAGATGATAGAGATAGAGATGATAGAGATAGAGATGATAGAGATAGAGATGATAGAGATAGAGATGATAGAGATAGAGATAGAGATGATAGCGATAGAGATAGAGATGATAGAGATAGAGATAGAGATGATAGAGATAGAGATGATATAGATAGAGATGATAGAGATAGAGATGATAGAGATAGAGATGATAGAGATAGCGATGATAGAGATGATAGAGATAGAGATGATAGAGATAGAGATGATATATTGATAGAGATGATAGAGATAGAGATAGAGATGATAGAGATTAGAGATGATAGAGATAGAGATGATAGAGATAGAGATGATAGAGATAGAGTTGATAGAGATAGAGATAGAGATGATAGAGATAGAGATGATAGAGATAGAGATAGAGATGATAGAGATAGAGATGATAGAGATAGAATGATAGAGATAGAGATGATAGAGATAGAGATGATAGAGATAGAGATAGAGATGATAAAGATGACAGAGATAGAGATGATAGAGATAGAGATGATAGAGATAGAGATGATAGATATAGAGATAGAGATGATAGAGATAGAGATGATAGAGATAGAGATGATAGAGATGATAGAGATATAGAAATGATAGAGATAATGATAGAGATGATAGAGTTAGAGATGATAGAGATAGAGATGATAGAGATAGAGATAGAGATGATAGAGATAGAGATGATAGAGATAGAGATGATAGAGATAGAGATGATAGAGATGATAGAGATAGTGATGATAGAGATAGAGATGATAGAGATAGAGATGATAGAGATAGAGATAGAGATGATAGAGATAGAGATAGAGATGATAGAGATGATAGAGATAGAGGTGATAGAGATAGAGATGATAGAGATAGAGATAGATATGATAGAGATAGAGATGATAGAGATAGAGATGATAGAGATAGAGATGATAGAGATAGAGATAGAGATGATAGAGATAGAGATAGAGATGATAGAGATATAGAGATGATAGAGATAATGATAGAGATGATAGAGATAGAGATGATAGAGATAGAGATGATAGAGATGATAGAGATAGAGATGATAGAGATAGAGATGATAGAGGTAGAGATGATAGAGATAGAGATGATAGAGATAGAGATAGAGATGATAGAGATAGAGATGATAGAGATAGAGATGATAGAGGTAGAGATAGAGATGATAGATAGAGATAGAGATGATATAGATAGAGATGATAGAGATAGAGATGATAGAGATAGAGATGATAGAGATAGAGATGATAGAGATAGAGTTGATAGAGATAGAGATAGAGATAATAGAGATAGAGATAGAGATGATAGAGATAGAGATGATAGAGATAGAGATGATAGAGATAGAGATGATAGAGATAGAGATAGAGATGATAGAGATAGAGATGATAAAGATAGAGATAGAGATGATAGAGATAGAGATGATAGAGATGATGATAGAGATAGAGATGATAGAGATGATGATAGAGATAATGATAGAGATAGAGATAGAGATGATAGAGATAGAGATGATAGAGATAGAGATGATAGAGATAGAGATGATAGAGATGATAGAGATAGAGATGATAGAGATAGAGATGATAGAGATGATGATAGAGATAATGATAGAGATAAAGATAGAGATGATAGAGATAGAGATGATAGAGATAGAGATGATAGAGATAGAGATGATAGAGATAGAGATGATAGGGATAGAGATGATAGAGATAGAGATAGAGATGATAGATATAGAGATGATAGAGATAGAGATAGAGATGATAGAGATAGAGATAGAGATAGAGATGATAGAGATAGAGATGATAGAGATAGAGATAGAGAAGATAGAGATAGAGATGATAGAGATAGAGATGATAGAGATAGAGATGATACAGATGATAGAGATAGAGATGATAGAGATAGAGATAGAGATGATAGAGATAGAGATGATAGAGATAGAGATGATAGAGATAGAGATGATAGAGATGATAGAGATAGAGATGATAGAGATAGAGATGATAGAGATAGAGATAGAGATGATAGAGATAGAGATGATAGAGATAGAGATGATAGAGATAGAGATGATAGAGATATAGATAGAGATGATAGAGATAGAGATGATAGAGACAGAGATGATAGAGATGATAGAGATAGAGATGACAGAGATAGAGATGATATAGATGATAGAGATAGAGATGATAGAGATAGAGATTATAGAGATAGAGATGATAGAGATAGAGATTATAGAGATAGAGATGATAGAGATAGAGATAGAGATGATAGCGATAGAGATGATAGAGATAGAGATGATAGAGATAGAGATAGAGATGATAGAGATAGAGATGATATAGATAGAGATGATAGAGATAGAGATGATAGAGATAGAGATGATAGAGATAGCGATGATAGAGATGATAGAGATAGAGATGATAGAGATAGAGATGATATAGAGATAGAGATGATAGAGATAGAGATAGAGATGATAGAGATTAGAGATGATAGAGATAGAGATGATAGAGATAGAGATGATAGAGATAGAGTTGATAGAGATAGAGATAGAGATGATAGAGATAGAGATGATAGAGATAGAGATAGAGATGATAGAGATAGAGATGATAGAGATAGAATGATAGAGATAGAGATGATAGAGATAGAGATAGAGATGATAGAGATAGAGATAGAGATGATAAAGATGACAGAGATAGAGATGATAGAGATAGAGATGATAGAGATAGAGATGATAGATATAGAGATAGAGATGATAGAGATAGAGATGATAGAGATAGAGATGATAGAGATGATAGAGATATAGAAATGATAGAGATAATGATAGAGATGATAGAGTTAGAGATGATAGAGATAGAGATGATAGAGATAGAGATAGAGATGATAGAGATAGAGATGATAGAGATAGAGATGATAGAGATAGAGATGATAGAGATAGAGATGATAGAGATAGAGATGATAGAGATGATAGAGATAGAGATAGTGATGATAGAGATAGAGATGATAGAGATAGAGATGATAGAGATAGAGATAGAGATGATAGAGATAGAGATAGAGATGATAGAGATGATAGAGATAGAGTTGATAGAGATAGAGATGATAGAGATAGAGATAGATATGATAGAGATAGAGATGATAGAGATAGAGATGATAGAGATAGAGATGATAGAGATAGAGATAGAGATGATAGAGATAGAGATAGAGATGATAGAGATATAGAGATGATAGAGATAATGATAGAGATGATAGAGATAGAGATGATAGAGATAGAGATGATAGAGATGATAGAGATAGAGATGATAGAGATAGAGATGATAGAGGTAGAGATGATAGAGATAGAGATGATAGAGATAGAGATAGAGATGATAGAGATAGAGATGATAGAGATAGAGATGATAGAGGTAGAGATAGAGATGATAGATAGAGATAGAGATGATAGATAGAGATAGAGATGATATAGATAGAGATGATAGAGATAGAGATGATAGAGATAGAGATGATAGAGATAGAGATGATAGAGATAGAGTTGATAGAGATAGAGATAGAGATGATAGAGATAGAGATGATAGAGATAGAGATGATAGAGATAGAGATGATAGAGATAGAATGATAGAGATAGAGATGATAGAGATAGAGATAGAGATGATAGAGATAGAGATAGAGATGATAAAGATGATAGAGATAGAGATGATAGATATAGAGATAGAGATGATAGAGATAGAGATGATAGAGATAGAGATGATAGAGATGATAGAGATATAGAAATGATAGAGATAATGATAGAGATGATAGAGATAGAGATGATAGAGATAGAGATGATAGAGATAGAGATAGAGATGATAGAGATAGAGATGATAGAGATAGAGATGATAGAGATAGAGATGATAGAGATGATAGAGATAGAGATAGTGATGATAGAGATAGAGATGATAGAGATAGAGATGATAGAGATAGAGATAGAGATGATAGAGATAGAGTTAGAGATGATAGAGATGATAGAGATAGAGTTGATAGAGATAGAGATGATAGAGATAGAGATAGATATGATAGAGATAGAGATGATAGAGATAGAGATGATAGAGATAGAGATGATAGAGATAGAGATAGAGATGATAGAGATAGAGATAGAGATGATAGAGATATAGAGATGATAGAGATAATGATAGAGATGATAGAGATAGAGATGATAGAGATAGAGATGATAGAGATAGAGATGATAGAGATAGAGATAGAGATGATAGAGATAGAGATAGAGATGATAGAGATAGAGATGATAGAGATGATAGAGATAGAGATGATAGAGATAGAGATGATAGAGATGATAGAGATAGAGATGATAGAGATAGAGATGATAGAGGTAGAGATGATAGAGATAGAGATGATAGAGATGATAGAGATAGAGATGATAGAGATAGAGATGATAGAGATAGAGATGATAGAGATAGAGATAGAGATGATAGATAGAGATAGAGATGATATAGATAGAGATGATAGAGATAGAGATGATAGAGATAGAGATGATAGAGATAGAGATGATAGAGATGATAGAGATAGAGATGATAGAGATAGAGATGATAGAAATAGAGATGATAGAGATAGAGATAGAGATGATAGAGATAGAGATAGAGATGATAGAGATAGAGATGATAGGGATAGAGATAGAGATGATAGAGATAGAGATAGAGATGATAGAGATAGAGATGATAGAGATAGAGATGATAGAGATAGAGATAGAGAAGATAGAGATAGAGATGATAGAGATAGAGATGATAGAGATAGAGATGATAGAGATAGAGATGATAGAGATGATAGAGATAGAGATGATAGAGATAGAGATAGAGATGATAGAGATAGAGATAGAGATAATAGAGATGATAGAGATGATAGAGATAGAGATGATAGAGATAGAGATGATAGAGATAGAGATAGAGATGATAGAGATAGAGATGATAGAGATAGAGATGATAGAGATATAGAGGTGATAGAGATAATGATAGAGATGATAGAGATAGAGATGATAGAGATAGAGATGATAGAGATAGAGATGATAGAGATAGAGATGATAGAGATAGAGATAGAGATGATAGAGATAGAGATGATAGAGATAGAGATGATATAGATGATAGAGATAGAGATGATAGAGATAGAGATGATAGAGATAGAGATGATAGAGATAGAGATGATAGAGATAGAGATAGAGATGATAGATATGATAGAGATAGAGATAGAGATGATAGAGATAGAGATGATATAGATAGAGATGATAGAGATAGAGATGATAGAGATATAGATGATAGAGATAGAGATGATAGAGATGATAGAGATAGAGATGATAGAGATAGAGATGATATAGAGATAGAGATGATAGAGATAGAGATAGAGATGATAGAGATAGAGATGATAGAGATAGAGATGATAGAGATAGAGATGATAGAGATAGAGATGATAGAGATAGAGATGATAGAGATAGAGTTGATAGAGATAGAGATAGAGATGATAGAGATAGAGATGATAGAGATAGAGATAGAGATGATAGAGATAGAGATGATAGAGATAGAGATGATAGAGATAGAGATAGAGATGATAGAGATAGAGATGATAGTGATGATAGAGATAGAGATGATAGAGATAGAGATGATAGAGATAGAGATAGAGATGATAGAGATAGAGATGATAGAGATAGAGATGATAGAGATATAGAGGTGATAGAGATAATGATAGAGATGATAGAGATAGAGATGATAGAGATAGAGATGATAGAGATAGAGATGATAGAGATAGAGATGATAGAGATAGAGATAGAGATGATAGAGATAGAGATGATAGAGATAGAGATGATATAGATGATAGAGATAGAGATGATAGAGATAGAGATGATAGAGATAGAGATGATAGAGATAGAGATGATAGAGATAGAGATAGAGATGATAGATATGATAGAGATAGAGATAGAGATGATAGAGATAGAGATGATATAGATAGAGATGATAGAGATAGAGATGATAGAGATATAGATGATAGAGATAGAGATGATAGAGATGATAGAGATAGAGATGATAGAGATAGAGATGATATAGAGATAGAGATGATAGAGATAGAGATAGAGATAGAGATGATAGAGATAGAGATGATAGAGATAGAGATGATAGAGATAGAGATGATAGAGATAGAGATGATAGAGATAGAGTTGATAGAGATAGAGATAGAGATGATAGAGATAGAGATGATAGAGATAGAGATAGAGATGATAGAGATAGAGATGATAGAGATAGAGATGATAGAGATAGAGATAGAGATGATAGAGATAGAGATGATAGTGATGATAGAGATAGAGATGATAGAGACAGAGATGATAGAGATAGAGATGATAGAGATGATAGAGATAGAGATGATATAGATAGAGATAGATATGATAGAGATAGAGATGATAGAGATAGAGATGATAGAGATAGAGATGATAGAGATAGAGATAGAGATGATAGAGATAGAGATAGAGATGATAGAGATATAGAGAATTCATCATCTTTCCCCCATCTCACGCGACCCCCCCAACGAACCTATCAATTACAGTAAATGGCTGCCCACTCTCCCCAGTCCCACAAGCTCGCTGCCTCGGGGTAATCCTTGACGCTGATCTCTCCTTCAAACCACATATCCAAGCCCTTTCCACTTCCTGCCGACTGCAACTCAAAAATATTTCACGAATCCGTTCATTCCTCAACCATGAATCTGCAAAAACCCTAGTCCATGCCCTCATCATCTCTCGCCTTGACTACTGCAACCTCCTGCTCTGTGGCCTCCCCGCTAACACTCTCGCACCCCTCCAATCTATTCTAAACTCTGCTGCCCGACTAATCCACTTGTCCCCCCGCTATTCCCCGGCCTCTCCCCTCTTTCAATCCCTTCACTGGCTCCCCATTGCCCAGAGACTCCACTACAAAACCCTAACCATGACGTACAAAGCCATCCACAACCTGTCTCCTCCATACATCTGTGACCTCGTCTCCCGGTACTTACCTACCCGCAACCTCCGATCCTCACAAGATCTCCTACTCTACTCCCCTCTTATCTCCACTTCCCACAATCGTATACAAGATTTCTCTCGCATATCACCCCTACTCTGGAACCCTCTACCACAACACATCAGACTCTCGCCTACCATCGAAACCTTCAAAAAGAACCTGAAGACCCACCTCTTCAGACAAGCCTACAACCTGCAGCTACCACCGATCGACCAAACCGCTGCATGACCATCTCTACCCTCACCTACTGTATTCTCACCCATCCCTTGTAGATTGTGAGCCCTCGCGGGCAGGGTCCTCATTCCTCCTGTACCAGTTATGACTTGTATTGTTTAAGATTATTGTACTTGTTTTCATTATGTATACCCCTCCTCACATGTAAAGCGCCATCGAATAAATGGCGCTATAACAATAAATAATAATAATAATAATAATAATAATAGAGATGATAGAGATAGAGATGATAGAGATAGAGATAGAGATGATAGAGATAGATATGATAGAGATAGAGATGATAGAGATAGAGATAGAGATAGAGATAGAGATGATAGAGATAGAGATGATAGAGATAGAGATGATAGAGATAGAGATGATAGAGATAGAGATGATAGAGATAGAGATAGAGATGATAGAGATAGAGATGATAGAGATAGAGGTGATAGAGATAGAGATATAGATGATAGAGTTAGAGATGATAGAGATAGAGATGATAGAGATAGAGAACGAGATGATAGAGATAGAGATAGAGATGATAGAGATAGAGATGATAGAGATAGAGATGACAGAGATAGAGATGATAGAGATAGAGATGATAGAGATAGAGATGATAGAGATGATAGAGATATAGAGATGATAGAGATAATGATAGAGATGATAGAGATAGAGATGATAGAGATAGAGATGATAGAGATAGAGATGATAGAGATAGAGATGATAGAGATAGAGATGATAGAGATAGAGATAGAGATGATAGAGATAGAGATGATATAGATGATAGAGATAGAGATGATAGAGATAGAGATTATAGAGATAGAGATGATAGAGATAGAGATGATAGAGATAGAGATGATAGAGATAGAGATAGAGATGATAGCGATAGAGATGATAGAGATAGAGATGATAGAGATAGAGATAGAGATGATAGAGATAGAGATGATATAGATAGAGATGATAGAGATAGAGATGATAGAGATAGAGATGATAGAGATAGCGATGATAGAGATGATAGAGATAGAGATGATAGAGATAGAGATGATATAGAGACAGAGATGATAGAGATAGAGATAGAGATGATAGAGATTAGAGATGATAGAGATAGAGATGATAGAGATAGAGATGATAGAGATAGAGTTGATAGAGATAGAGATAGAGATGATAGAGATAGAGATGATAGAGATAGAGATAGAGATGATAGAGATAGAGATGATAGAGATAGAATGATAGAGATAGAGATGATAGAGATAGAGATAGAGATGATAGAGATAGAGATAGAGATGATAAAGATGACAGAGATAGAGATGATAGAGATAGAGATGATAGAGATAGAGATGATAGATATAGAGATAGAGATGATAGAGATAGAGATGATAGAGATAGAGATGATAGAGATGATAGAGATATAGAAATGATAGAGATAATGATAGAGATGATAGAGTTAGAGATGATAGAGATAGAGATGATAGAGATAGAGATAGAGATGATAGAGATAGAGATGATAGAGATAGAGATGATAGAGATAGAGATGATAGAGATGATAGAGATAGAGATAGTGATGATAGAGATAGAGATGATAGAGATGATAGAGATAGAGATAGAGATGATAGAGATAGAGATAGAGATGATAGAGATGATAGAGATAGAGTTGATAGAGATAGAGATGATAGAGATAGAGATAGATATGATAGAGATAGAGATGATAGAGATAGAGATGATAGAGATAGAGATGATAGAGATAGAGATAGAGATGATAGAGATAGAGATAGAGATGATAGAGATATAGAGATGATAGAGATAATGATAGAGATGATAGAGATAGAGATGATAGAGATAGAGATGATAGAGATGATAGAGATAGAGATGATAGAGATAGAGATGATAGAGGTAGAGATGATAGAGATAGAGATGATAGAGATAGAGATAGAGATGATAGAGATAGAGATGATAGAGATAGAGATGATAGAGGTAGAGATAGAGATGATAGATAGAGATAGAGATGATATAGATAGAGATGATAGAGATAGAGATGATAGAGATAGAGATGATAGAGATAGAGATGATAGAGATAGAGTTGATAGAGATAGAGATAGAGATGATAGAGATAGAGATGATAGAGATAGAGATGATAGAGATAGAGATGATAGAGATAGAATGATAGAGATAGAGATGATAGAGATAGAGATAGAGATGATAGAGATAGAGATAGAGATGATAAAGATGATAGAGATAGAGATGATAGATATAGAGATAGAGATGATAGAGATAGAGATGATAGAGATAGAGATGATAGAGATGATAGAGATATAGAAATGATAGAGATAATGATAGAGATGATAGAGATAGAGATGATAGAGATAGAGATAGAGATGATAGAGATAGAGATGATAGAGATAGAGATGATAGAGATAGAGATGATAGAGATGATAGAGATAGAGATAGTGATGATAGAGATAGAGATGATAGAGATAGAGATGATAGAGATAGAGATAGAGATGATAGAGATAGAGTTAGAGATGATAGAGATGATAGAGATAGAGTTGATAGAGATAGAGATGATAGAGATAGAGATAGATATGATAGAGATAGAGATGATAGAGATAGAGATGATAGAGATAGAGATGATAGAGATAGAGATAGAGATGATAGAGATAGAGATAGAGATGATAGAGATATAGAGATGATAGAGATAATGATAGAGATGATAGAGATAGAGATGATAGAGATAGAGATGATAGAGACAGAGATGATAGAGATAGAGATGATAGAGATGATAGAGATAGAGATGATATAGATAGAGATGATAGAGATAGAGATGATAGAGATAGAGATAGAGATGATAGAGATAGATATGATAGAGATAGAGATGATACAGATAGAGATAGAGATAGAGATAGAGATGATAGAGATAGAGATGATAGAGATAGAGATGATAGAGATAGAGATGATAGAGATAGAGATGATAGAGATAGAGATAGAGATGATAGAGATAGAGATGATAGAGACAGAGGTGATAGAGATAGAGATAGAGATGATAGAGTTAGAGATGATAGAGATAGAGATGATAGAGATAGAGAACGAGATGATAGAGATAGAGATAGAGATGATAGAGATAGAGATGATAGAGATAGAGATGACAGAGATAGAGATGATAGAGATAGAGATGATAGAGATAGAGATGATAGAGATGATAGAGATATAGAGATGATAGAGATAATGATAGAGATGATAGAGATAGAGATGATAGAGATAGAGATGATAGAGATAGAGATGATAGAGATAGAGATGATAGAGATAGAGATAGAGATGATAGAGATAGAGATGATAGAGATAGAGATAGAGATGATAGAGATACAGATGATAGAGATAAAGATGATAGAGATAGAGATGATAGAGATAGAGATGATAGAGATAGAGATGATAGAGATAGAGATAGAGATGATAGAGATAGAGATAGAGATGATATAGATAGAGATGATAGAGATAGAGATGATAGAGATAGAGATAGAGATGATAGAGATAGAGATGATAGAGATAGAGATGATAGAGATAGAGATGATAGAGATAGAGATGATAGAGATATAGATAGAGATGATACAGATAGAGATGATAGAGATAGAGATGATAGAGATAGAGATGATAGAGATGATGATAGAGATAGAGATAGAGATGATAGAGATGATGATAGAGATAATGATAGAGATAGAGAAAGAGATGATAGAGATAGAGATGATAGAGATAGAGATGATAGAGATGATAGAGATAGAGATGATAGAGATAGAGATGATAGAGATAGAGATGATAGAGATAGAGATAGAGATGATAGAGATAGAGATGATAGAGATAGAAATGATAGAGATAGAGATGATAGAGATAGAGATGATAGAGATAGAGATGATAGAGATAGAGATAGAGATTATAGAGATAGAGATATAGATGATAGAGTTAGAGATGATAGAGATAGAGATGATAGAGATAGAGATGATAGAGATAGAGATAGAGATAGAGATGATAGAGATAGAGATGATAGAGATAGAGATGATAGAGATAGAGATGATAGAGATAGAGATGATAGAGATAGAGATAGAGATTATAGAGATAGAGATATAGATGATAGAGTTAGAGATGATAGAGATAGAGATGATAGAGATAGAGATAGAGATAGAGATGATAGAGATAGAGATGACAGAGATAGAGATGATAGAGATAGATATGATAGAGATAGAGATAGAGATAGAGATATAGATGATAGAGATAGAGATGATAGAGATAGAGATGATAGAGATAGAGATGATAGAGATAGAGATGATAGAGATAGAGATAGAGATTTTAGAGATAGATATATAGATGATAGAGTTAGAGATGATAGAGATAGAGATGATAGAGATAGAGATAGAGATGAAAGAGATAGAGATAGAGATAGAGATGATAGAGATAGAGATGATAGAGATAGAGATGATAGAGATAGAGATGATAGAGATGATAGAGATATAGAGATGATAGAGATAATGATAGAGATGATAGAGATAGAGATGATAGAGATAGAGATGATAGAGATAGAGATGATAGAGATAGAGATGATAGAGATAGAGATGATAGAGATAGAGATGATAGAGATAGAGATAGAGATGATAGAGATAGAGATGATAGAGATAGAGATAGAGATGATAGAGATACAGATGATAGAGATAAAGATGATAGAGATAGAGATGATAGAGATAGAGATGATAGAGATAGAGATGATAGAGATAGAGATAGAGATGATAGAGATAGAGATAGAGATGTTATAGATAGAGATGATAGAGATAGAGATGATAGAGATAGAGATAGAGATGATAGAGATAGAGATGATAGAGATAGAGATGATAGAGATAGAGATGATAGAGATAGAGATGATAGAGATATAGATAGAGATGATACAGATAGAGATGATAGAGATAGAGATGATAGAGATAGAGATGATAGAGATGATGATAGAGATAGAGATAGAGATGATAGAGATGATGATAGAGATAATGATAGAGATAGAGAAAGAGATGATAGAGATAGAGATGATAGAGATAGAGATGATAGAGATGATAGAGATAGAGATGATAGAGATAGAGATGATAGAGATAGAGATGATAGAGATAGAGATAGAGATGATAGAGATAGAGATGATAGAGATAGAAATGATAGAGATAGAGATGATAGAGATAGAGATGATAGAGATAGAGATGATAGAGATAGAGATAGAGATTATAGAGATAGAGATATAGATGATAGAGTTAGAGATGATAGAGATAGAGATGATAGAGATAGAGATGATAGAGATAAAGATAGAGATAGAGATGATAGAGATAGAGATGATAGAGATAGAGATGATAGAGATAGAGATGATAGAGATAGAGATGATAGAGATAGAGATAGAGATTATAGAGATAGAGATATAGATGATAGAGTTAGAGATGATAGAGATAGAGATGATAGAGATAGAGATAGAGATAGAGATGATAGAGATAGAGATGACAGAGATAGAGATGATAGAGATAGATATGATAGAGATAGAGATAGAGATAGAGATATAGATGATAGAGATAGAGATGATAGAGATAGAGATGATAGAGATAGAGATGATAGAGATAGAGATGATAGAGATAGAGATAGAGATTTTAGAGATAGATATATAGATGATAGAGTTAGAGATGATAGAGATAGAGATGATAGAGATAGAGATAGAGATGAAAGAGATAGAGATAGAGATAGAGATGATAGAGATAGAGATGATAGAGATAGAGATGACAGAGATAGAGATGATAGAGATAGAGATGATAGAGATGATAGAGATAGAGATGATAGAGATAGAGATAGAGATGATAGAGATAGAGATGATATAGATAGAGATGATAGAGATAGAGATGATAGAGATAGAGATAGAGATAATAGAGATAGAGATAGAGATGATAGAGATAGAGATGATAGAGATAGAGATGATAGAGATAGAGATGATAGAGATAGAGATAGAGATGATAGAGATAGAGATGATAAAGATAGAGATAGAGATGATAGAGATAGAGATGATAGAGATGATGATAGAGATTGAGATGATAGAGATGATGATAGAGATAATGATAGAGATAGAGATAGAGATGATAGAGATAGAGATGATAGAGATAGAGATGATAGAGATAGAGATGATAGAGATGATAGAGATAGAGATGATAGAGATGATGATAGAGATGATGATAGAGATAATGATAGAGATAAAGATAGAGATGATAGAGATAGAGATGATAGAGATAGAGATGATAGAGATAGAGATGATAGAGATAGAGATGATAGGGATAGAGATGATAGAGATAGAGATAGAGATGATAGATATAGAGATGATAGAGATAGAGATAGAGATGATAGAGATAGAGATAGAGATAGAGATGATAGAGATAGAGATGATAGAGATAGAGATAGAGAAGATAGAGATAGAGATGATAGAGATAGAGATGATAGAGATAGAGATGATACAGATGATAGAGATAGAGATGATAGAGATAGAGATGATAGAGATAGAGATGATAGAGATAGAGATGATAGAGATGATAGAGATAGAGATGATAGAGATGATAGAGATAGAGATGATAGAGATAGAGATGATAGAGATAGAGATAGAGATGATAGAGATAGAGATGATAGAGATAGAGATGATAGAGATAGAGATGATAGAGATATAGATAGAGATGATAGAGATAGAGATGATAGAGACAGAGATGATAGAGATGATAGAGATAGAGATGATAGAGATAGAGATGATATAGATGATAGAGATAGAGATGATAGAGATAGAGATGATAGAGATAGAGATGATAGAGATAGAGATGATAGAGATAGAGATAGAGATGATAGCGATAGAGATAGAGATGATAGAGATAGAGATAGAGATGATAGAGATAGAGATGATATAGATAGAGATGATAGAGATAGAGATGATAGAGATAGAGATGATAGAGATAGCGATGATAGAGATGATAGAGATAGAGATGATAGAGATAGAGATGATATATTGATAGAGATGATAGAGATAGAGATATAGATGATAGAGATTAGAGATGATAGAGATAGAGATGATAGAGATAGAGATGATAGAGATAGAGTTGATAGAGATAGAGATAGAGATGATAGAGATAGAGATGATAGAGATAGAGATAGAGATGATAGAGATAGAGATGATAGAGATAGAATGATAGAGATAGAGATGATAGAGATAGAGATAGAGATGATAGAGATAGAGATAGAGATGATAAAGATGACAGAGATAGAGATGATAGAGATAGAGATGATAGAGATAGAGATGATAGATATAGAGATAGAGATGATAGAGATAGAGATGATAGAGATAGAGATGATAGAGATGATAGAGATATAGAAATGATAGAGATAATGATAGAGATGATAGAGTTAGAGATGATAGAGATAGAGATGATAGAGATAGAGATAGAGATGATAGAGATAGAGATGATAGAGATAGAGATGATAGAGATAGAGATGATAGAGATGATAGAGATAGTGATGATAGAGATAGAGATGATAGAGATAGAGATGATAGAGATAGAGATAGAGATGATAGAGATAGAGATAGAGATGATAGAGATGATAGAGATAGAGGTGATAGAGATAGAGATGATAGAGATAGAGATAGATATGATAGAGATAGAGATGATAGAGATAGAGATGATAGAGATAGAGATGATAGAGATAGAGATAGAGATGATAGAGATAGAGATAGAGATGATAGAGATATAGAGATGATAGAGATAATGATAGAGATGATAGAGATAGAGATGATAGAGATAGAGATGATAGAGATGATAGAGATAGAGATGATAGAGATAGAGATGATAGAGGTAGAGATGATAGAGATAGAGATGATAGAGATAGAGATAGAGATGATAGAGATAGAGATGATAGAGATAGAGATGATAGAGGTAGAGATAGAGATGATAGATAGAGATAGAGATGATATAGATAGAGATGATAGAGATAGAGATGATAGAGATAGAGATGATAGAGATAGAGATGATAGAGATAGAGTTGATAGAGATAGAGATAGAGATGATAGAGATAGAGATGATAGAGATAGAGATGATAGAGATAGAGATGATAGAGATAGAATGATAGAGATAGAGATGATAGAGATAGAGATAGAGATGATAGAGATAGAGATAGAGATGATAAAGATGATAGAGATAGAGATGATAGATATAGAGATAGAGATGATAGAGATAGAGATGATAGAGATAGAGATGATAGAGATGATAGAGATATAGAAATGATAGAGATAATGATAGAGATGATAGAGATAGAGATGATAGAGATAGAGATGATAGAGATAGAGATAGAGATGATAGAGATAGAGATGATAGAGATAGAGATGATAGAGATAGAGATGATAGAGATGATAGAGATAGAGATAGTGATGATAGAGATAGAGATGATAGAGATAGAGATGATAGAGATAGAGATAGAGATGATAGAGATAGAGTTAGAGATGATAGAGATGATAGAGATAGAGTTGATAGAGATAGAGATGATAGAGATAGAGATAGATATGATAGAGATAGAGATGATAGAGATAGAGATGATAGAGATAGAGATGATAGAGATAGAGATAGAGATGATAGAGATAGAGATGATAGAGATA
Organism: Ranitomeya imitator; assembly: GCF_032444005.1. Taxonomy (NCBI): domain Eukaryota; kingdom Metazoa; phylum Chordata; class Amphibia; order Anura; family Dendrobatidae; genus Ranitomeya; species Ranitomeya imitator. Next base: position 244,535 of record NW_027194411.1, on the reverse strand, counting down.
TAGAGATGATAGAGATAATGATAGAGATGATAGAGATAGAGATGATAGAGATAGAGATGATAGAGATGATAGAGATAGAGATGATAGAGATAGAGATGATAGAGATGATAGAGATAGAGATGATAGAGATAGAGATGATAGAGGTAGAGATGATAGAGATAGAGATGATAGAGATAGAGATAGAGATGATAGAGATAGAGATGATAGAGATAGAGATGATAGAGATTGAGATAGAGATGATAGATAGAGATAGAGATGATATAGATAGAGATGATATAGATAGAGATGATAGAGATAGAGATGATAGAGATAGAGATGATAGAGATGATAGAGATAGAGATGATAGAGATAGAGATGATAGAGATAGAGATGATAGAAATAGAGATGATAGAGATAGAGATAGAGATGATAGAGATAGAGATAGAGATGATAGAGATAGAGATGATAGGGATAGAGATAGAGATGATAGAGATAGAGATAGAGATGATAGAGATAGAGATGATAGAGATAGAGATGATAGAGATAGAGATGATAGAGATAGAGATAGAGAAGATAGAGATAGAGATGATAGAGATAGAGATGATAGAGATAGAGATGATAGAGATAGAGATGATAGAGATGATAGAGATAGAGATGATAGAGATAGAGATAGAGATGATAGAGATAGAGATGATAGAGATAGAGATAGAGATAATAGAGATGATAGAGATGATAGAGATGATAGAGATAGAGATAGAGATGATAGAGATAGAGATGATAGAGATAGAGATGATAGAGATATAGAGGTGATAGAGATAATGATAGAGATGATAGAGATAGAGATGATAGAGATAGAGATGATAGAGATAGAGATGATAGAGATAGAGATGATAGAGATAGAGATGATAGAGATAGAGATGATAGAGATGATAGAGATAGAGATGATAGAGATAGAGATGATATAGATGATAGAGATAGAGATGATAGAGATAGAGATGATAGAGATAGAGATGATAGAGATAGAGATGATAGAGAAAGAGATAGAGATGATAGATATGATAGAGATAGAGATAGAGATGATAGAGATAGAGATGATATAGATAGAGATGATAGAGATAGAGATGATAGAGATAGAGATGATAGAGATGATAGAGATAGAGATGATAGAGATAGAGATGATATAGAGATAGAGATGATAGAGATAGAGATAGAGATGATAGAGATAGAGATGATAGAGATAGAGATGATAGAGATAGAGATGATAGAGATAGAGATGATAGAGATAGAGTTGATAGAGATAGAGATAGAGATGATAGAGATAGAGATGATAGAGATAGAGATAGAGATGATAGAGATAGAGATGATAGAGATAGAGATGATAGAGATAGAGATAGAGATGATAGAGATAGAGATGATAGTGATGATAGAGATAGAGATGATAGAGACAGAGATGATAGAGATAGAGATGATAGAGATGATAGAGATAGAGATGATATAGATAGAGATAGATATGATAGAGATAGAGATGATAGAGATAGAGATGATAGAGATAGAGATGATAGAGATAGAGATAGAGATGATAGAGATAGAGATAGAGATGATAGAGATATAGAGAATTCATCATCTTTCCCCCATCTCACGCGACCCCCCCAACGAACCTATCAATTACAGTAAATGGCTGCCCACTCTCCCCAGTCCCACAAGCTCGCTGCCTCGGGGTAATCCTTGACGCTGATCTCTCCTTCAAACCACATATCCAAGCCCTTTCCACTTCCTGCCGACTGCAACTCAAAAATATTTCACGAATCCGTTCATTCCTCAACCATGAATCTGCAAAAACCCTAGTCCATGCCCTCATCATCTCTCGCCTTGACTACTGCAACCTCCTGCTCTGTGGCCTCCCCGCTAACACTCTCGCACCCCTCCAATCTATTCTAAACTCTGCTGCCCGACTAATCCACTTGTCCCCCCGCTATTCCCTGGCCTCTCCCCTCTTTCAATCCCTTCACTGGCTCCCCATTGCCCAGAGACTCCACTACAAAACCCTAACCATGACGTACAAAGCCATCCACAACCTGTCTCCTCCATACATCTGTGACCTCGTCTCCCGGTACTTACCTACCCGCAACCTCCGATCCTCACAAGATCTCCTACTCTACTCCCCTCTTATCTCCACTTCCCACAATCGTATACAAGATTTCTCTCGCATATCACCCCTACTCTGGAACCCTCTACCACAACACATCAGACTCTCGCCTACCATCGAAACCTTCAAAAAGAACCTGAAGACCCACCTCTTCAGACAAGCCTACAACCTGCAGCTACCACCGATCGACCAAACCGCTGCATGACCATCTCTACCCTCACCTACTGTATTCTCACCCATCCCTTGTAGATTGTGAGCCCTCGCGGGCAGGGTCCTCATTCCTCCTGTACCAGTTATGACTTGTATTGTTTAAGATTATTGTACTTGTTTTCATTATGTATACCCCTCCTCACATGTAAAGCGCCATGGAATAAATGGCGCTATAACAATAAATAATAATAATAATAATAATAGAGATGATAGAGATAGAGATGATAGAGATAGAGATAGAGATGATAGAGATAGATATGATAGAGATAGAGATGATAGAGATAGAGATAGAGATAGAGATAGAGATGATAGAGATAGAGATGATAGAGATAGAGATGATAGAGATAGAGATGATAGAGATAGAGATGATAGAGATAGAGATAGAGATGATAGAGATAGAGATGATAGAGATAGAGGTGATAGAGATAGAGATATAGATGATAGAGTTAGAGATGATAGAGATAGAGATGATAGAGATAGAGAACGAGATGATAGAGATAGAGATAGAGATGATAGAGATAGAGATGATAGAGATAGAGATGACAGAGATAGAGATGATAGAGATAGAGATGATAGAGATAGAGATGATAGAGATGATAGAGATATAGAGATGATAGAGATAATGATAGAGATGATAGAGATAGAGATGATAGAGATAGAGATGATAGAGATAGAGATGATAGAGATAGAGATAGAGATGATAGAGATAGAGATGATAGAGATAGAGATAGAGATGATAGAGATACAGATGATAGAGATAGAGATGATAGAGATAGAGATGATAGAGATAGAGATGATAGAGATAGAGATGATAGAGATAGAGATGATAGAGATAGAGATAGAGATGATATAGATAGAGATGATAGAGATAGAGATGATAGAGATAGAGATGATAGAGATAGAGATGATAGAGATAGAGATGATAGAGATAGCGATAGAGATAGAGATAGAGATGATAGAGATAGAGATGATAGAGATAGAGATAGAGATGATAGAGATAGAGATGATAGAGATGATGATAGAGATAGAGATAGAGATGATAGAGATGATGATAGAGATAATGATAGAGATAGAGAAAGAGATGATAGAGATAGAGATGATAGAGATAGAGATGATAGAGATAGAGATGATAGAGATGATAGAGATAGAGATGATAGAGATAGAGATGATAGAGATAGAGATGATAGAGATAGAGATAGAGATGATAGAGATAGAGATGATAGAGATAGAGATGATCGTTATAGAGATGATAGAGATAGAGATAGAGATAGAGATGATAGAGATAGAGATGATAGAGATAGAGATGATAGAGATAGAGATGATAGAGATAGAGATAGAGATGATAGAGATAGAGATGATAGAGATAGAGATGATAGAGATAGAGATGATAGAGATAGAGATGATAGAGATAGAGATGATAGAGATAGAGATGATAGAGAGTGAGATGATAGAGATAGAGATGATAGAGATAGAGATAGAGATGATAGAGATAGAGATGATAGAGATAGAAATGATAGAGATAGAGATGATAGAGATAGAGATGATAGAGATAGAGATGATAGAGATAGAGATAGAGATTATAGAGATAGAGATATAGATGATAGAGTTAGAGATGATAGAGATAGAGATGATAGAGATAGAGATGATAGAGATAGAGATAGAGATAGAGATGATAGAGATAGAGATGATAGAGATAGAGATGATAAAGATAGAGATGATAGAGATAGAGATAGAGATTATAGAGATAGAGATATAGATGATAGAGTTAGAGATGATAGAGATAGAGATGATAGAGAGAGATAGAGATGAAAGAGATAGAGATAGAGATAGAGATGATAGAGATAGAGATGATAGAGATAGAGATGATAGAGATAGAGATAGAGATAGAGATGATAGAGATAGAGATGATAGAGATAGAGATGATAGAGATAGAGATGATAGAGATAGAGATAGAGATTTTAGAGATAGATATATAGATGATAGAGTTAGAGATGATAGAGATAGAGAAGATAGAGATAGAGATAGAGATGAAAGAGATAGAGATAGAGATAGAGATGATAGAGATAGAGATGATAGAGATAGAGATGACAGAGATAGAGATGATAGAGATAGAGATGATAGAGATGATAGAGATAGAGATGATAGAGATAGAGATAGAGATGATAGAGATAGAGATAGAGATGATATAGATAGAGATGATAGAGATAGAGATGATAGAGATAGAGATAGAGATAATAGAGATAGAGATAGAGATGATAGAGATAGAGATGATAGAGATAGAATAAAATATCGATATTTGCAGATGATACAAAACTATGTAAAGCAGTTAATACAAGAGAAGATAGTATTCTGCTACAGATGGATCTGGATAAGTTGGAAACTTGGGCTGAAAGGTGGCAGATGAGGTTTAACAATGATAAATGTAAGGTTATACACATGGGAAGAGGGAATCAATATCACCATTACACACTGAACGGGAAACCACTGGGTAAATCTGACAGGGAGAAGGACTTGGGGATCCTAGTTAATGATAAACTTACCTGGAGCAGCCAGTGCCAGGCAGCAGCTGCCAAGGCAAACAATCATGGGGTGCATTAAAAGAGGTCTGGATACACATGATGAGAGCATTATACTGCCTCTGTACAAATCCCTAGTTAGACCGCACATGGAGTACTGTGTCCAGTTTTGGGCACCGGTGCTCAGGAAGGATATAATGGAACTAGAGAGAGTACAAAGGAGGGCAACAAAATTAATAAAGGGGATGGGAGAACTACAATACCCAGATAGATTAGCGAAATTAGGATTATTTAGTCTAGAAAAAAGACGACTGAGGGGCGATCTAATAACCATGTATAAGTATATAAGGGGACAATACAAATATCTCGCTGAGGATCTGTTTATACCAAGGAAGGTGACGGGCACAAGGGGGCATTCTTTGCGTCTGGAGGAGAGAAGGTTTTTCCACCAACATAGAAGAGGATTCTTTACTGTTAGGGCAGTGAGAATCTGGAATTGCTTGCCTGAGGAGGTGGTGATGGCGAACTCAGTCGAGGGGTTCAAGAGAGGCCTGGATGTCTTCCTGGAGCAGAACAATATTGTATCATACAATTATTAGGTTCTGTAGAAGGACGTAGATCTGGGTATTTATTATGATGGAATATAGGCTGAACTGGATGGACAAATGTCTTTTTTCGGCCTTACTAACTATGTTACTATGTTACTATGTTAGATAGAGATGATAGAGATAGAGATGATAGAGATAGAGATGATAGAGATAGAGATGATAGAGATAGAGATAGAGATAGAGATGATAGAGATGATAGAGATAGAGATAGAGATGATAGAGATAGAGATGATAGAGATGATGATAGAGATAGAGATGATAGAGATGATGATAGAGATAATGATAGAGATAGAGATAGAGATGATAGAGATAGAGATGATAGAGATAGAGATGATAGAGATAGAGAGGATAGAGATGATAGAGATAGTGATGATAGAGATAGAGATGATAGAGATGATGATAGAGATAATGATAGAGATAGAGATGTTAAAGATAGAGATGATAGAGATAGAGATGATAGAGATAGAGATGATAGAGATGATAGAGATAGAGATGATAGAGATAGAGATGATAGAGATAGGGATGATAGAGATAGAGATAGAGATGATAGAGATAGAGATAGAGATGATAGAGATAGAGATGATAGAGATGATAGAGATAGAGATGATAGAGATAGAGATGATAGAGATAGAGATGATAGAGATGATAGAGATAGAGATGATAGAGATAGAGATGATAGAGATAGAGATGATAGAGATAGAGATGATAGAGATAGAGATGATAGAGATAGAGATAGAGATGATAGAGATAGAGATAGAGATGATAGAGATAGAGATGATAGAGATAGAGATGATAGAGATAGAGATGATAGAGATAGAGATAGAGATAGAGATGATAGAGATGATAGAGATAGAGATGATAGAGATAGAGATGATAGAGATAGAGATGATAGAGATGATAGAGATAGAGATGATAGAGATAGAGATGATAGATCCAGAGATGATAAAGATAGAGATGATAGAGATAGAGATGATATAGATAGAGATAGAGATAGAGATGATAGAGATAGAGATGATAGAGAAAGAGATGATAGAGATAGAGATAGAGATGATAGAAATAGAGATGATAGAGATAGAGATAGAGATGATAGAGATAGAGATAGAGATAGAGATGATAGAGATAGAGATGATAGAGATAGAGATGATAGAGATAGAGATGATAGAGATAGAGATAGAGATGATAGAGATAGAGATGATAGAGATAGAGATGATAGAGGTAGAGATAGAGATGATAGATAGAGATAGAGATGATATAGATAGAGATGATAGAGATAGAGATGATAGAGATAGAGATGATAGAGATAGAGATGATAGAGATAGAGTTGATAGAGATAGAGATAGAGATGATAGAGATAGAGATGATAGAGATAGAGATGATAGAGATAGAGATGATAGAGATAGAATGATAGAGATAGAGATGATAGAGATAGAGATAGAGATGATAGAGATAGAGATAGAGATGATAAAGATGATAGAGATAGAGATGATAGATATAGAGATAGAGATGATAGAGATAGAGATGATAGAGATAGAGATGATAGAGATGATAGAGATATAGAAATGATAGAGATAATGATAGAGATGATAGAGATAGAGATGATAGAGATAGAGATAGAGATGATAGAGATAGAGATGATAGAGATAGAGATGATAGAGATAGAGATGATAGAGATGATAGAGATAGAGATAGTGATGATAGAGATAGAGATGATAGAGATAGAGATGATAGAGATAGAGATAGAGATGATAGAGATAGAGTTAGAGATGATAGAGATGATAGAGATAGAGTTGATAGAGATAGAGATGATAGAGATAGAGATAGATATGATAGAGATAGAGATGATAGAGATAGAGATGATAGAGATAGAGATGATAGAGATAGAGATAGAGATGATAGAGATAGAGATGATAGAGATATAGAGATGATAGAGATAATGATAGAGATGATAGAGATAGAGATGATAGAGATAGAGATGATAGAGACAGAGATGATAGAGATAGAGATGATAGAGATGATAGAGATAGAGATGATATAGATAGAGATGATAGAGATAGAGATGATAGAGATAGAGATAGAGATGATAGAGATAGATATGATAGAGATAGAGATGATAGAGATAGAGATAGAGATGATAGAGATAGAGATGATAGAGATAGAGATGATAGAGATAGAGATGATAGAGATAGAGATGATAGAGATAGAGATAGAGATGATAGAGATAGAGATGATAGAGACAGAGGTGATAGAGATAGAGATAGAGATGATAGAGTTAGAGATGATAGAGATAGAGATGATAGAGATAGAGAACGAGATGATAGAGATAGAGATAGAGATGATAGAGATAGAGATGATAGAGATAGAGATGACAGAGATAGAGATGATAGAGATAGAGATGATAGAGATAGAGATGATAGAGATGATAGAGATATAGAGATGATAGAGATAATGATAGAGATGATAGAGATAGAGATGATAGAGATAGAGATGATAGAGATAGAGATGATAGAGATAGAGATGATAGAGATAGAGATAGAGATGATAGAGATAGAGATGATAGAGATAGAGATAGAGATGATAGAGATACAGATGATAGAGATAAAGATGATAGAGATAGAGATGATAGAGATAGAGATGATAGAGATAGAGATGATAGAGATAGAGATAGAGATGATAGAGATAGAGATAGAGATGATATAGATAGAGATGATAGAGATAGAGATGATAGAGATAGAGATAGAGATGATAGAGATAGAGATGATAGAGATGATAGAGATAGAGATGATAGAGATAGAGATGATAGAGATATAGATAGAGATGATACAGATAGAGATGATAGAGATAGAGATGATAGAGATAGAGATGATAGAGATGATGATAGAGATAGAGATAGAGATGATAGAGATGATGATAGAGATAATGATAGAGATAGAGAAAGAGATGATAGAGATAGAGATGATAGAGATAGAGATGATAGAGATGATAGAGATAGAGATGATAGAGATAGAGATGATAGAGATAGAGATGATAGAGATAGAGATAGAGATGATAGAGATAGAGATGATAGAGATAGAAATGATAGAGATAGAGATGATAGAGATAGAGATGATAGAGATAGAGATGATAGAGATAGAGATAGAGATTATAGAGATAGAGATATAGATGATAGAGTTAGAGATGATAGAGATAGAGATGATAGAGATAGAGATGATAGAGATGATAGAGATAGAGATGATAGAGATAGAGATGATAGAGATAGAGATGATAGAGATAGAGATGATAGAGATAGAGATGATAGAGATAGAGATAGAGATTATAGAGATAGAGATATAGATGATAGAGTTAGAGATGATAGAGATAGAGATGATAGAGATAGAGATAGAGATAGAGATGATAGAGATAGAGATGACAGAGATAGAGATGATAGAGATAGATATGATAGAGATAGAGATAGAGATAGAGATATAGATGATAGAGATAGAGATGATAGAGATAGAGATGATAGAGATAGAGATGATAGAGATAGAGATGATAGAGATAGAGATAGAGATTTTAGAGATAGATATATAGATGATAGAGTTAGAGATGATAGAGATAGAGATGATAGAGATAGAGATAGAGATGAAAGAGATAGAGATAGAGATAGAGATGATAGAGATAGAGATGATAGAGATAGAGATGATAGAGATAGAGATGATAGAGATGATAGAGATATAGAGATGATAGAGATAATGATAGAGATGATAGAGATAGAGATGATAGAGATAGAGATGATAGAGATAGAGATGATAGAGATAGAGATGATAGAGATAGAGATGATAGAGATAGAGATGATTGAGATAGAGATAGAGATGATAGAGATAGAGATGATAGAGATAGAGATAGAGATGATAGAGATACAGATGATAGAGATAAAGATGATAGAGATAGAGATGATAGAGATAGAGATGATAGAGATAGAGATGATAGAGATAGAGATAGAGATGATAGAGATAGAGATAGAGATGATATAGATAGAGATGATAGAGATAGAGATGATAGAGATAGAGATAGAGATGATAGAGATAGAGATGATAGAGATAGAGATGATAGAGATAGAGATGATAGAGATAGAGATGATAGAGATATAGATAGAGATGATACAGATAGAGATGATAGAGATAGAGATGATAGAGATAGAGATGATAGAGATGATGATAGAGATAGAGATAGAGATGATAGAGATGATGATAGAGATAATGATAGAGATAGAGAAAGAGATGATAGAGATAGAGATGATAGAGATAGAGATGATAGAGATGATAGAGATAGAGATGATAGAGATAGAGATGATAGAGATAGAGATGATAGAGATAGAGATAGAGATGATAGAGATAGAGATGATAGAGATAGAAATGATAGAGATAGAGATGATAGAGATAGAGATGATAGAGATAGAGATGATAGAGATAGAGATAGAGATTATAGAGATAGAGATATAGATGATAGAGTTAGAGATGATAGAGATAGAGATGATAGAGATAGAGATGATAGAGATAGAGATAGAGATAGAGATGATAGAGATAGAGATGATAGAGATAGAGATGATAGAGATAGAGATGATAGAGATAGAGATGATAGAGATAGAGATAGAGATTATAGAGATAGAGATAGAGATGATAGAGATAGAGATGATAGTGATGATAGAGATAGAGATGATAGAGATAGAGATGATAGAGATAGAGATAGAGATGATAGAGATAGAGATGATAGAGATAGAGATGATAGAGATATAGAGGTGATAGAGATAATGATAGAGATGATAGAGATAGAGATGATAGAGATAGAGATGATAGAGATAGAGATGATAGAGATAGAGATGATAGAGATAGAGATAGAGATGATAGAGATAGAGATGATAGAGATAGAGATGATATAGATGATAGAGATAGAGATGATAGAGATAGAGATGATAGAGATAGAGATGATAGAGATAGAGATGATAGAGATAGAGATAGAGATGATAGATATGATAGAGATAGAGATAGAGATGATAGAGATAGAGATGATATAGATAGAGATGATAGAGATAGAGATGATAGAGATATAGATGATAGAGATAGAGATGATAGAGATGATAGAGATAGAGATGATAGAGATAGAGATGATATAGAGATAGAGATGATAGAGATAGAGATAGAGATAGAGATGATAGAGATAGAGATGATAGAGATAGAGATGATAGAGATAGAGATGATAGAGATAGAGATGATAGAGATAGAGTTGATAGAGATAGAGATAGAGATGATAGAGATAGAGATGATAGAGATAGAGATAGAGATAGAGATGATAGAGATAGAGATGATAGAGATAGAGATGATAGAGATAGAGATAGAGATGATAGAGATAGAGATGATAGTGATGATAGAGATAGAGATGATAGAGACAGAGATGATAGAGATAGAGATGATAGAGATGATAGAGATAGAGATGATATAGATAGAGATAGATATGATAGAGATAGAGATGATAGAGATAGAGATGATAGAGATAGAGATGATAGAGATAGAGATAGAGATGATAGAGATAGAGATAGAGATGATAGAGATATAGAGAATTCATCATCTTTCCCCCATCTCACGCGACCCCCCCAACGAACCTATCAATTACAGTAAATGGCTGCCCACTCTCCCCAGTCCCACAAGCTCGCTGCCTCGGGGTAATCCTTGACGCTGATCTCTCCTTCAAACCACATATCCAAGCCCTTTCCACTTCCTGCCGACTGCAACTCAAAAATATTTCACGAATCCGTTCATTCCTCAACCATGAATCTGCAAAAACCCTAGTCCATGCCCTCATCATCTCTCGCCTTGACTACTGCAACCTCCTGCTCTGTGGCCTCCCCGCTAACACTCTCGCACCCCTCCAATCTATTCTAAACTCTGCTGCCCGACTAATCCACTTGTCCCCCCGCTATTCCCCGGCCTCTCCCCTCTTTCAATCCCTTCACTGGCTCCCCATTGCCCAGAGACTCCACTACAAAACCCTAACCATGACGTACAAAGCCATCCACAACCTGTCTCCTCCATACATCTGTGACCTCGTCTCCCGGTACTTACCTACCCGCAACCTCCGATCCTCACAAGATCTCCTACTCTACTCCCCTCTTATCTCCACTTCCCACAATCGTATACAAGATTTCTCTCGCATATCACCCCTACTCTGGAACCCTCTACCACAACACATCAGACTCTCGCCTACCATCGAAACCTTCAAAAAGAACCTGAAGACCCACCTCTTCAGACAAGCCTACAACCTGCAGCTACCACCGATCGACCAAACCGCTGCATGACCATCTCTACCCTCACCTACTGTATTCTCACCCATCCCTTGTAGATTGTGAGCCCTCGCGGGCAGGGTCCTCATTCCTCCTGTACCAGTTATGACTTGTATTGTTTAAGATTATTGTACTTGTTTTCATTATGTATACCCCTCCTCACATGTAAAGCGCCATGGAATAAATGGCGCTATAACAATAAATAATAATAATAATAATAATAATAGAGATGATAGAGATAGAGATGATAGAGATAGAGATAGAGATGATAGAGATAGATATGATAGAGATAGAGATGATAGAGATAGAGATAGAGATAGAGATAGAGATGATAGAGATAGAGATGATAGAGATAGAGATGATAGAGATAGAGATGATAGAGATAGAGATGATAGAGATAGAGATAGAGATGATAGAGATAGAGATGATAGAGATAGAGGTGATAGAGATAGAGATATAGATGATAGAGTTAGAGATGATAGAGATAGAGATGATAGAGATAGAGAACGAGATGATAGAGATAGAGATAGAGATGATAGAGATAGAGATGATAGAGATAGAGATGACAGAGATAGAGATGATAGAGATAGAGATGATAGAGATAGAGATGATAGAGATGATAGAGATATAGAGATGATAGAGATAATGATAGAGATGATAGAGATAGAGATGATAGAGATAGAGATGATAGAGATAGAGATGATAGAGATAGAGATAGAGATGATAGAGATAGAGATGATAGAGATAGAGATAGAGATGATAGAGATAGAGATGATATAGATGATAGAGATAGAGATGATAGAGATAGAGATTATAGAGATAGAGATGATAGAGATAGAGATGATAGAGATAGAGATGATAGAGATAGAGATAGAGATGATAGCGATAGAGATGATAGAGATAGAGATGATAGAGATAGAGATAGAGATGATAGAGATAGAGATGATATAGATAGAGATGATAGAGATAGAGATGATAGAGATAGAGATGATAGAGATAGCGATGATAGAGATGATAGAGATAGAGATGATAGAGATAGAGATGATATAGAGACAGAGATGATAGAGATAGAGATAGAGATGATAGAGATTAGAGATGATAGAGATAGAGATGATAGAGATAGAGATGATAGAGATAGAGTTGATAGAGATAGAGATAGAGATGATAGAGATAGAGATGATAGAGATAGAGATGATAGAGATAGAGATGATAGAGATAGAATGATAGAGATAGAGATGATAGAGATAGAGATAGAGATGATAGAGATAGAGATAGAGATGATAAAGATGACAGAGATAGAGATGATAGAGATAGAGATGATAGAGATAGAGATGATAGATATAGAGATAGAGATGATAGAGATAGAGATGATAGAGATAGAGATGATAGAGATGATAGAGATATAGAAATGATAGAGATAATGATAGAGATGATAGAGTTAGAGATGATAGAGATAGAGATGATAGAGATAGAGATAGAGATGATAGAGATAGAGATGATAGAGATAGAGATGATAGAGATAGAGATGATAGAGATGATAGAGATAGAGATAGTGATGATAGAGATAGAGATGATAGAGATGATAGAGATAGAGATAGAGATGATAGAGATAGAGATAGAGATGATAGAGATGATAGAGATAGAGTTGATAGAGATAGAGATGATAGAGATAGAGATAGATATGATAGAGATAGAGATGATAGAGATAGAGATGATAGAGATAGAGATGATAGAGATAGAGATAGAGATGATAGAGATAGAGATAGAGATGATAGAGATATAGAGATGATAGAGATAATGATAGAGATGATAGAGATAGAGATGATAGAGATAGAGATGATAGAGATGATAGAGATAGAGATGATAGAGATAGAGATGATAGAGGTAGAGATGATAGAGATAGAGATGATAGAGATAGAGATAGAGATGATAGAGATAGAGATGATAGAGATAGAGATGATAGAGGTAGAGATAGAGATGATAGATAGAGATAGAGATGATATAGATAGAGATGATAGAGATAGAGATGATAGAGATAGAGATGATAGAGATAGAGATGATAGAGATAGAGTTGATAGAGATAGAGATAGAGATGATAGAGATAGAGATGATAGAGATAGAGATGATAGAGATAGAGATGATAGAGATAGAATGATAGAGATAGAGATGATAGAGATAGAGATAGAGATGATAGAGATAGAGATAGAGATGATAAAGATGATAGAGATAGAGATGATAGATATAGAGATAGAGATGATAGAGATAGAGATGATAGAGATAGAGATGATAGAGATGATAGAGATATAGAAATGATAGAGATAATGATAGAGATGATAGAGATAGAGATGATAGAGATAGAGATAGAGATGATAGAGATAGAGATGATAGAGATAGAGATGATAGAGATAGAGATGATAGAGATGATAGAGATAGAGATAGTGATGATAGAGATAGAGATGATAGAGATAGAGATGATAGAGATAGAGATAGAGATGATAGAGATAGAGTTAGAGATGATAGAGATGATAGAGATAGAGTTGATAGAGATAGAGATGATAGAGATAGAGATAGATATGATAGAGATAGAGATGATAGAGATAGAGATGATAGAGATAGAGATGATAGAGATAGAGATAGAGATGATAGAGATAGAGATAGAGATGATAGAGATATAGAGATGATAGAGATAATGATAGAGATGATAGAGATAGAGATGATAGAGATAGAGATGATAGAGACAGAGATGATAGAGATAGAGATGATAGAGATGATAGAGATAGAGATGATATAGATAGAGATGATAGAGATAGAGATGATAGAGATAGAGATAGAGATGATAGAGATAGATATGATAGAGATAGAGATGATACAGATAGAGATAGAGATAGAGATAGAGATGATAGAGATAGAGATGATAGAGATAGAGATGATAGAGATAGAGATGATAGAGATAGAGATAGAGATGATAGAGATAGAGATGATAGAGACAGAGGTGATAGAGATAGAGATAGAGATGATAGAGTTAGAGATGATAGAGATAGAGATGATAGAGATAGAGAACGAGATGATAGAGATAGAGATAGAGATGATAGAGATAGAGATGATAGAGATAGAGATGACAGAGATAGAGATGATAGAGATAGAGATGATAGAGATAGAGATGATAGAGATGATAGAGATATAGAGATGATAGAGATAATGATAGAGATGATAGAGATAGAGATGATAGAGATAGAGATGATAGAGATAGAGATGATAGAGATAGAGATGATAGAGATAGAGATAGAGATGATAGAGATAGAGATGATAGAGATAGAGATAGAGATGATAGAGATACAGATGATAGAGATAAAGATGATAGAGATAGAGATGATAGAGATAGAGATGATAGAGATAGAGATGATAGAGATAGAGATAGAGATGATAGAGATAGAGATAGAGATGATATAGATAGAGATGATAGAGATAGAGATGATAGAGATAGAGATAGAGATGATAGAGATAGAGATGATAGAGATAGAGATGATAGAGATAGAGATGATAGAGATAGAGATGATAGAGATATAGATAGAGATGATACAGATAGAGATGATAGAGATAGAGATGATAGAGATAGAGATGATAGAGATGATGATAGAGATAGAGATAGAGATGATAGAGATGATGATAGAGATAATGATAGAGATAGAGAAAGAGATGATAGAGATAGAGATGATAGAGATAGAGATGATAGAGATGATAGAGATAGAGATGATAGAGATAGAGATGATAGAGATAGAGATGATAGAGATAGAGATAGAGATGATAGAGATAGAGATGATAGAGATAGAAATGATAGAGATAGAGATGATAGAGATAGAGATGATAGAGATAGAGATGATAGAGATAGAGATAGAGATTATAGAGATAGAGATATAGATGATAGAGTTAGAGATGATAGAGATAGAGATGATAGAGATAGAGATGATAGAGATAGAGATAGAGATAGAGATGATAGAGATAGAGATGATAGAGATAGAGATGATAGAGATAGAGATGATAGAGATAGAGATGATAGAGATAGAGATAGAGATTATAGAGATAGAGATATAGATGATAGAGTTAGAGATGATAGAGATAGAGATAGAGATAGAGATAGAGATAGAGATGATAGAGATAGAGATGACAGAGATAGAGATGATAGAGATAGATATGATAGAGATAGAGATAGAGATAGAGATATAGATGATAGAGATAGAGATGATAGAGATAGAGATGATAGAGATAGAGATGATAGAGATAGAGATGATAGAGATAGAGATAGAGATTTTAGAGATAGATATATAGATGATAGAGTTAGAGATGATAGAGATAGAGATGATAGAGATAGAGATAGAGATGAAAGAGATAGAGATAGAGATAGAGATGATAGAGATAGAGATGATAGAGATAGAGATGATAGAGATAGAGATGATAGAGATGATAGAGATATAGAGATGATAGAGATAATGATAGAGATGATAGAGATAGAGATGATAGAGATAGAGATGATAGAGATAGAGATGATAGAGATAGAGATGATAGAGATAGAGATGATAGAGATAGAGATGATAGAGATAGAGATAGAGATGATAGAGATAGAGATGATAGAGATAGAGATAGAGATGATAGAGATACAGATGATAGAGATAGAGATGATAGAGATAGAGATGATAGAGATAGAGATGATAGAGATAGAGATAGAGATGATAGAGATAGAGATAGAGATGATATAGATAGAGATGATAGAGATAGAGATGATAGAGATAGAGATAGAGATGATAGAGATAGAGATGATAGAGATAGAGATGATAGAGATAGAGATGATAGAGATAGAGATGATAGAGATATAGATAGAGATGATACAGATAGAGATGATAGAGATAGAGATGATAGAGATAGAGATGATAGAGATGATGATAGAGATAGAGATAGAGATGATAGAGATGATGATAGAGATAATGATAGAGATAGAGAAAGAGATGATAGAGATAGAGATGATAGAGATAGAGATGATAGAGATGATAGAGATAGAGATGATAGAGATAGAGATGATAGAGATAGAGATGATAGAGATAGAGATAGAGATGATAGAGATAGAGATGATAGAGATAGAAATGATAGAGATAGAGATGATAGAGATAGAGATGATAGAGATAGAGATGATAGAGATAGAGATAGAGATTATAGAGATAGAGATATAGATGATAGAGTTAGAGATGATAGAGATAGAGATGATAGAGATAGAGATGATAGAGATAGAGATAGAGATAGAGATGATAGAGATAGAGATGATAGAGATAGAGATGATAGAGATAGAGATGATAGAGATAGAGATGATAGAGATAGAGATGATAGAGATAGAGATAGAGATTATAGAGATAGAGATATAGATGATAGAGTTAGAGATGATAGAGATAGAGATGATAGAGATAGAGATAGAGATAGAGATGATAGAGATAGAGATGACAGAGATAGAGATGATAGAGATAGATATGATAGAGATAGAGATAGAGATAGAGATATAGATGATAGAGATAGAGATGATAGAGATAGAGATGATAGAGATAGAGATGATAGAGATAGAGATGATAGAGATAGAGATAGAGATTTTAGAGATAGATATATAGATGATAGAGTTAGAGATGATAGAGATAGAGATGATAGAGATAGAGATAGAGATGAAAGAGATAGAGATAGAGATAGAGATGATAGAGATAGAGATGATAGAGATAGAGATGACAGAGATAGAGATGATAGAGATAGAGATGATAGAGATGATAGAGATAGAGATGATAGAGATAGAGATAGAGATGATAGAGATAGAGATGATATAGATAGAGATGATAGAGATAGAGATGATAGAGATAGAGATAGAGATAATAGAGATAGAGATAGAGATGATAGAGATAGAGATGATAGAGATAGAGATGATAGAGATAGAGATGATAGAGATAGAGATAGAGATGATAGAGATAGAGATGATAAAGATAGAGATAGAGATGATAGAGATAGAGATGATAGAGATGATGATAGAGATGATGATAGAGATAATGATAGAGATAGAGATAGAGATGATAGAGATAGAGATGATAGAGATAGAGATGATAGAGATAGAGATGATAGAGATGATAGAGATAGAGATGATAGAGATGATGATAGAGATGATGATAGAGATAATGATAGAGATAAAGATAGAGATGATAGAGATAGAGATGATAGAGATAGAGATGATAGAGATAGAGATGATAGAGATAGAGATGATAGGGATAGAGATGATAGAGATAGAGATAGAGATGATAGATATAGAGATGATAGAGATAGAGATAGAGATGATAGAGATAGAGATAGAGATAGAGATGATAGAGATAGAGATGATAGAGATAGAGATAGAGAAGATAGAGATAGAGATGATAGAGATAGAGATGATAGAGATAGAGATGATACAGATGATAGAGATAGAGATGATAGAGATAGAGATGATAGAGATAGAGATGATAGAGATAGAGATGATAGAGATAGAGATGATAGAGATGATAGAGATAGAGATGATAGAGATAGAGATGATAGAGATAGAGATAGAGATGATAGAGATAGAGATGATAGAGATAGAGATGATAGAGATATAGATAGAGATGATAGAGATAGAGATGATAGAGACAGAGATGATAGAGATGATAGAGATAGAGATGATAGAGATAGAGATGATATAGATGATAGAGATAGAGATGATAGAGATAGAGATGATAGAGATAGAGATGATAGAGATAGAGATGATAGAGATAGAGATAGAGATGATAGCGATAGAGATAGAGATGATAGAGATAGAGATAGAGATGATAGAGATAGAGATGATATAGATAGAGATGATAGAGATAGAGATGATAGAGATAGAGATGATAGAGATAGCGATGATAGAGATGATAGAGATAGAGATGATAGAGATAGAGATGATATATTGATAGAGATGATAGAGATAGAGATAGAGATGATAGAGATTAGAGATGATAGAGATAGAGATGATAGAGATAGAGATGATAGAGATAGAGTTGATAGAGATAGAGATAGAGATGATAGAGATAGAGATGATAGAGATAGAGATAGAGATGATAGAGATAGAGATGATAGAGATAGAATGATAGAGATAGAGATGATAGAGATAGAGATGATAGAGATAGAGATAGAGATGATAAAGATGACAGAGATAGAGATGATAGAGATAGAGATGATAGAGATAGAGATGATAGATATAGAGATAGAGATGATAGAGATAGAGATGATAGAGATAGAGATGATAGAGATGATAGAGATATAGAAATGATAGAGATAATGATAGAGATGATAGAGTTAGAGATGATAGAGATAGAGATGATAGAGATAGAGATAGAGATGATAGAGATAGAGATGATAGAGATAGAGATGATAGAGATAGAGATGATAGAGATGATAGAGATAGTGATGATAGAGATAGAGATGATAGAGATAGAGATGATAGAGATAGAGATAGAGATGATAGAGATAGAGATAGAGATGATAGAGATGATAGAGATAGAGGTGATAGAGATAGAGATGATAGAGATAGAGATAGATATGATAGAGATAGAGATGATAGAGATAGAGATGATAGAGATAGAGATGATAGAGATAGAGATAGAGATGATAGAGATAGAGATAGAGATGATAGAGATATAGAGATGATAGAGATAATGATAGAGATGATAGAGATAGAGATGATAGAGATAGAGATGATAGAGATGATAGAGATAGAGATGATAGAGATAGAGATGATAGAGGTAGAGATGATAGAGATAGAGATGATAGAGATAGAGATAGAGATGATAGAGATAGAGATGATAGAGATAGAGATGATAGAGGTAGAGATAGAGATGATAGATAGAGATAGAGATGATATAGATAGAGATGATAGAGATAGAGATGATAGAGATAGAGATGATAGAGATAGAGATGATAGAGATAGAGTTGATAGAGATAGAGATAGAGATAATAGAGATAGAGATAGAGATGATAGAGATAGAGATGATAGAGATAGAGATGATAGAGATAGAGATGATAGAGATAGAGATAGAGATGATAGAGATAGAGATGATAAAGATAGAGATAGAGATGATAGAGATAGAGATGATAGAGATGATGATAGAGATAGAGATGATAGAGATGATGATAGAGATAATGATAGAGATAGAGATAGAGATGATAGAGATAGAGATGATAGAGATAGAGATGATAGAGATAGAGATGATAGAGATGATAGAGATAGAGATGATAGAGATAGAGATGATAGAGATGATGATAGAGATAATGATAGAGATAAAGATAGAGATGATAGAGATAGAGATGATAGAGATAGAGATGATAGAGATAGAGATGATAGAGATAGAGATGATAGGGATAGAGATGATAGAGATAGAGATAGAGATGATAGATATAGAGATGATAGAGATAGAGATAGAGATGATAGAGATAGAGATAGAGATAGAGATGATAGAGATAGAGATGATAGAGATAGAGATAGAGAAGATAGAGATAGAGATGATAGAGATAGAGATGATAGAGATAGAGATGATACAGATGATAGAGATAGAGATGATAGAGATAGAGATAGAGATGATAGAGATAGAGATGATAGAGATAGAGATGATAGAGATAGAGATGATAGAGATGATAGAGATAGAGATGATAGAGATAGAGATGATAGAGATAGAGATAGAGATGATAGAGATAGAGATGATAGAGATAGAGATGATAGAGATAGAGATGATAGAGATATAGATAGAGATGATAGAGATAGAGATGATAGAGACAGAGATGATAGAGATGATAGAGATAGAGATGACAGAGATAGAGATGATATAGATGATAGAGATAGAGATGATAGAGATAGAGATTATAGAGATAGAGATGATAGAGATAGAGATTATAGAGATAGAGATGATAGAGATAGAGATAGAGATGATAGCGATAGAGATGATAGAGATAGAGATGATAGAGATAGAGATAGAGATGATAGAGATAGAGATGATATAGATAGAGATGATAGAGATAGAGATGATAGAGATAGAGATGATAGAGATAGCGATGATAGAGATGATAGAGATAGAGATGATAGAGATAGAGATGATATAGAGATAGAGATGATAGAGATAGAGATAGAGATGATAGAGATTAGAGATGATAGAGATAGAGATGATAGAGATAGAGATGATAGAGATAGAGTTGATAGAGATAGAGATAGAGATGATAGAGATAGAGATGATAGAGATAGAGATAGAGATGATAGAGATAGAGATGATAGAGATAGAATGATAGAGATAGAGATGATAGAGATAGAGATAGAGATGATAGAGATAGAGATAGAGATGATAAAGATGACAGAGATAGAGATGATAGAGATAGAGATGATAGAGATAGAGATGATAGATATAGAGATAGAGATGATAGAGATAGAGATGATAGAGATAGAGATGATAGAGATGATAGAGATATAGAAATGATAGAGATAATGATAGAGATGATAGAGTTAGAGATGATAGAGATAGAGATGATAGAGATAGAGATAGAGATGATAGAGATAGAGATGATAGAGATAGAGATGATAGAGATAGAGATGATAGAGATAGAGATGATAGAGATAGAGATGATAGAGATGATAGAGATAGAGATAGTGATGATAGAGATAGAGATGATAGAGATAGAGATGATAGAGATAGAGATAGAGATGATAGAGATAGAGATAGAGATGATAGAGATGATAGAGATAGAGTTGATAGAGATAGAGATGATAGAGATAGAGATAGATATGATAGAGATAGAGATGATAGAGATAGAGATGATAGAGATAGAGATGATAGAGATAGAGATAGAGATGATAGAGATAGAGATAGAGATGATAGAGATATAGAGATGATAGAGATAATGATAGAGATGATAGAGATAGAGATGATAGAGATAGAGATGATAGAGATGATAGAGATAGAGATGATAGAGATAGAGATGATAGAGGTAGAGATGATAGAGATAGAGATGATAGAGATAGAGATAGAGATGATAGAGATAGAGATGATAGAGATAGAGATGATAGAGGTAGAGATAGAGATGATAGATAGAGATAGAGATGATAGATAGAGATAGAGATGATATAGATAGAGATGATAGAGATAGAGATGATAGAGATAGAGATGATAGAGATAGAGATGATAGAGATAGAGTTGATAGAGATAGAGATAGAGATGATAGAGATAGAGATGATAGAGATAGAGATGATAGAGATAGAGATGATAGAGATAGAATGATAGAGATAGAGATGATAGAGATAGAGATAGAGATGATAGAGATAGAGATAGAGATGATAAAGATGATAGAGATAGAGATGATAGATATAGAGATAGAGATGATAGAGATAGAGATGATAGAGATAGAGATGATAGAGATGATAGAGATATAGAAATGATAGAGATAATGATAGAGATGATAGAGATAGAGATGATAGAGATAGAGATGATAGAGATAGAGATAGAGATGATAGAGATAGAGATGATAGAGATAGAGATGATAGAGATAGAGATGATAGAGATGATAGAGATAGAGATAGTGATGATAGAGATAGAGATGATAGAGATAGAGATGATAGAGATAGAGATAGAGATGATAGAGATAGAGTTAGAGATGATAGAGATGATAGAGATAGAGTTGATAGAGATAGAGATGATAGAGATAGAGATAGATATGATAGAGATAGAGATGATAGAGATAGAGATGATAGAGATAGAGATGATAGAGATAGAGATAGAGATGATAGAGATAGAGATAGAGATGATAGAGATATAGAGATGATAGAGATAATGATAGAGATGATAGAGATAGAGATGATAGAGATAGAGATGATAGAGATAGAGATGATAGAGATAGAGATAGAGATGATAGAGATAGAGATAGAGATGATAGAGATAGAGATGATAGAGATGATAGAGATAGAGATGATAGAGATAGAGATGATAGAGATGATAGAGATAGAGATGATAGAGATAGAGATGATAGAGGTAGAGATGATAGAGATAGAGATGATAGAGATGATAGAGATAGAGATGATAGAGATAGAGATGATAGAGATAGAGATGATAGAGATAGAGATAGAGATGATAGATAGAGATAGAGATGATATAGATAGAGATGATAGAGATAGAGATGATAGAGATAGAGATGATAGAGATAGAGATGATAGAGATGATAGAGATAGAGATGATAGAGATAGAGATGATAGAAATAGAGATGATAGAGATAGAGATAGAGATGATAGAGATAGAGATAGAGATGATAGAGATAGAGATGATAGGGATAGAGATAGAGATGATAGAGATAGAGATAGAGATGATAGAGATAGAGATGATAGAGATAGAGATGATAGAGATAGAGATAGAGAAGATAGAGATAGAGATGATAGAGATAGAGATGATAGAGATAGAGATGATAGAGATAGAGATGATAGAGATGATAGAGATAGAGATGATAGAGATAGAGATAGAGATGATAGAGATAGAGATGATAGAGATAGAGATAGAGATAATAGAGATGATAGAGATGATAGAGATAGAGATGATAGAGATAGAGATGATAGAGATAGAGATAGAGATGATAGAGATAGAGATGATAGAGATAGAGATGATAGAGATATAGAGGTGATAGAGATAATGATAGAGATGATAGAGATAGAGATGATAGAGATAGAGATGATAGAGATAGAGATGATAGAGATAGAGATGATAGAGATAGAGATAGAGATGATAGAGATAGAGATGATAGAGATAGAGATGATATAGATGATAGAGATAGAGATGATAGAGATAGAGATGATAGAGATAGAGATGATAGAGATAGAGATGATAGAGATAGAGATAGAGATGATAGATATGATAGAGATAGAGATTGAGATGATAGAGATAGAGATGATATAGATAGAGATGATAGAGATAGAGATGATAGAGATATAGATGATAGAGATAGAGATGATAGAGATGATAGAGATAGAGATGATAGAGATAGAGATGATATAGAGATAGAGATGATAGAGATAGAGATAGAGATGATAGAGATAGAGATGATAGAGATAGAGATGATAGAGATAGAGATGATAGAGATAGAGATGATAGAGATAGAGATGATAGAGATAGAGTTGATAGAGATAGAGATAGAGATGATAGAGATAGAGATGATAGAGATAGAGATAGAGATGATAGAGATAGAGATGATAGAGATAGAGATGATAGAGATAGAGATAGAGATGATAGAGATAGAGATGATAGTGATGATAGAGATAGAGATGATAGAGATAGAGATGATAGAGATAGAGATAGAGATGATAGAGATAGAGATGATAGAGATAGAGATGATAGAGATATAGAGGTGATAGAGATAATGATAGAGATGATAGAGATAGAGATGATAGAGATAGAGATGATAGAGATAGAGATGATAGAGATAGAGATGATAGAGATAGAGATAGAGATGATAGAGATAGAGATGATAGAGATAGAGATGATATAGATGATAGAGATAGAGATGATAGAGATAGAGATGATAGAGATAGAGATGATAGAGATAGAGATGATAGAGATAGAGATAGAGATGATAGATATGATAGAGATAGAGATAGAGATGATAGAGATAGAGATGATATAGATAGAGATGATAGAGATAGAGATGATAGAGATATAGATGATAGAGATAGAGATGATAGAGATGATAGAGATAGAGATGATAGAGATAGAGATGATATAGAGATAGAGATGATAGAGATAGAGATAGAGATAGAGATGATAGAGATAGAGATGATAGAGATAGAGATGATAGAGATAGAGATGATAGAGATAGAGATGATAGAGATAGAGTTGATAGAGATAGAGATAGAGATGATAGAGATAGAGATGATAGAGATAGAGATAGAGATGATAGAGATAGAGATGATAGAGATAGAGATGATAGAGATAGAGATAGAGATGATAGAGATAGAGATGATAGTGATGATAGAGATAGAGATGATAGAGACAGAGATGATAGAGATAGAGATGATAGAGATGATAGAGATAGAGATGATATAGATAGAGATAGATATGATAGAGATAGAGATGATAGAGATAGAGATGATATAGATGATAGAGATAGAGATGATAGAGATAGAGATGATAGAGATAGAGATGATAGAGATAGAGATGATAGAGATAGAGATAGAGATGATAGATATGATAGAGATAGAGATAGAGATGATAGAGATAGAGATGATATAGATAGAGATGATAGAGATAGAGATGATAGAGATATAGATGATAGAGATAGAGATGATAGAGATGATAGAGATAGAGATGATAGAGATAGAGATGATATAGAGATAGAGATGATAGAGATAGAGATAGAGATAGAGATGATAGAGATAGAGATGATAGAGATAGAGATGATAGAGATAGAGATGATAGAGATAGAGATGATAGAGATAGAGTTGATAGAGATAGAGATAGAGATGATAGAGATAGAGATGATAGAGATAGAGATAGAGATGATAGAGATAGAGATGATAGAGATAGAGATGATAGAGATAGAGATAGAGATGATAGAGATAGAGATGATAGTGATGATAGAGATAGAGATGATAGAGACAGAGATGATAGAGATAGAGATGATAGAGATGATAGAGATAGAGATGATATAGATAGAGATAGATATGATAGAGATAGAGATGATAGAGATAGAGATGATAGAGATAGAGATGATAGAGATAGAGATAGAGATGATAGAGATAGAGATAGAGATGATAGAGATATAGAGAATTCATCATCTTTCCCCCATCTCACGCGACCCCCCCAACGAACCTATCAATTACAGTAAATGGCTGCCCACTCTCCCCAGTCCCACAAGCTCGCTGCCTCGGGGTAATCCTTGACGCTGATCTCTCCTTCAAACCACATATCCAAGCCCTTTCCACTTCCTGCCGACTGCAACTCAAAAATATTTCACGAATCCGTTCATTCCTCAACCATGAATCTGCAAAAACCCTAGTCCATGCCCTCATCATCTCTCGCCTTGACTACTGCAACCTCCTGCTCTGTGGCCTCCCCGCTAACACTCTCGCACCCCTCCAATCTATTCTAAACTCTGCTGCCCGACTAATCCACTTGTCCCCCCGCTATTCCCCGGCCTCTCCCCTCTTTCAATCCCTTCACTGGCTCCCCATTGCCCAGAGACTCCACTACAAAACCCTAACCATGACGTACAAAGCCATCCACAACCTGTCTCCTCCATACATCTGTGACCTCGTCTCCCGGTACTTACCTACCCGCAACCTCCGATCCTCACAAGATCTCCTACTCTACTCCCCTCTTATCTCCACTTCCCACAATCGTATACAAGATTTCTCTCGCATATCACCCCTACTCTGGAACCCTCTACCACAACACATCAGACTCTCGCCTACCATCGAAACCTTCAAAAAGAACCTGAAGACCCACCTCTTCAGACAAGCCTACAACCTGCAGCTACCACCGATCGACCAAACCGCTGCATGACCATCTCTACCCTCACCTACTGTATTCTCACCCATCCCTTGTAGATTGTGAGCCCTCGCGGGCAGGGTCCTCATTCCTCCTGTACCAGTTATGACTTGTATTGTTTAAGATTATTGTACTTGTTTTCATTATGTATACCCCTCCTCACATGTAAAGCGCCATGGAATAAATGGCGCTATAACAATAAATAATAATAATAATAATAATAATAATAGAGATGATAGAGATAGAGATGATAGAGATAGAGATAGAGATGATAGAGATAGATATGATAGAGATAGAGATGATAGAGATAGAGATAGAGATAGAGATAGAGATGATAGAGATAGAGATGATAGAGATAGAGATGATAGAGATAGAGATGATAGAGATAGAGATGATAGAGATAGAGATAGAGATGATAGAGATAGAGATGATAGAGATAGAGGTGATAGAGATAGAGATATAGATGATAGAGTTAGAGATGATAGAGATAGAGATGATAGAGATAGAGAACGAGATGATAGAGATAGAGATAGAGATGATAGAGATAGAGATGATAGAGATAGAGATGACAGAGATAGAGATGATAGAGATAGAGATGATAGAGATAGAGATGATAGAGATGATAGAGATATAGAGATGATAGAGATAATGATAGAGATGATAGAGATAGAGATGATAGAGATAGAGATGATAGAGATAGAGATGATAGAGATAGAGATAGAGATGATAGAGATAGAGATGATAGAGATAGAGATAGAGATGATAGAGATAGAGATGATATAGATGATAGAGATAGAGATGATAGAGATAGAGATTATAGAGATAGAGATGATAGAGATAGAGATGATAGAGATAGAGATGATAGAGATAGAGATAGAGATGATAGCGATAGAGATGATAGAGATAGAGATGATAGAGATAGAGATAGAGATGATAGAGATAGAGATGATATAGATAGAGATGATAGAGATAGAGATGATAGAGATAGAGATGATAGAGATAGCGATGATAGAGATGATAGAGATAGAGATGATAGAGATAGAGATGATATAGAGACAGAGATGATAGAGATAGAGATAGAGATGATAGAGATTAGAGATGATAGAGATAGAGATGATAGAGATAGAGATGATAGAGATAGAGTTGATAGAGATAGAGATAGAGATGATAGAGATAGAGATGATAGAGATAGAGATAGAGATGATAGAGATAGAGATGATAGAGATAGAATGATAGAGATAGAGATGATAGAGATAGAGATAGAGATGATAGAGATAGAGATAGAGATGATAAAGATGACAGAGATAGAGATGATAGAGATAGAGATGATAGAGATAGAGATGATAGATATAGAGATAGAGATGATAGAGATAGAGATGATAGAGATAGAGATGATAGAGATGATAGAGATATAGAAATGATAGAGATAATGATAGAGATGATAGAGTTAGAGATGATAGAGATAGAGATGATAGAGATAGAGATAGAGATGATAGAGATAGAGATGATAGAGATAGAGATGATAGAGATAGAGATGATAGAGATGATAGAGATAGAGATAGTGATGATAGAGATAGAGATGATAGAGATGATAGAGATAGAGATAGAGATGATAGAGATAGAGATAGAGATGATAGAGATGATAGAGATAGAGTTGATAGAGATAGAGATGATAGAGATAGAGATAGATATGATAGAGATAGAGATGATAGAGATAGAGATGATAGAGATAGAGATGATAGAGATAGAGATAGAGATGATAGAGATAGAGATAGAGATGATAGAGATATAGAGATGATAGAGATAATGATAGAGATGATAGAGATAGAGATGATAGAGATAGAGATGATAGAGATGATAGAGATAGAGATGATAGAGATAGAGATGATAGAGGTAGAGATGATAGAGATAGAGATGATAGAGATAGAGATAGAGATGATAGAGATAGAGATGATAGAGATAGAGATGATAGAGGTAGAGATAGAGATGATAGATAGAGATAGAGATGATATAGATAGAGATGATAGAGATAGAGATGATAGAGATAGAGATGATAGAGATAGAGATGATAGAGATAGAGTTGATAGAGATAGAGATAGAGATGATAGAGATAGAGATGATAGAGATAGAGATGATAGAGATAGAGATGATAGAGATAGAATGATAGAGATAGAGATGATAGAGATAGAGATAGAGATGATAGAGATAGAGATAGAGATGATAAAGATGATAGAGATAGAGATGATAGATATAGAGATAGAGATGATAGAGATAGAGATGATAGAGATAGAGATGATAGAGATGATAGAGATATAGAAATGATAGAGATAATGATAGAGATGATAGAGATAGAGATGATAGAGATAGAGATAGAGATGATAGAGATAGAGATGATAGAGATAGAGATGATAGAGATAGAGATGATAGAGATGATAGAGATAGAGATAGTGATGATAGAGATAGAGATGATAGAGATAGAGATGATAGAGATAGAGATAGAGATGATAGAGATAGAGTTAGAGATGATAGAGATGATAGAGATAGAGTTGATAGAGATAGAGATGATAGAGATAGAGATAGATATGATAGAGATAGAGATGATAGAGATAGAGATGATAGAGATAGAGATGATAGAGATAGAGATAGAGATGATAGAGATAGAGATAGAGATGATAGAGATATAGAGATGATAGAGATAATGATAGAGATGATAGAGATAGAGATGATAGAGATAGAGATGATAGAGACAGAGATGATAGAGATAGAGATGATAGAGATGATAGAGATAGAGATGATATAGATAGAGATGATAGAGATAGAGATGATAGAGATAGAGATAGAGATGATAGAGATAGATATGATAGAGATAGAGATGATACAGATAGAGATAGAGATAGAGATAGAGATGATAGAGATAGAGATGATAGAGATAGAGATGATAGAGATAGAGATGATAGAGATAGAGATGATAGAGATAGAGATAGAGATGATAGAGATAGAGATGATAGAGACAGAGGTGATAGAGATAGAGATAGAGATGATAGAGTTAGAGATGATAGAGATAGAGATGATAGAGATAGAGAACGAGATGATAGAGATAGAGATAGAGATGATAGAGATAGAGATGATAGAGATAGAGATGACAGAGATAGAGATGATAGAGATAGAGATGATAGAGATAGAGATGATAGAGATGATAGAGATATAGAGATGATAGAGATAATGATAGAGATGATAGAGATAGAGATGATAGAGATAGAGATGATAGAGATAGAGATGATAGAGATAGAGATGATAGAGATAGAGATAGAGATGATAGAGATAGAGATGATAGAGATAGAGATAGAGATGATAGAGATACAGATGATAGAGATAAAGATGATAGAGATAGAGATGATAGAGATAGAGATGATAGAGATAGAGATGATAGAGATAGAGATAGAGATGATAGAGATAGAGATAGAGATGATATAGATAGAGATGATAGAGATAGAGATGATAGAGATAGAGATAGAGATGATAGAGATAGAGATGATAGAGATAGAGATGATAGAGATAGAGATGATAGAGATAGAGATGATAGAGATATAGATAGAGATGATACAGATAGAGATGATAGAGATAGAGATGATAGAGATAGAGATGATAGAGATGATGATAGAGATAGAGATAGAGATGATAGAGATGATGATAGAGATAATGATAGAGATAGAGAAAGAGATGATAGAGATAGAGATGATAGAGATAGAGATGATAGAGATGATAGAGATAGAGATGATAGAGATAGAGATGATAGAGATAGAGATGATAGAGATAGAGATAGAGATGATAGAGATAGAGATGATAGAGATAGAAATGATAGAGATAGAGATGATAGAGATAGAGATGATAGAGATAGAGATGATAGAGATAGAGATAGAGATTATAGAGATAGAGATATAGATGATAGAGTTAGAGATGATAGAGATAGAGATGATAGAGATAGAGTTGATAGAGATAGAGATAGAGATAGAGATGATAGAGATAGAGATGATAGAGATAGAGATGATAGAGATAGAGATGATAGAGATAGAGATGATAGAGATAGAGATAGAGATTATAGAGATAGAGATATAGATGATAGAGTTAGAGATGATAGAGATAGAGATGATAGAGATAGAGATAGAGATAGAGATGATAGAGATAGAGATGACAGAGATAGAGATGATAGAGATAGATATGATAGAGATAGAGATAGAGATAGAGATATAGATGATAGAGATAGAGATGATAGAGATAGAGATGATAGAGATAGAGATGATAGAGATAGAGATGATAGAGATAGAGATAGAGATTTTAGAGATAGATATATAGATGATAGAGTTAGAGATGATAGAGATAGAGATGATAGAGATAGAGATAGAGATGAAAGAGATAGAGATAGAGATAGAGATGATAGAGATAGAGATGATAGAGATAGAGATGATAGAGATAGAGATGATAGAGATGATAGAGATATAGAGATGATAGAGATAATGATAGAGATGATAGAGATAGAGATTATAGAGATAGAGATGATAGAGATAGAGATGATAGAGATAGAGATGATAGAGATAGAGATGATAGAGATAGAGATGATAGAGATAGAGATAGAGATGATAGAGATAGAGATGATAGAGATAGAGATAGAGATGATAGAGATACAGATGATAGAGATAAAGATGATAGAGATAGAGATGATAGAGATAGAGATGATAGAGATAGAGATGATAGAGATAGAGATAGAGATGATAGAGATAGAGATAGAGATGATATAGATAGAGATGATAGAGATAGAGATGATAGAGATAGAGATAGAGATGATAGAGATAGAGATGATAGAGATAGAGATGATAGAGATAGAGATGATAGAGATAGAGATGATAGAGATATAGATAGAGATGATACAGATAGAGATGATAGAGATAGAGATGATAGAGATAGAGATGATAGAGATGATGATAGAGATAGAGATAGAGATGATAGAGATGATGATAGAGATAATGATAGAGATAGAGAAAGAGATGATAGAGATAGAGATGATAGAGATAGAGATGATAGAGATGATAGAGATAGAGATGATAGAGATAGAGATGATAGAGATAGAGATGATAGAGATAGAGATAGAGATGATAGAGATAGAGATGATAGAGATAGAAATGATAGAGATAGAGATGATAGAGATAGAGATGATAGAGATAGAGATGATAGAGATAGAGATAGAGATTATAGAGATAGAGATATAGATGATAGAGTTAGAGATGATAGAGATAGAGATGATAGAGATAGAGATGATAGAGATAAAGATAGAGATAGAGATGATAGAGATAGAGATGATAGAGATAGAGATGATAGAGATAGAGATGATAGAGATAGAGATGATAGAGATAGAGATAGAGATTATAGAGATAGAGATATAGATGATAGAGTTAGAGATGATAGAGATAGAGATGATAGAGATAGAGATAGAGATAGAGATGATAGAGATAGAGATGACAGAGATAGAGATGATAGAGATAGATATGATAGAGATAGAGATAGAGATAGAGATATAGATGATAGAGATAGAGATGATAGAGATAGAGATGATAGAGATAGAGATGATAGAGATAGAGATGATAGAGATAGAGATAGAGATTTTAGAGATAGATATATAGATGATAGAGTTAGAGATGATAGAGATAGAGATGATAGAGATAGAGATAGAGATGAAAGAGATAGAGATAGAGATAGAGATGATAGAGATAGAGATGATAGAGATAGAGATGACAGAGATAGAGATGATAGAGATAGAGATGATAGAGATGATAGAGATAGAGATGATAGAGATAGAGATAGAGATGATAGAGATAGAGATGATATAGATAGAGATGATAGAGATAGAGATGATAGAGATAGAGATAGAGATAATAGAGATAGAGATAGAGATGATAGAGATAGAGATGATAGAGATAGAGATGATAGAGATAGAGATGATAGAGATAGAGATAGAGATGATAGAGATAGAGATGATAAAGATAGAGATAGAGATGATAGAGATAGAGATGATAGAGATGATGATAGAGATTGAGATGATAGAGATGATGATAGAGATAATGATAGAGATAGAGATAGAGATGATAGAGATAGAGATGATAGAGATAGAGATGATAGAGATAGAGATGATAGAGATGATAGAGATAGAGATGATAGAGATGATGATAGAGATGATGATAGAGATAATGATAGAGATAAAGATAGAGATGATAGAGATAGAGATGATAGAGATAGAGATGATAGAGATAGAGATGATAGAGATAGAGATGATAGGGATAGAGATGATAGAGATAGAGATAGAGATGATAGATATAGAGATGATAGAGATAGAGATAGAGATGATAGAGATAGAGATAGAGATAGAGATGATAGAGATAGAGATGATAGAGATAGAGATAGAGAAGATAGAGATAGAGATGATAGAGATAGAGATGATAGAGATAGAGATGATACAGATGATAGAGATAGAGATGATAGAGATAGAGATGATAGAGATAGAGATGATAGAGATAGAGATGATAGAGATGATAGAGATAGAGATGATAGAGATGATAGAGATAGAGATGATAGAGATAGAGATGATAGAGATAGAGATAGAGATGATAGAGATAGAGATGATAGAGATAGAGATGATAGAGATAGAGATGATAGAGATATAGATAGAGATGATAGAGATAGAGATGATAGAGACAGAGATGATAGAGATGATAGAGATAGAGATGATAGAGATAGAGATGATATAGATGATAGAGATAGAGATGATAGAGATAGAGATGATAGAGATAGAGATGATAGAGATAGAGATGATAGAGATAGAGATAGAGATGATAGCGATAGAGATAGAGATGATAGAGATAGAGATAGAGATGATAGAGATAGAGATGATATAGATAGAGATGATAGAGATAGAGATGATAGAGATAGAGATGATAGAGATAGCGATGATAGAGATGATAGAGATAGAGATGATAGAGATAGAGATGATATATTGATAGAGATGATAGAGATAGAGATAGAGATGATAGAGATTAGAGATGATAGAGATAGAGATGATAGAGATAGAGATGATAGAGATAGAGTTGATAGAGATAGAGATAGAGATGATAGAGATAGAGATGATAGAGATAGAGATAGAGATGATAGAGATAGAGATGATAGAGATAGAATGATAGAGATAGAGATGATAGAGATAGAGATAGAGATGATAGAGATAGAGATAGAGATGATAAAGATGACAGAGATAGAGATGATAGAGATAGAGATGATAGAGATAGAGATGATAGATATAGAGATAGAGATGATAGAGATAGAGATGATAGAGATAGAGATGATAGAGATGATAGAGATATAGAAATGATAGAGATAATGATAGAGATGATAGAGTTAGAGATGATAGAGATAGAGATGATAGAGATAGAGATAGAGATGATAGAGATAGAGATGATAGAGATAGAGATGATAGAGATAGAGATGATAGAGATGATAGAGATAGTGATGATAGAGATAGAGATGATAGAGATAGAGATGATAGAGATAGAGATAGAGATGATAGAGATAGAGATAGAGATGATAGAGATGATAGAGATAGAGGTGATAGAGATAGAGATGATAGAGATAGAGATAGATATGATAGAGATAGAGATGATAGAGATAGAGATGATAGAGATAGAGATGATAGAGATAGAGATAGAGATGATAGAGATAGAGATAGAGATGATAGAGATATAGAGATGATAGAGATAATGATAGAGATGATAGAGATAGAGATGATAGAGATAGAGATGATAGAGATGATAGAGATAGAGATGATAGAGATAGAGATGATAGAGGTAGAGATGATAGAGATAGAGATGATAGAGATAGAGATAGAGATGATAGAGATAGAGATGATAGAGATAGAGATGATAGAGGTAGAGATAGAGATGATAGATAGAGATAGAGATGATATAGATAGAGATGATAGAGATAGAGATGATAGAGATAGAGATGATAGAGATAGAGATGATAGAGATAGAGTTGATAGAGATAGAGATAGAGATGATAGAGATAGAGATGATAGAGATAGAGATGATAGAGATAGAGATGATAGAGATAGAATGATAGAGATAGAGATGATAGAGATAGAGATAGAGATGATAGAGATAGAGATAGAGATGATAAAGATGATAGAGATAGAGATGATAGATATAGAGATAGAGATGATAGAGATAGAGATGATAGAGATAGAGATGATAGAGATGATAGAGATATAGAAATGATAGAGATAATGATAGAGATGATAGAGATAGAGATGATAGAGATAGAGATGATAGAGATAGAGATAGAGATGATAGAGATAGAGATGATAGAGATAGAGATGATAGAGATAGAGATGATAGAGATGATAGAGATAGAGATAGTGATGATAGAGATAGAGATGATAGAGATAGAGATGATAGAGATAGAGATAGAGATGATAGAGATAGAGTTAGAGATGATAGAGATGATAGAGATAGAGTTGATAGAGATAGAGATGATAGAGATAGAGATAGATATGATAGAGATAGAGATGATAGAGATAGAGATGATAGAGATAGAGATGATAGAGATAGAGATAGAGATGATAGAGATAGAGATGATAGAGATATAGAGATGATAGAGATAATGATAGAGATGATAGAGATAGAGATGATAGAGATAGAGATGATAGAGATGATAGAGATAGAGATGATAGAGATAGAGATGATAGAGATGATAGAGATAGAGATGATAGAGATAGAGATGATAGAGGTAGAGATGATAGAGATAGAGATGATAGAGATAGAGATAGAGATGATAGAGATAGAGATGATAGAGATAGAGATGATAGAGATTGAGATAGAGATGATAGATAGAGATAGAGATGATATAGATAGAGATGATATAGATAGAGATGATAGAGATAGAGATGATAGAGATAGAGATGATAGAGATGATAGAGATAGAGATGATAGAGATAGAGATGATAGAAATAGAGATGATAGAGATAGAGATAGAGATGATAGAGATAGAGATAGAGATGATAGAGATAGAGATGATAGGGATAGAGATAGAGATGATAGAGATAGAGATAGAGATGATAGAGATAGAGATGATAGAGATAGAGATGATAGAGATAGAGATGATAGAGATAGAGATAGAGAAGATAGAGATAGAGATGATAGAGATAGAGATGATAGAGATAGAGATGATAGAGATAGAGATGATAGAGATGATAGAGATAGAGATGATAGAGATAGAGATAGAGATGATAGAGATAGAGATGATAGAGATAGAGATAGAGATAATAGAGATGATAGAGATGATAGAGATGATAGAGATAGAGATAGAGATGATAGAGATAGAGATGATAGAGATAGAGATGATAGAGATATAGAGGTGATAGAGATAATGATAGAGATGATAGAGATAGAGATGATAGAGATAGAGATGATAGAGATAGAGATGATAGAGATAGAGATGATAGAGATAGAGATGATAGAGATAGAGATGATAGAGATGATAGAGATAGAGATGATAGAGATAGAGATGATATAGATGATAGAGATAGAGATGATAGAGATAGAGATGATAGAGATAGAGATGATAGAGATAGAGATGATAGAGAAAGAGATAGAGATGATAGATATGATAGAGATAGAGATAGAGATGATAGAGATAGAGATGATATAGATAGAGATGATAGAGATAGAGATGATAGAGATAGAGATGATAGAGATGATAGAGATAGAGATGATAGAGATAGAGATGATATAGAGATAGAGATGATAGAGATAGAGATAGAGATGATAGAGATAGAGATGATAGAGATAGAGATGATAGAGATAGAGATGATAGAGATAGAGATGATAGAGATAGAGTTGATAGAGATAGAGATAGAGATGATAGAGATAGAGATGATAGAGATAGAGATAGAGATGATAGAGATAGAGATGATAGAGATAGAGATGATAGAGATAGAGATAGAGATGATAGAGATAGAGATGATAGTGATGATAGAGATAGAGATGATAGAGACAGAGATGATAGAGATAGAGATGATAGAGATGATAGAGATAGAGATGATATAGATAGAGATAGATATGATAGAGATAGAGATGATAGAGATAGAGATGATAGAGATAGAGATGATAGAGATAGAGATAGAGATGATAGAGATAGAGATAGAGATGATAGAGATATAGAGAATTCATCATCTTTCCCCCATCTCACGCGACCCCCCCAACGAACCTATCAATTACAGTAAATGGCTGCCCACTCTCCCCAGTCCCACAAGCTCGCTGCCTCGGGGTAATCCTTGACGCTGATCTCTCCTTCAAACCACATATCCAAGCCCTTTCCACTTCCTGCCGACTGCAACTCAAAAATATTTCACGAATCCGTTCATTCCTCAACCATGAATCTGCAAAAACCCTAGTCCATGCCCTCATCATCTCTCGCCTTGACTACTGCAACCTCCTGCTCTGTGGCCTCCCCGCTAACACTCTCGCACCCCTCCAATCTATTCTAAACTCTGCTGCCCGACTAATCCACTTGTCCCCCCGCTATTCCCTGGCCTCTCCCCTCTTTCAATCCCTTCACTGGCTCCCCATTGCCCAGAGACTCCACTACAAAACCCTAACCATGACGTACAAAGCCATCCACAACCTGTCTCCTCCATACATCTGTGACCTCGTCTCCCGGTACTTACCTACCCGCAACCTCCGATCCTCACAAGATCTCCTACTCTACTCCCCTCTTATCTCCACTTCCCACAATCGTATACAAGATTTCTCTCGCATATCACCCCTACTCTGGAACCCTCTACCACAACACATCAGACTCTCGCCTACCATCGAAACCTTCAAAAAGAACCTGAAGACCCACCTCTTCAGACAAGCCTACAACCTGCAGCTACCACCGATCGACCAAACCGCTGCATGACCATCTCTACCCTCACCTACTGTATTCTCACCCATCCCTTGTAGATTGTGAGCCCTCGCGGGCAGGGTCCTCATTCCTCCTGTACCAGTTATGACTTGTATTGTTTAAGATTATTGTACTTGTTTTCATTATGTATACCCCTCCTCACATGTAAAGCGCCATGGAATAAATGGCGCTATAACAATAAATAATAATAATAATAATAATAGAGATGATAGAGATAGAGATGATAGAGATAGAGATAGAGATGATAGAGATAGATATGATAGAGATAGAGATGATAGAGATAGAGATAGAGATAGAGATAGAGATGATAGAGATAGAGATGATAGAGATAGAGATGATAGAGATAGAGATGATAGAGATAGAGATGATAGAGATAGAGATAGAGATGATAGAGATAGAGATGATAGAGATAGAGGTGATAGAGATAGAGATATAGATGATAGAGTTAGAGATGATAGAGATAGAGATGATAGAGATAGAGAACGAGATGATAGAGATAGAGATAGAGATGATAGAGATAGAGATGATAGAGATAGAGATGACAGAGATAGAGATGATAGAGATAGAGATGATAGAGATAGAGATGATAGAGATGATAGAGATATAGAGATGATAGAGATAATGATAGAGATGATAGAGATAGAGATGATAGAGATAGAGATGATAGAGATAGAGATGATAGAGATAGAGATAGAGATGATAGAGATAGAGATGATAGAGATAGAGATAGAGATGATAGAGATACAGATGATAGAGATAGAGATGATAGAGATAGAGATGATAGAGATAGAGATGATAGAGATAGAGATGATAGAGATAGAGATGATAGAGATAGAGATAGAGATGATATAGATAGAGATGATAGAGATAGAGATGATAGAGATAGAGATGATAGAGATAGAGATGATAGAGATAGAGATGATAGAGATAGCGATAGAGATAGAGATAGAGATGATAGAGATAGAGATGATAGAGATAGAGATAGAGATGATAGAGATAGAGATGATAGAGATGATGATAGAGATAGAGATAGAGATGATAGAGATGATGATAGAGATAATGATAGAGATAGAGAAAGAGATGATAGAGATAGAGATGATAGAGATAGAGATGATAGAGATAGAGATGATAGAGATGATAGAGATAGAGATGATAGAGATAGAGATGATAGAGATAGAGATGATAGAGATAGAGATAGAGATGATAGAGATAGAGATGATAGAGATAGAGATGATCGTTATAGAGATGATAGAGATAGAGATAGAGATAGAGATGATAGAGATAGAGATGATAGAGATAGAGATGATAGAGATAGAGATGATAGAGATAGAGATAGAGATGATAGAGATAGAGATGATAGAGATAGAGATGATAGAGATAGAGATGATAGAGATAGAGATGATAGAGATAGAGATGATAGAGATAGAGATGATAGAGAGTGAGATGATAGAGATAGAGATGATAGAGATAGAGATAGAGATGATAGAGATAGAGATGATAGAGATAGAAATGATAGAGATAGAGATGATAGAGATAGAGATGATAGAGATAGAGATGATAGAGATAGAGATAGAGATTATAGAGATAGAGATATAGATGATAGAGTTAGAGATGATAGAGATAGAGATGATAGAGATAGAGATGATAGAGATAGAGATAGAGATAGAGATGATAGAGATAGAGATGATAGAGATAGAGATGATAAAGATAGAGATGATAGAGATAGAGATAGAGATTATAGAGATAGAGATATAGATGATAGAGTTAGAGATGATAGAGATAGAGATGATAGAGAGAGATAGAGATGAAAGAGATAGAGATAGAGATAGAGATGATAGAGATAGAGATGATAGAGATAGAGATGATAGAGATAGAGATAGAGATAGAGATGATAGAGATAGAGATGATAGAGATAGAGATGATAGAGATAGAGATGATAGAGATAGAGATAGAGATTTTAGAGATAGATATATAGATGATAGAGTTAGAGATGATAGAGATAGAGAAGATAGAGATAGAGATAGAGATGAAAGAGATAGAGATAGAGATAGAGATGATAGAGATAGAGATGATAGAGATAGAGATGACAGAGATAGAGATGATAGAGATAGAGATGATAGAGATGATAGAGATAGAGATGATAGAGATAGAGATAGAGATGATAGAGATAGAGATAGAGATGATATAGATAGAGATGATAGAGATAGAGATGATAGAGATAGAGATAGAGATAATAGAGATAGAGATAGAGATGATAGAGATAGAGATGATAGAGATAGAATAAAATATCGATATTTGCAGATGATACAAAACTATGTAAAGCAGTTAATACAAGAGAAGATAGTATTCTGCTACAGATGGATCTGGATAAGTTGGAAACTTGGGCTGAAAGGTGGCAGATGAGGTTTAACAATGATAAATGTAAGGTTATACACATGGGAAGAGGGAATCAATATCACCATTACACACTGAACGGGAAACCACTGGGTAAATCTGACAGGGAGAAGGACTTGGGGATCCTAGTTAATGATAAACTTACCTGGAGCAGCCAGTGCCAGGCAGCAGCTGCCAAGGCAAACAATCATGGGGTGCATTAAAAGAGGTCTGGATACACATGATGAGAGCATTATACTGCCTCTGTACAAATCCCTAGTTAGACCGCACATGGAGTACTGTGTCCAGTTTTGGGCACCGGTGCTCAGGAAGGATATAATGGAACTAGAGAGAGTACAAAGGAGGGCAACAAAATTAATAAAGGGGATGGGAGAACTACAATACCCAGATAGATTAGCGAAATTAGGATTATTTAGTCTAGAAAAAAGACGACTGAGGGGCGATCTAATAACCATGTATAAGTATATAAGGGGACAATACAAATATCTCGCTGAGGATCTGTTTATACCAAGGAAGGTGACGGGCACAAGGGGGCATTCTTTGCGTCTGGAGGAGAGAAGGTTTTTCCACCAACATAGAAGAGGATTCTTTACTGTTAGGGCAGTGAGAATCTGGAATTGCTTGCCTGAGGAGGTGGTGATGGCGAACTCAGTCGAGGGGTTCAAGAGAGGCCTGGATGTCTTCCTGGAGCAGAACAATATTGTATCATACAATTATTAGGTTCTGTAGAAGGACGTAGATCTGGGTATTTATTATGATGGAATATAGGCTGAACTGGATGGACAAATGTCTTTTTTCGGCCTTACTAACTATGTTACTATGTTACTATGTTAGATAGAGATGATAGAGATAGAGATGATAGAGATAGAGATGATAGAGATAGAGATGATAGAGATAGAGATAGAGATAGAGATGATAGAGATGATAGAGATAGAGATAGAGATGATAGAGATAGAGATGATAGAGATGATGATAGAGATAGAGATGATAGAGATGATGATAGAGATAATGATAGAGATAGAGATAGAGATGATAGAGATAGAGATGATAGAGATAGAGATGATAGAGATAGAGAGGATAGAGATGATAGAGATAGTGATGATAGAGATAGAGATGATAGAGATGATGATAGAGATAATGATAGAGATAGAGATGTTAAAGATAGAGATGATAGAGATAGAGATGATAGAGATAGAGATGATAGAGATGATAGAGATAGAGATGATAGAGATAGAGATGATAGAGATAGGGATGATAGAGATAGAGATAGAGATGATAGAGATAGAGATAGAGATGATAGAGATAGAGATGATAGAGATGATAGAGATAGAGATGATAGAGATAGAGATGATAGAGATAGAGATGATAGAGATGATAGAGATAGAGATGATAGAGATAGAGATGATAGAGATAGAGATGATAGAGATAGAGATGATAGAGATAGAGATGATAGAGATAGAGATAGAGATGATAGAGATAGAGATAGAGATGATAGAGATAGAGATGATAGAGATAGAGATGATAGAGATAGAGATGATAGAGATAGAGATGATAGAGATAGAGATAGAGATAGAGATGATAGAGATGATAGAGATAGAGATGATAGAGATAGAGATGATAGAGATAGAGATGATAGAGATGATAGAGATAGAGATGATAGAGATAGAGATGATAGATCCAGAGATGATAAAGATAGAGATGATAGAGATAGAGATGATATAGATAGAGATAGAGATAGAGATGATAGAGATAGAGATGATAGAGAAAGAGATGATAGAGATAGAGATAGAGATGATAGAAATAGAGATGATAGAGATAGAGATAGAGATGATAGAGATAGAGATAGAGATAGAGATGATAGAGATAGAGATGATAGAGATAGAGATGATAGAGATAGAGATGATAGAGATAGAGATAGAGATGATAGAGATAGAGATGATAGAGATAGAGATGATAGAGGTAGAGATAGAGATGATAGATAGAGATAGAGATGATATAGATAGAGATGATAGAGATAGAGATGATAGAGATAGAGATGATAGAGATAGAGATGATAGAGATAGAGTTGATAGAGATAGAGATAGAGATGATAGAGATAGAGATGATAGAGATAGAGATGATAGAGATAGAGATGATAGAGATAGAATGATAGAGATAGAGATGATAGAGATAGAGATAGAGATGATAGAGATAGAGATAGAGATGATAAAGATGATAGAGATAGAGATGATAGATATAGAGATAGAGATGATAGAGATAGAGATGATAGAGATAGAGATGATAGAGATGATAGAGATATAGAAATGATAGAGATAATGATAGAGATGATAGAGATAGAGATGATAGAGATAGAGATAGAGATGATAGAGATAGAGATGATAGAGATAGAGATGATAGAGATAGAGATGATAGAGATGATAGAGATAGAGATAGTGATGATAGAGATAGAGATGATAGAGATAGAGATGATAGAGATAGAGATAGAGATGATAGAGATAGAGTTAGAGATGATAGAGATGATAGAGATAGAGTTGATAGAGATAGAGATGATAGAGATAGAGATAGATATGATAGAGATAGAGATGATAGAGATAGAGATGATAGAGATAGAGATGATAGAGATAGAGATAGAGATGATAGAGATAGAGATGATAGAGATATAGAGATGATAGAGATAATGATAGAGATGATAGAGATAGAGATGATAGAGATAGAGATGATAGAGACAGAGATGATAGAGATAGAGATG
Organism: Ranitomeya imitator; assembly: GCF_032444005.1. Taxonomy (NCBI): domain Eukaryota; kingdom Metazoa; phylum Chordata; class Amphibia; order Anura; family Dendrobatidae; genus Ranitomeya; species Ranitomeya imitator. Next base: position 202,046 of record NW_027194411.1, on the reverse strand, counting down.
ATAGAGATGATAGAGATAGAGATGATATAGATAGAGATGATAGAGATAGAGATGATAGAGATAGAGATAGAGATGATAGAGATAGATATGATAGAGATAGAGATGATAGAGATAGAGATAGAGATGATAGAGATAGAGATGATAGAGATAGAGATGATAGAGATAGAGATGATAGAGATAGAGATGATAGAGATAGAGATAGAGATGATAGAGATAGAGATGATAGAGACAGAGGTGATAGAGATAGAGATAGAGATGATAGAGTTAGAGATGATAGAGATAGAGATGATAGAGATAGAGAACGAGATGATAGAGATAGAGATAGAGATGATAGAGATAGAGATGATAGAGATAGAGATGACAGAGATAGAGATGATAGAGATAGAGATGATAGAGATAGAGATGATAGAGATGATAGAGATATAGAGATGATAGAGATAATGATAGAGATGATAGAGATAGAGATGATAGAGATAGAGATGATAGAGATAGAGATGATAGAGATAGAGATGATAGAGATAGAGATAGAGATGATAGAGATAGAGATGATAGAGATAGAGATAGAGATGATAGAGATACAGATGATAGAGATAAAGATGATAGAGATAGAGATGATAGAGATAGAGATGATAGAGATAGAGATGATAGAGATAGAGATAGAGATGATAGAGATAGAGATAGAGATGATATAGATAGAGATGATAGAGATAGAGATGATAGAGATAGAGATAGAGATGATAGAGATAGAGATGATAGAGATGATAGAGATAGAGATGATAGAGATAGAGATGATAGAGATATAGATAGAGATGATACAGATAGAGATGATAGAGATAGAGATGATAGAGATAGAGATGATAGAGATGATGATAGAGATAGAGATAGAGATGATAGAGATGATGATAGAGATAATGATAGAGATAGAGAAAGAGATGATAGAGATAGAGATGATAGAGATAGAGATGATAGAGATGATAGAGATAGAGATGATAGAGATAGAGATGATAGAGATAGAGATGATAGAGATAGAGATAGAGATGATAGAGATAGAGATGATAGAGATAGAAATGATAGAGATAGAGATGATAGAGATAGAGATGATAGAGATAGAGATGATAGAGATAGAGATAGAGATTATAGAGATAGAGATATAGATGATAGAGTTAGAGATGATAGAGATAGAGATGATAGAGATAGAGATGATAGAGATGATAGAGATAGAGATGATAGAGATAGAGATGATAGAGATAGAGATGATAGAGATAGAGATGATAGAGATAGAGATGATAGAGATAGAGATAGAGATTATAGAGATAGAGATATAGATGATAGAGTTAGAGATGATAGAGATAGAGATGATAGAGATAGAGATAGAGATAGAGATGATAGAGATAGAGATGACAGAGATAGAGATGATAGAGATAGATATGATAGAGATAGAGATAGAGATAGAGATATAGATGATAGAGATAGAGATGATAGAGATAGAGATGATAGAGATAGAGATGATAGAGATAGAGATGATAGAGATAGAGATAGAGATTTTAGAGATAGATATATAGATGATAGAGTTAGAGATGATAGAGATAGAGATGATAGAGATAGAGATAGAGATGAAAGAGATAGAGATAGAGATAGAGATGATAGAGATAGAGATGATAGAGATAGAGATGATAGAGATAGAGATGATAGAGATGATAGAGATATAGAGATGATAGAGATAATGATAGAGATGATAGAGATAGAGATGATAGAGATAGAGATGATAGAGATAGAGATGATAGAGATAGAGATGATAGAGATAGAGATGATAGAGATAGAGATGATTGAGATAGAGATAGAGATGATAGAGATAGAGATGATAGAGATAGAGATAGAGATGATAGAGATACAGATGATAGAGATAAAGATGATAGAGATAGAGATGATAGAGATAGAGATGATAGAGATAGAGATGATAGAGATAGAGATAGAGATGATAGAGATAGAGATAGAGATGATATAGATAGAGATGATAGAGATAGAGATGATAGAGATAGAGATAGAGATGATAGAGATAGAGATGATAGAGATAGAGATGATAGAGATAGAGATGATAGAGATAGAGATGATAGAGATATAGATAGAGATGATACAGATAGAGATGATAGAGATAGAGATGATAGAGATAGAGATGATAGAGATGATGATAGAGATAGAGATAGAGATGATAGAGATGATGATAGAGATAATGATAGAGATAGAGAAAGAGATGATAGAGATAGAGATGATAGAGATAGAGATGATAGAGATGATAGAGATAGAGATGATAGAGATAGAGATGATAGAGATAGAGATGATAGAGATAGAGATAGAGATGATAGAGATAGAGATGATAGAGATAGAAATGATAGAGATAGAGATGATAGAGATAGAGATGATAGAGATAGAGATGATAGAGATAGAGATAGAGATTATAGAGATAGAGATATAGATGATAGAGTTAGAGATGATAGAGATAGAGATGATAGAGATAGAGATGATAGAGATAGAGATAGAGATAGAGATGATAGAGATAGAGATGATAGAGATAGAGATGATAGAGATAGAGATGATAGAGATAGAGATGATAGAGATAGAGATAGAGATTATAGAGATAGAGATATAGATGATAGAGTTAGAGATGATAGAGATAGAGATGATAGAGATAGAGATAGAGATAGAGATGATAGAGATAGAGATGACAGAGATAGAGATGATAGAGATAGATATGATAGAGATAGAGATAGAGATAGAGATATAGATGATAGAGATAGAGATGATAGAGATAGAGATGATAGAGATAGAGATGATAGAGATAGAGATGATAGAGATAGAGATAGAGATTTTAGAGATAGATATATAGATGATAGAGTTAGAGATGATAGAGATAGAGATGATAGAGATAGAGATAGAGATGAAAGAGATAGAGATAGAGATAGAGATGATAGAGATAGAGATGATAGAGATAGAGATGACAGAGATAGAGATGATAGAGATAGAGATGATAGAGATGATAGAGATAGAGATGATAGAGATAGAGATAGAGATGATAGAGATAGAGATGATATAGATAGAGATGATAGAGATAGAGATGATAGAGATAGAGATAGAGATAATAGAGATAGAGATAGAGATGATAGAGATAGAGATGATAGAGATAGAGATGATAGAGATAGAGATGATAGAGATAGAGATAGAGATGATAGAGATAGAGATGATAAAGATAGAGATAGAGATGATAGAGATAGAGATGATAGAGATGATGATAGAGATTGAGATGATAGAGATGATGATAGAGATAATGATAGAGATAGAGATAGAGATGATAGAGATAGAGATGATAGAGATAGAGATGATAGAGATAGAGATGATAGAGATGATAGAGATAGAGATGATAGAGATGATGATAGAGATGATGATAGAGATAATGATAGAGATAAAGATAGAGATGATAGAGATAGAGATGATAGAGATAGAGATGATAGAGATAGAGATGATAGAGATAGAGATGATAGGGATAGAGATGATAGAGATAGAGATAGAGATGATAGATATAGAGATGATAGAGATAGAGATAGAGATGATAGAGATAGAGATAGAGATAGAGATGATAGAGATAGAGATGATAGAGATAGAGATAGAGAAGATAGAGATAGAGATGATAGAGATAGAGATGATAGAGATAGAGATGATACAGATGATAGAGATAGAGATGATAGAGATAGAGATGATAGAGATAGAGATGATAGAGATAGAGATGATAGAGATGATAGAGATAGAGATGATAGAGATGATAGAGATAGAGATGATAGAGATAGAGATGATAGAGATAGAGATAGAGATGATAGAGATAGAGATGATAGAGATAGAGATGATAGAGATAGAGATGATAGAGATATAGATAGAGATGATAGAGATAGAGATGATAGAGACAGAGATGATAGAGATGATAGAGATAGAGATGATAGAGATAGAGATGATATAGATGATAGAGATAGAGATGATAGAGATAGAGATGATAGAGATAGAGATGATAGAGATAGAGATGATAGAGATAGAGATAGAGATGATAGCGATAGAGATAGAGATGATAGAGATAGAGATAGAGATGATAGAGATAGAGATGATATAGATAGAGATGATAGAGATAGAGATGATAGAGATAGAGATGATAGAGATAGCGATGATAGAGATGATAGAGATAGAGATGATAGAGATAGAGATGATATATTGATAGAGATGATAGAGATAGAGATAGAGATGATAGAGATTAGAGATGATAGAGATAGAGATGATAGAGATAGAGATGATAGAGATAGAGTTGATAGAGATAGAGATAGAGATGATAGAGATAGAGATGATAGAGATAGAGATAGAGATGATAGAGATAGAGATGATAGAGATAGAATGATAGAGATAGAGATGATAGAGATAGAGATAGAGATGATAGAGATAGAGATAGAGATGATAAAGATGACAGAGATAGAGATGATAGAGATAGAGATGATAGAGATAGAGATGATAGATATAGAGATAGAGATGATAGAGATAGAGATGATAGAGATAGAGATGATAGAGATGATAGAGATATAGAAATGATAGAGATAATGATAGAGATGATAGAGTTAGAGATGATAGAGATAGAGATGATAGAGATAGAGATAGAGATGATAGAGATAGAGATGATAGAGATAGAGATGATAGAGATAGAGATGATAGAGATGATAGAGATAGTGATGATAGAGATAGAGATGATAGAGATAGAGATGATAGAGATAGAGATAGAGATGATAGAGATAGAGATAGAGATGATAGAGATGATAGAGATAGAGGTGATAGAGATAGAGATGATAGAGATAGAGATAGATATGATAGAGATAGAGATGATAGAGATAGAGATGATAGAGATAGAGATGATAGAGATAGAGATAGAGATGATAGAGATAGAGATAGAGATGATAGAGATATAGAGATGATAGAGATAATGATAGAGATGATAGAGATAGAGATGATAGAGATAGAGATGATAGAGATGATAGAGATAGAGATGATAGAGATAGAGATGATAGAGGTAGAGATGATAGAGATAGAGATGATAGAGATAGAGATAGAGATGATAGAGATAGAGATGATAGAGATAGAGATGATAGAGGTAGAGATAGAGATGATAGATAGAGATAGAGATGATATAGATAGAGATGATAGAGATAGAGATGATAGAGATAGAGATGATAGAGATAGAGATGATAGAGATAGAGTTGATAGAGATAGAGATAGAGATGATAGAGATAGAGATGATAGAGATAGAGATGATAGAGATAGAGATGATAGAGATAGAATGATAGAGATAGAGATGATAGAGATAGAGATAGAGATGATAGAGATAGAGATAGAGATGATAAAGATGATAGAGATAGAGATGATAGATATAGAGATAGAGATGATAGAGATAGAGATGATAGAGATAGAGATGATAGAGATGATAGAGATATAGAAATGATAGAGATAATGATAGAGATGATAGAGATAGAGATGATAGAGATAGAGATGATAGAGATAGAGATAGAGATGATAGAGATAGAGATGATAGAGATAGAGATGATAGAGATAGAGATGATAGAGATGATAGAGATAGAGATAGTGATGATAGAGATAGAGATGATAGAGATAGAGATGATAGAGATAGAGATAGAGATGATAGAGATAGAGTTAGAGATGATAGAGATGATAGAGATAGAGTTGATAGAGATAGAGATGATAGAGATAGAGATAGATATGATAGAGATAGAGATGATAGAGATAGAGATGATAGAGATAGAGATGATAGAGATAGAGATAGAGATGATAGAGATAGAGATGATAGAGATATAGAGATGATAGAGATAATGATAGAGATGATAGAGATAGAGATGATAGAGATAGAGATGATAGAGATGATAGAGATAGAGATGATAGAGATAGAGATGATAGAGATGATAGAGATAGAGATGATAGAGATAGAGATGATAGAGGTAGAGATGATAGAGATGATAGAGATAGAGATAGAGATGATAGAGATAGAGATGATAGAGATAGAGATGATAGAGATTGAGATAGAGATGATAGATAGAGATAGAGATGATATAGATAGAGATGATAGAGATAGAGATGATAGAGATAGAGATGATAGAGATAGAGATGATAGAGATGATAGAGATAGAGATGATAGAGATAGAGATGATAGAAATAGAGATGATAGAGATAGAGATAGAGATGATAGAGATAGAGATAGAGATGATAGAGATAGAGATGATAGGGATAGAGATAGAGATGATAGAGATAGAGATAGAGATGATAGAGATAGAGATGATAGAGATAGAGATGATAGAGATAGAGATGATAGAGATAGAGATAGAGAAGATAGAGATAGAGATGATAGAGATAGAGATGATAGAGATAGAGATGATAGAGATAGAGATGATAGAGATGATAGAGATAGAGATGATAGAGATAGAGATAGAGATGATAGAGATAGAGATGATAGAGATAGAGATAGAGATAATAGAGATGATAGAGATGATAGAGATAGAGATGATAGAGATAGAGATAGAGATGATAGAGATAGAGATGATAGAGATAGAGATGATAGAGATATAGAGGTGATAGAGATAATGATAGAGATGATAGAGATAGAGATGATAGAGATAGAGATGATAGAGATAGAGATGATAGAGATAGAGATGATAGAGATAGAGATAGAGATGATAGAGATAGAGATGATAGAGATGATAGAGATAGAGATGATAGAGATAGAGATGATATAGATGATAGAGATAGAGATGATAGAGATAGAGATGATAGAGATAGAGATGATAGAGATAGAGATGATAGAGATAGAGATAGAGATGATAGATATGATAGAGATAGAGATAGAGATGATAGAGATAGAGATGATATAGATAGAGATGATAGAGATAGAGATGATAGAGATAGAGATGATAGAGATGATAGAGATAGAGATGATAGAGATAGAGATGATATAGAGATAGAGATGATAGAGATAGAGATAGAGATGATAGAGATAGAGATGATAGAGATAGAGATGATAGAGATAGAGATGATAGAGATAGAGATGATAGAGATAGAGTTGATAGAGATAGAGATAGAGATGATAGAGATAGAGATGATAGAGATAGAGATAGAGATGATAGAGATAGAGATGATAGAGATAGAGATGATAGAGATAGAGATAGAGATGATAGAGATAGAGATGATAGTGATGATAGAGATAGAGATGATAGAGACAGAGATGATAGAGATAGAGATGATAGAGATGATAGAGATAGAGATGATATAGATAGAGATAGATATGATAGAGATAGAGATGATAGAGATAGAGATGATAGAGATAGAGATGATAGAGATAGAGATGATAGAGATAGAGATAGAGATGATAGAGATATAGAGAATTCATCATCTTTCCCCCATCTCACGCGACCCCCCCAACGAACCTATCAATTACAGTAAATGGCTGCCCACTCTCCCCAGTCCCACAAGCTCGCTGCCTCGGGGTAATCCTTGACGCTGATCTCTCCTTCAAACCACATATCCAAGCCCTTTCCACTTCCTGCCGACTGCAACTCAAAAATATTTCACGAATCCGTTCATTCCTCAACCATGAATCTGCAAAAACCCTAGTCCATGCCCTCATCATCTCTCGCCTTGACTACTGCAACCTCCTGCTCTGTGGCCTCCCCGCTAACACTCTCGCACCCCTCCAATCTATTCTAAACTCTGCTGCCCGACTAATCCACTTGTCCCCCCGCTATTCCCTGGCCTCTCCCCTCTTTCAATCCCTTCACTGGCTCCCCATTGCCCAGAGACTCCACTACAAAACCCTAACCATGACGTACAAAGCCATCCACAACCTGTCTCCTCCATACATCTGTGACCTCGTCTCCCGGTACTTACCTACCCGCAACCTCCGATCCTCACAAGATCTCCTACTCTACTCCCCTCTTATCTCCACTTCCCACAATCGTATACAAGATTTCTCTCGCATATCACCCCTACTCTGGAACCCTCTACCACAACACATCAGACTCTCGCCTACCATCGAAACCTTCAAAAAGAACCTGAAGACCCACCTCTTCAGACAAGCCTACAACCTGCAGCTACCACCGATCGACCAAACCGCTGCATGACCATCTCTACCCTCACCTACTGTATTCTCACCCATCCCTTGTAGATTGTGAGCCCTCGCGGGCAGGGTCCTCATTCCTCCTGTACCAGTTATGACTTGTATTGTTTAAGATTATTGTACTTGTTTTCATTATGTATACCCCTCCTCACATGTAAAGCGCCATGGAATAAATGGCGCTATAACAATAAATAATAATAATAATAATAATAGAGATGATAGAGATAGAGATGATAGAGATAGAGATAGAGATGATAGAGATAGATATGATAGAGATAGAGATGATAGAGATAGAGATAGAGATAGAGATGATAGAGATAGAGATGATAGAGATAGAGATGATAGAGATAGAGATGATAGAGATAGAGATGATAGAGATAGAGATAGAGATGATAGAGATAGAGATGATAGAGATAGAGGTGATAGAGATAGAGATATAGATGATAGAGTTAGAGATGATAGAGATAGAGATGATAGAGATAGAGAACGAGATGATAGAGATAGAGATAGAGATGATAGAGATAGAGATGATAGAGATAGAGATGACAGAGATAGAGATGATAGAGATAGAGATGATAGAGATAGAGATGATAGAGATGATAGAGATATAGAGATGATAGAGATAATGATAGAGATGATAGAGATAGAGATGATAGAGATAGAGATGATAGAGATAGAGATGATAGAGATAGAGATAGAGATGATAGAGATAGAGATGATAGAGATAGAGATAGAGATGATAGAGATACAGATGATAGAGATAGAGATGATAGAGATACAGATGATAGAGATAGAGATGATAGAGATAGAGATGATAGAGATAGAGATGATAGAGATAGAGATGATAGAGATAGAGATAGAGATGATATAGATAGAGATGATAGAGATAGAGATAGAGATGATAGAGATAGAGATGATAGAGATAGAGATGATAGAGATAGAGATGATAGAGATAGAGATGATAGAGATAGCGATAGAGATAGAGATAGAGATGATAGAGATAGAGATGATAGAGATAGAGATAGAGATGATAGAGATAGAGATGATAGAGATGATGATAGAGATAGAGATAGAGATGATAGAGATGATGATAGAGATAATGATAGAGATAGAGAAAGAGATGATAGAGATAGAGATGATAGAGATAGAGATGATAGAGATAGAGATGATAGAGATGATAGAGATAGAGATGATAGAGATAGAGATGATAGAGATAGAGATGATAGAGATAGAGATAGAGATGATAGAGATAGAGATGATAGAGATAGAGATGATCGTTATAGAGATGATAGAGATAGAGATAGAGATAGAGATGATAGAGATAGAGATGATAGAGATAGAGATGATAGAGATAGAGATGATAGAGATAGAGATAGAGATGATAGAGATAGAGATGATAGAGATAGAGATGATAGAGATAGAGATGATAGAGATAGAGATGATAGAGATAGAGATGATAGAGATAGAGATGATAGAGATAGAGATGATAGAGAGTGAGATGATAGAGATAGAGATGATAGAGATAGAGATAGAGATGATAGAGATAGAGATGATAGAGATAGAAATGATAGAGATAGAGATGATAGAGATAGAGATGATAGAGATAGAGATGATAGAGATAGAGATAGAGATTATAGAGATAGAGATATAGATGATAGAGTTAGAGATGATAGAGATAGAGATGATAGAGATAGAGATGATAGAGATAGAGATAGAGATAGAGATGATAGAGATAGAGATGATAGAGATAGAGATGATAAAGATAGAGATGATAGAGATAGAGATAGAGATTATAGAGCTAGAGATATAGATGATAGAGTTAGAGATGATAGAGATAGAGATGATAGAGAGAGATAGAGATGAAAGAGATAGAGATAGAGATAGAGATGATAGAGATAGAGATGATAGAGATAGAGATGATAGAGATAGAGATAGAGATAGAGATGATAGAGATAGAGATGATAGAGATAGAGATGATAGAGATAGAGATGATAGAGATAGAGATAGAGATTTTAGAGATAGATATATAGATGATAGAGTTAGAGATGATAGAGATAGAGAAGATAGAGATAGAGATAGAGATGAAAGAGATAGAGATAGAGATAGAGATGATAGAGATAGAGATGATAGAGATAGAGATGACAGAGATAGAGATGATAGAGATAGAGATGATAGAGATGATAGAGATAGAGATGATAGAGATAGAGATAGAGATGATAGAGATAGAGATAGAGATGATATAGATAGAGATGATAGAGATAGAGATGATAGAGATAGAGATAGAGATAATAGAGATAGAGATAGAGATGATAGAGATAGAGATGATAGAGATAGAATAAAATATCGATATTTGCAGATGATACAAAACTATGTAAAGCAGTTAATACAAGAGAAGATAGTATTCTGCTACAGATGGATCTGGATAAGTTGGAAACTTGGGCTGAAAGGTGGCAGATGAGGTTTAACAATGATAAATGTAAGGTTATACACATGGGAAGAGGGAATCAATATCACCATTACACACTGAACGGGAAACCACTGGGTAAATCTGACAGGGAGAAGGACTTGGGGATCCTAGTTAATGATAAACTTACCTGGAGCAGCCAGTGCCAGGCAGCAGCTGCCAAGGCAAACAATCATGGGGTGCATTAAAAGAGGTCTGGATACACATGATGAGAGCATTATACTGCCTCTGTACAAATCCCTAGTTAGACCGCACATGGAGTACTGTGTCCAGTTTTGGGCACCGGTGCTCAGGAAGGATATAATGGAACTAGAGAGAGTACAAAGGAGGGCAACAAAATTAATAAAGGGGATGGGAGAACTACAATACCCAGATAGATTAGCGAAATTAGGATTATTTAGTCTAGAAAAAAGACGACTGAGGGGCGATCTAATAACCATGTATAAGTATATAAGGGGACAATACAAATATCTCGCTGAGGATCTGTTTATACCAAGGAAGGTGACGGGCACAAGGGGGCATTCTTTGCGTCTGGAGGAGAGAAGGTTTTTCCACCAACATAGAAGAGGATTCTTTACTGTTAGGGCAGTGAGAATCTGGAATTGCTTGCCTGAGGAGGTGGTGATGGCGAACTCAGTCGAGGGGTTCAAGAGAGGCCTGGATGTCTTCCTGGAGCAGAACAATATTGTATCATACAATTATTAGGTTCTGTAGAAGGACGTAGATCTGGGTATTTATTATGATGGAATATAGGCTGAACTGGATGGACAAATGTCTTTTTTCGGCCTTACTAACTATGTTACTATGTTACTATGTTAGATAGAGATGATAGAGATAGAGATGATAGAGATAGAGATGATAGAGATAGAGATGATAGAGATAGAGATAGAGATAGAGATGATAGAGATGATAGAGATAGAGATAGAGATGATAGAGATAGAGATGATAGAGATGATGATAGAGATAGAGATGATAGAGATGATGATAGAGATAATGATAGAGATAGAGATAGAGATGATAGAGATAGAGATGATAGAGATAGAGATGATAGAGATAGAGAGGATAGAGATGATAGAGATAGTGATGATAGAGATAGAGATGATAGAGATGATGATAGAGATAATGATAGAGATAGAGATGTTAAAGATAGAGATGATAGAGATAGAGATGATAGAGATAGAGATGATAGAGATGATAGAGATAGAGATGATAGAGATAGAGATGATAGAGATAGGGATGATAGAGATAGAGATAGAGATGATAGAGATAGAGATAGAGATGATAGAGATAGAGATGATAGAGATGATAGAGATAGAGATGATAGAGATAGAGATGATAGAGATAGAGATGATAGAGATGATAGAGATAGAGATGATAGAGATAGAGATGATAGAGATAGAGATGATAGAGATAGAGATGATAGAGATAGAGATGATAGAGATAGAGATAGAGATGATAGAGATAGAGATGATAGAGATAGAGATGATAGAGATAGAGATGATAGAGATAGAGATGATAGAGATAGAGATAGAGATAGAGATGATAGAGATGATAGAGATAGAGATGATAGAGATAGAGATGATAGAGATAGAGATGATAGAGATAGAGATGATAGAGATAGAGATGATAGAGATAGAGATGATAGATCCAGAGATGATAAAGATAGAGATGATAGAGATAGAGATGATATAGATAGAGATAGAGATAGAGATGATAGAGATAGAGATGATAGAGAAAGAGATGATAGAGATAGAGATAGAGATGATAGAAATAGAGATGATAGAGATAGAGATAGAGATGATAGAGATAGAGATAGAGATGATAGAGATAGAGATGATAGAGATAGAGATGATAGAGATAGAGATGATAGAGATAGAGATGATAGAGATGATAGAGATAGAGATGATAGAGATAGAGATGATAGAGATAGAGATGATAGAGATAGAGATAGAGATGATAGAGATAGAGATAGAGATGATAGAGATAGAGATGATAGAGATAGAGATGATAGAGATAGAGATGATAGAGATAGAGATAGAGATAGAGATGATAGAGATGATAGAGATAGAGATGATAGAGATAGAGATGATAGAGATAGAGATGATAGAGATAGAGATGATAGAGATAGAGATGATAGATCCAGAGATGATAAAGATAGAGATGATAGAGATAGAGATGATATAGATAGAGATAGAGATAGAGATGATAGAGATAGAGATGATAGAGAAAGAGATGATAGAGATAGAGATAGAGATGATAGAAATAGAGATGATAGAGATAGAGATAGAGATGATAGAGATAGAGATAGAGATAGAGATGATAGAGATAGAGATGATAGAGATAGAGATGATAGAGATAGAGATGATAGAGATAGAGATGATAGAGATGATAGAGATAGAGATGATAGAGATAGAGATGATAGAGATAGAGATGATAGAGAAAGAGATAGAGATGATAGAGATAGAGATGATAGAGATGATAGAGATGATAGAGATAGAGATGATAGAGATAGAGATAGAGATGACAGAGATAGAGATGATAGAGATAGAGATGATAGAGATAGAGATGATAGAGATGATAGATATATAGAGATGATAGAGATAATGATAGAGATGATAGAGATAGAGATGATAGAGATAGAGATGATAGAGATAGAGATGATAGAGATAGAGATAGAGATGATAGAGATAGAGATAGAGATGATAGAGATGATAGAGATAGAGATGATAGAGATAGAGATGATAGAGATAGAGAGAGAGATGATATAGATAGAGATGATAGAGATAGAGATGATAGAGATAGAGATGATAGAGATGATAGAGATATAGAGATGATAGAGATAGAGATGATAGAGATAAAGATGATAGAGATAGAGATGATAGAGATGATAGAGATAGAGATGATAGAGATAGAGATGATAGAGATAGAGATAGAGATAGAGATGATAGAGATAGAGATGATAGAGATAGAGATAGAGATGATAGAGATAGAGATGATAGAGATGATGATAGAGATAGAGATGATAGAGATGATGATAGAGATAATGATAGAGATAGAGATAGAGATGATAGAGATAGAGATGATAGAGATAGAGAATGTGGCACCCCTAGGGGTATTTGCCACAAAAATAGTTACTGACAGTAAGTACAAATACTAAAATAGCAAGACTGCACTACCACCTCCGGCCAGAAGGGGGAGCTCCAGAGACTCCCCTTGATCCATTCTGGTCTGAGAGAAGAAATGGCAGTTGGGCCAAGGAGCTGATAGTGAGAGGTCATACAGTTGAATCTCTAACAGCCCTGTGACTGTTGCCAGGCCTAAATCACCGGCCTGAGGAGAAGAGGGATAGAGAAAAAGGACATTGTGAGAACCGGGTAGCATTAATCACTACCCAGAACAGGCGCAAAGACGGATACTGGATCCGTGGCTGTATTCATTATATATAATACAGCAACCGGAAAAACGTGAGGTGATATCAGCTTCACTAGGGTCGGATGCAGCAACAGACACAGAGTTCAGCGGTACTCCCAGAGGGGGTAAACCGATAAAAGGACTCGGGTTGCCCGTCGAACCAGGACCCGGAGGGGACAGATTGGGCCGGCAGCCAGTTCACATACAGCAGCAGGGCCACACAGAAATTGCGCACAATAAGAGGCGAAGACCCCGGCAGGGTCAAAGTAACTCAGAGTTCCCATACAGACTCCGGTGACAGGACTGGTTGTAAATCCTTTTATGTTAAAGTAAACTGGTTAAACGTTTCAGTGCCTCAGTCTTTCATTTGGACAATAGCCATCTATCCAGGATCAGGATCGTCACCGCTGGGAGAACCTGCTGCTGATCAAGTAAGTGCCTGTCCCCTCATGATACCCCTTACACTGTGCATTGCCTGAGGCCACAGCACCGGGTCAAGCCACCCGTGACATCCCCCTCAAGAGACAGACTCCATTGGTCCGGTGCTGGGTATCTCGGTCTCCTGGGTGTCACAATTGGCGTCACGAACAGGATCTAGCCAGCCCGTATACCGGGTATTGTGTGCCGTGATTGGAGCCCAAAACTGTGAAAACTGGGATGAAAAATCTTGAAAATTGACTTTATTAAAGAAAAATCCATTCCCCATTGAAAACTATTGAAAGTGACTTTTCCCCATTGGTTATAATGGAGTAAAGATGGCCGCCATCCCCTGAGGTAATCACTTCATAACCGTTAGGCACGAGACTGTTAATTGAGCTACGCCATCACCTGAGCCCCAGTCTAACTGAAAAACTTCAGAATCCGCCATTACAGAGCGCGGTGGGTGGGAGCAGCAGGGGGCATGTCATTGTGGGCGGCACCAAGCTGAGCGCTCTGACATCAGAGCAAGGGGAAAATCGATCCTGCTGCACAGCGGAACGAATCTACACTATCCCGACGGAAGCGGAGGACCGGAAGGGTCCGGATTAACTAAGGGGGCACAGTATGTCGCAGCACGGAGACGTCGCAGCACTCGGCAACGCTAATGCAGCTGAAAGACAGAGTGTCAATAGAGAGTCCGGCAGCGCAGCGGTGCAAGGAGTGGCGCCCATCATGCCGGTGCTGATGCCATATACCCCGGGTGGCCCATGGCTTCCAATGTATGAAGGTGAGCCTAATACCCTTGACGATTTCAGAGAAAAGATGCTGGCCCATTTTGACATGTTCCCTGTGGGTGAGGTTCAGCGTGTTAGTCTCCTGATGATGCAGTTAAGTGGCCATGCTAAGCGAGAAGTCACAGCATGGGCAGCTGATCTAAAAGGCACTGTTGAACGCATATTTGCTGGATTAAAAGCTACATTTGAAACCACGGCCAGCAGCAAAGCTAAAATACGATTCTTTAGTTGCAAACAAAAAGCTAATGAGGGCGTGAGAGACTTTGCCTTAAACCTGCAGGAAGCCCTTAAATCACTTACACTGGCTGAACCCATTTTTAACACGGGAGCAGATAAACTGCTAAGAGATCAATTTATTGAGGGACTCTACACCCCTTCTCACCGGGGGCATGTGAGCATGCTTGTTTTTAAGAACCCTGAATTGACATTTACCCAATTAAAGGAGAGCACTATACGTCTCCAGCTGGCAGAGGCACCTCGGGATCAGGATCCTGCGCAACCCATGGCAGAGGCACCTCAACAACAGGGAGTGCCAGTGACATCAGCTATGTCTGGGGCCATTGCTAAGCCCCTGGGGCCCAGTACTAATGAGGCTCTTCAACAAAAGCTTGACTCTTTAGCTGATGTTGTTGCTTCAATGGCTAAAACCATGCAGGAGATGAGAGGACAGAAGATGGAGTTGGCAAACTGTAGAGAGGATGTTCCATGGATGAGACCCCGGAGATACCCGACATGGAGAGGACGACCCCGCGACCGCTACCAACCGGATGGACAGCCCATTTGCCGCCGTTGCCAGCAGCCGGACCACTTTGCACGAGATTGTGATTTAAACGGGAATCCCCTGGGAATGCGGGCCGCTTCGCAGGAATGAACTTTCAAGGCCCAACACCCTGGCACGACAGGTACATCGGAGGACGACCCATTATCCCTATCGTGCTGGACGGAATTCCCCTCAACGCTTTGCTGGACACAGGTTCCCAGATTTCATCTATACCGTATATCGTTTATAAGAGGTACTGGGCTGATGCAGATATTGATAAAGGGCCCTCTGATGTTGAACTAGATATATGGGCCAGTAATGGTAAGTTGGTACCGAAACTAGGATTCAGGGAGATGACCATAAAGATTGGTAAAGTAGAATTGAAGAAACAGGGTATAATTGTTGTTGATGTTGACCGGCGGAACTGTGAACCCACTGTATTAATAGGAATGAATGTGTTAGAGAACTGCTTTTCCGAAGTCATTTCTGTCTTACAGCAAATTGCTGAAACTGCCCAATCCTGCCAGCAGAGAGTTCTCCGGAGGGAAATAAAAGTATTGATGTTAAGGCAACAGGTAGAAGTTGCAGGTGGAGAAATCGGCAGTGTGAGGGTAAGTGATCCAACGTCTATTGTAATCCCACCAAAAACAGAAATGCTGGTATGGTGTAGAGCAGCCATTGGTACTAAGGGACGAGATTATCAAGCCTTAATAGAACCAGTGTACACCGACAGCAGGCCCACTATACTCACAGCACGAGGGATAGTCGAGGTACACCGGGGACGAGTGCCGGTACGACTTTTGAACTGTGGAGAGGAAGAGGTCACTTTGCCAAGGTATGCTACAATGGCAAAGCTATATACTGTTGACAACAATGCCATCACAACCATTGAGCCCTTAGAACCAACCTGTCAGGTGGAAGGCAATGGCTCAGATGGAGAAATGGTGGATTGGTGCCAACAGCTACACGTGGGCATAAATTCAACACCTACCCATCAAAAACAAGGGGTGTATAGGCTAGTGACGGAATATGAACAAGTCTTCAGTAAACACCCATTGGACTTCGGACGGATAGAAGGGGTAGAACACACAATCCCCACAGGTGACCATCCCCCAATAAAAGAAAGATATAGACCCATACCGCCCGCTCACTATCAATGTGCAAAAGATATGCTGAGGGAAATGAAACAGGCCGGGGTAATAAGAGACAGCTGTAGCCCCTGGGCAGCCCCTCTAGTGATTGTCAAAAAAAAGGACGGAACCATGAGAATGTACGTAGACTACCGGAAGATTAATAACATCACCCATAAAGACGCCTACCCCTTGCCTAGGATAGAAGAGTCCTTAACTGCTTTGAAATCTGCTAATTATTTTTCCACCTTAGACTTAACAAGCGGGTATTGGCAAGTCCCTGTGGCTGAGAGAGATAAGGAAAAGACGGCATTCACCACACCAATGGGTCTATGTGAATTTAATCGCATGCCGTTCGGACTCTGCAACGCATCCGGTACCTTCCAGCGGCTGATGGAATGCTGCCTCGGACACAAGAACTTCGAGACCGTCCTCCTGTACCTAGATGATGTGATCGTCTACTCAAAGACTTACGAACAACACTTAATAGACCTGGCAGAAGTGTTCGAAGCCTTATCCAGGTATGGCATGAAAGTCAAGCCATCCAAATGTCACCTTCTCAAGCCAAAGGTACAGTACCTGGGACACATCGTGAGCTCGGAGGGAGTAGCACCAGATCCCGAGAAAATAAGCGCCATAAGGGATTGGCCAAGACCTACCAGCGCAAAAGAAGTTAGACAATTCCTGGGATTGGTGGGTTACTATCGCAGATTTATAAAAGGATTTACCAAGTTGGCAGCACCCTTGCAAGACACCTTGGTAGGGCAGACGAAGAAACCTTCAAACCGAAACCCTCCTTTTCAGTGGAACGACGAAAGGGAAGACTCCTTTGAACAACTAAAGAAGGCACTAACCGGAGAAGAGGTTCTGGCATACCCAGATTACCATAAACCTTTCATCCTCTACACCGATGCCAGTAATGTGGGACTAGGAGCGGTGCTGTCACAAAAGCAAGAAGGTCGGGAGAAAGTCATCGCCTTTGCAAGTAGAAAGCTCCGGCCTACTGAAAGAAATTCAGAAAATTACAGCTCCTTCAAATTGGAACTACTGGCAGTAGTTTGGGCTGTGACGGAGCGTTTCAAACACTATCTGGCCGCTGCAGAATTTATTGTCTATACTGACAACAATCCGTTGACCCACCTGGACACAGCCAAATTAGGTGCGTTAGAACAGCGATGGATAGCCCGGTTATCTAATTACAACTTCATAATCAAGTATCGAGCAGGTCGCAAGAATGGAAATGCCGATGCCCTATCCCGGATGCCACACTTGAGAGATGTAGAAGAGGAAACGGGGGAGCTTGAAGAAATTGAACTACCAGCCTTCCATCGTCCCAAGGCAAAACATCATCAGTCAAGTACCTATCAGAAACAACAAGAGGTGAATTTTAATCCGTTAGCACACCATAGATGGGCTGACACCCAAGACAGCAATCCGGCTGTGAAGTTGGTGAAGGAACTGTTGACTGAGCAAAGTGCATATCCCTATGAGGATGCCCCAGAAGAGACGCATCAACTCTGGAAAGAGAGAGGCAAAATGTTCCTGTATCAAGGGAAGCTCTGTAGAAGATACACCAATCCGAAAACACATGAATTGGTTTAGCAGATTATTGTGCCTAAACAAGATGTGAAGATGGTCCTCGAAGCTTACCATAATGGTGCTGGTCACTTCGGTTGGAAAAAGTTAGAAGTACTTCTAAGAGAAAGATTTTATTGGGTTGGGATGAGAAAATCAATCGAACAGTGGTGCAGAAATTGTGGCCTGTGTAACCTCAGAAGAAACGATCAAAAGAACCAAAGAGCACCACTGCAGCCCATAATCACCAAACAACCACTTGAACTTGTAGCCATGGACCACGTGAAGTTGACACCAAGCCGGTCCGGCTATGTCTATGCCTTGACCATCGTGGACCATTATTCACGTTTCTTGGTAGTAGTACCCGTAAAAGATCTGACAGCAAAAACAGCAGCCAAAGCGTTCCAAACGTACTTTTGTAGACCCCATGGATATCCGGAACAGGTTCTCACCGACCAAGGTACAGCCTTTGAATCAGAGATCTTCAGAGAATTCTGTAATATGTATGGTTGCAAAAAGATCCGGACGACGGCCTATCATCCACAAACAAACGGCTTATGCGAGAAGATGAACCATATTGTAATAGACCTACTAAAGACTTTACCTGAGACAGAAAGGAATCAATGGCCAGAGAAATTGCCTGACTTGGTGGATCTGTATAATCATGTCCCGGTGAGCTCCACCAACTGCACCCCAGCTTACCTTATGCGTGCAAGACCCGGCCAATTACCAATCGATCTAGAAATGGGAATTCTGAAACCAGACGCAGAAGTTCAAGACTCCAATTGGGATATCATACGGCAAAAGCAGTATCGCCAAGTGCAAGAGAGTGTGGAAAGAAGCCTTCAGCAAACTAGAGAAAGACAAGAGCGAACTTTCAACCAGAATGCTCTAGCGACCCCATTAAGACCGGGTGACCAAGTGCTCAAGAGAAATCGTCGAACCAATAAACTGGACAATCAGTGGGAAGCCGTACCCTACACAGTTTTACCAACAAGAGTGGATAATCCTAAAATGTGTCTCATTAGCAAAAACGGAGGCTTAAGATCTGTACTAGTGTCAAGAGACAATCTTAAATTATGTCCGGAAGCATTGAAAGAGCCAGACGTTGTCCAGCCAGAACCAGAAGTTATTCAACCCATACAGGTTCAACCAGTAAAGGAAAAAGAAGAGGAAGTGTATCACACCTTTATAGGAGACTTTCCCAAAACCCTACTAACATACCATGGTGCAGTAGTGGTTCCCATGGTGGCCTTTTACCCAACACCGAACCCAATACCAGAAGTCCCAAGACAGGAAGAGGCTGACCCCGTACTACAGGAGGTTCCAGGCCAGGAAGAACAGATTCCTGGTCAGAGTAATCCCATTCACGGTGGACTTGCCAACTCCATAGTCGTGGAATTATCTTTAGCAGAGCGGGCAGATACTACATCCGCAGTAGACAGTAGTACACCACATGAAGAGACACCGCTATTACGTAGATCACAGCGTAGTACCCAGGGTCAATTACCGGCCAGGTATGCAGATTACCAACTATAAAGCTCATAATGTGAATTGTATATATGTTATGCCGTATATAGTTAAACAGAAAATGTAGTATAGTCATTGCTATCAGTCTGCAACGTTTAAGCCCAGTGCCTACAGAGACTTGTCTGTATGAACTTATTGCATATTCTTGAACTTTTTATCAGCCCGGAGGCACTAAATCAAAGCTCCGGAAAGACTGCTTTTTGAACTTTGTTTTTTGCTCTTTTTGAACTTTCTTTAGACTTTATATTGATAACTCCGTTGGAAAAATGGAACTAAATTCCTGGACACTAAGTACAGTGCCGTTCCTAATACCTTCAAGGATAGAACTGTATAAATGGACGCTATTTGAAGTGACTTTTTACAGAACTCTATTTTTGTTTCCTTGAGTGGTTTTTGTAACTTTTCATTTTTAAGACTCTGTACATATTAATTGTTATTTCAAAATGTTATTGTCCCACAGTCCCGGAGTACTGTTCTTAACTAAGGGGGAATGTGGCACCCCTAGGGGTATTTGCCACAAAAATAGTTACTGACAGTAAGTACAAATACTAAAATAGCAAGACTGCACTACCACCTCCGGCCAGAAGGGGGAGCTTCAGAGACTCCCCTTGATCCATTCTGGTCTGAAAGAAGAAATGGCAGTTGGGCCAAGGAGCTAATAGTGAGAGGTCATACAGTTGAATCTCTAACAGCCCTGTGACTGTTGCCAGGCCTAAATCACCGGCCTGAGGAGAAGAGGGATAGAGAAAAAGGACATTGTGAGAACCGGGTAGCATTAATCACTACCCAGAACAGGCGCAAAGACGGATACCGGATCCGTGGCTGTATTCATTATATATAATACAGCAACCGGAAAAACGTGAGGTGATATCAGCTTCACTAGGGTCGGATGCAGCAACAGACACAGAGTTCAGCGGTACTCCCAGAGGGGGTAAACCGATAAAAGGACTCGGGTTGCCCGTCGAACCAGGACCCGGAGGTGACAGATTGGGCCGGCAGCCAGTTCACATACAGCAGCAGGGCCACACAGAAATTGCGCACAATAAGAGGCGAAGACCCCGGCAGGGTCAAAGTAACTCAGAGTTCCCATACAGACTCCGGTGACAGGACTGGTTGTAAATCCTTTTATGTTAAAGTAAACTGGTTAAACGTTTCAGTGCCTCAGTCTTTCATTTGGACAATAGCCATCTATCCAGGATCAGGATCGTCACCGCTGGGAGAACCTGCTGCTGATCAAGTAAGTGCCTGTCCCCTCATGATACCCCTTACACTGTGCATTGCCTGAGGCCACAGCACCGGGTCAAGCCACCCGTGACATCCCCCTCAAGAGACAGACTCCATTGGTCCGGTGCTGGGTATCCCGGTCTCCTGGGCGTCACAAGATGATAGAGATAGAGATGATAGAGATGATAGAGATAGAGATGATAGAGATAGAGATGATAGAGATGATGATAGAGATAATGATAGAGATAGAGATGTTAGAGATAGAGATGATAGAGATAGAGATGATAGAGATAGAGATGATAGAGATGATAGAGATAGAGATGATAGAGATAGAGATGATAGAGATAGGGATGATAGAGATAGAGATGATAGAGATAGAGATAGAGATGATAGAGATAGAGATGATAGTGATGATAGAGATAGAGATGATAGAGATAGAGATGATAGAGATAGAGATGATAGAGATGATAGAGATAGAGATGATAGAGATAGAGATGATAGAGATAGAGATGATAGAGATAGAGATAGAGATGATAGAGATAGAGATGATAGAGATAGAGATGATAGAGATAGAGATGATAGAGATAGAGATAGAGATAGAGATGATAGAGATAGAGATAGAGATGATAGAGATAGAGATGATAGAGATAGAGATGATAGAGATAGAGATGATAGAGATAGAGATAGAGATGATAGAGATAGAGATGATAGAGATAGAGATGATAGATCCAGAGATGATAGAGATAGAGATGATAGAGACAGAGATGATAGAGATAGAGATGATAGAGATAGAGATAGAGATAGAGATGATAGAGATAGAGATGATAGAGATAGAGATAGAGATGATAGAAATAGAGATGATAGAGATAGAGATGATAGAGATAGAGATGATAGAGATAGAGATGATAGAGATAGAGATGATAGAGATAGAGATGATAGAGATAGAGATGATAGATCCAGAGATGATAGAGATAGAGATGATAGAGATAGAGATGATAGAGATAGAGATGATAGAGATAGAGATAGAGATGATAGAGATAGAGATGATAGAGATAGAGATAGAGATGATAGAAATAGAGATGATAGAGATAGAGATGATAGAGATAGAGATAGAGATAGAGATGATAGAGATAGAGATGATAGAGATAGAGATGATAGAGATAGAGATGATAGAGATGATAAAGATAGAGATGATAGAGATAGAGATGATAGAGATAGAGATGATAGAGATAGAGATGATAGAGAAAGAGATAGAGATGATAGAGATAGAGATAGAGATGATAAAGATGATAGAGATAGAGATGATAGAGATAGAGATAGAGATGACAGAGATAGAGATGATAGAGATAGAGATGATAGAGATAGAGATGATAGAGATGATAGAGATATAGAGATGAGAGAGATAATGATAGAGATGATAGAGATAGAGATGATAGAGATAGAGATGATAGAGATAGAGATGATAGAGATAGAGATAGAGATGATAGAGATAGAGATAGAGATGATAGAGATGATAGAGATAGAGATGATAGAGATAGAGATGATAGAGATAGAGATAGAGATGATAGAGATAGAGATGATAGAGATAGAGATGATAGAGATAGAGATGATAGAGATGATAGAGATATAGAGATGATAGAGATAATGATAGAGATGATAGAGATAGAGATGATAGAGATAGAGATGATAGAGATAGAGATGATAGAGATAGAGATAGAGATGATAGAAATAGAGATGATAGAGATAGAGATGATAGAGATAGAGATAGAGATGATAGAGATAGAGATAGAGATAGAGATAGAGATGATAGAGATAGAGATGATAGAGATAGAGATTATAGAGATAGAGATGATAGAGATAGAGATGATAGAGATAGAGATGATAGAGATAGAGATAGAGATGATAGCGATAGAGATGATAGAGATAGAGATGATAGAGATAGAGATAGAGATGATAGAGATAGAGATGATATAGATAGAGATGATAGAGATAGAGATGATAGAGATAGAGATGATAGAGATAGCGATGATAGAGATGATAGAGATAGAGATGATAGAGATAGAGATGATATAGAGACAGAGATGATAGAGATAGAGATAGAGATGATAGAGATTAGAGATGATAGAGATAGAGATGATAGAGATAGAGATGATAGAGATAGAGTTGATAGAGATAGAGATAGAGATGATAGAGATAGAGATGATAGAGATAGAGATAGAGATGATAGAGATAGAGATGATAGAGATAGAATGATAGAGATAGAGATGATAGAGATAGAGATGATAGAGATAGAGATAGAGATGATAAAGATGACAGAGATAGAGATGATAGAGATAGAGATGATAGAGATAGAGATGATAGATATAGAGATAGAGATGATAGAGATAGAGATGATAGAGATAGAGATGATAGAGATGATAGAGATATAGAAATGATAGAGATAATGATAGAGATGATAGAGTTAGAGATGATAGAGATAGAGATGATAGAGATAGAGATAGAGATGATAGAGATAGAGATGATAGAGATAGAGATGATAGAGATAGAGATGATAGAGATGATAGAGATAGAGATAGTGATGATAGAGATAGAGATGATAGAGATGATAGAGATAGAGATAGAGATGATAGAGATAGAGATAGAGATGATAGAGATGATAGAGATAGAGTTGATAGAGATAGAGATGATAGAGATAGAGATAGATATGATAGAGATAGAGATGATAGAGATAGAGATGATAGAGATAGAGATGATAGAGATAGAGATAGAGATGATAGAGATAGAGATAGAGATGATAGAGATATAGAGATGATAGAGATAATGATAGAGATGATAGAGATAGAGATGATAGAGATAGAGATGATAGAGATGATAGAGATAGAGATGATAGAGATAGAGATGATAGAGGTAGAGATGATAGAGATAGAGATGATAGAGATAGAGATAGAGATGATAGAGATAGAGATGATAGAGATAGAGATGATAGAGGTAGAGATAGAGATGATAGATAGAGATAGAGATGATATAGATAGAGATGATAGAGATAGAGATGATAGAGATAGAGATGATAGAGATAGAGATGATAGAGATAGAGTTGATAGAGATAGAGATAGAGATGATAGAGATAGAGATGATAGAGATAGAGATGATAGAGATAGAGATGATAGAGATAGAATGATAGAGATAGAGATGATAGAGATAGAGATAGAGATGATAGAGATAGAGATAGAGATGATAAAGATGATAGAGATAGAGATGATAGATATAGAGATAGAGATGATAGAGATAGAGATGATAGAGATAGAGATGATAGAGATGATAGAGATATAGAAATGATAGAGATAATGATAGAGATGATAGAGATAGAGATGATAGAGATAGAGATAGAGATGATAGAGATAGAGATGATAGAGATAGAGATGATAGAGATAGAGATGATAGAGATGATAGAGATAGAGATAGTGATGATAGAGATAGAGATGATAGAGATAGAGATGATAGAGATAGAGATAGAGATGATAGAGATAGAGTTAGAGATGATAGAGATGATAGAGATAGAGTTGATAGAGATAGAGATGATAGAGATAGAGATAGATATGATAGAGATAGAGATGATAGAGATAGAGATGATAGAGATAGAGATGATAGAGATAGAGATAGAGATGATAGAGATAGAGATAGAGATGATAGAGATATAGAGATGATAGAGATAATGATAGAGATGATAGAGATAGAGATGATAGAGATAGAGATGATAGAGACAGAGATGATAGAGATAGAGATGATAGAGATGATAGAGATAGAGATGATATAGATAGAGATGATAGAGATAGAGATGATAGAGATAGAGATAGAGATAGAGATGATAGAGATAGATATGATAGAGATAGAGATGATAGAGATAGAGATAGAGATAGAGATAGAGATGATAGAGATAGAGATGATAGAGATAGAGATGATAGAGATAGAGATGATAGAGATAGAGATGATAGAGATAGAGATAGAGATGATAGAGATAGAGATGATAGAGACAGAGGTGATAGAGATAGAGATAGAGATGATAGAGTTAGAGATGATAGAGATAGAGATGATAGAGATAGAGATAGAGATGATAGAGATATAGAGATGATAGAGATAATGATAGAGATGATAGAGATAGAGATGATAGAGATAGAGATGATAGAGACAGAGATGATAGAGATAGAGATGATAGAGATGATAGAGATAGAGATGATATAGATAGAGATGATAGAGATAGAGATGATAGAGATAGAGATAGAGATAGAGATGATAGAGATAGATATGATAGAGATAGAGATGATAGAGATAGAGAT
This sequence comes from Ranitomeya imitator, assembly GCF_032444005.1. Lineage (NCBI taxonomy): Eukaryota > Metazoa > Chordata > Amphibia > Anura > Dendrobatidae > Ranitomeya > Ranitomeya imitator. The sequence continues at coordinate 176,204 of NW_027194411.1, read as the reverse complement.
AGAGATAGAGATGATAGAGATAGAGATGATAGAGATAGAGATGATAGAGATAGAGATGATAGAGATAGAGATGATAGAGATAGAGATGATAGAGATAGAGATGATAGAGATAGAGATAGAGATGATAGAGATAGAGATGATAGAGACAGAGGTGATAGAGATAGAGATAGAGATGATAGAGTTAGAGATGATAGAGATAGAGATGATAGAGATAGAGAACGAGATGATAGAGATAGAGATAGAGATGATAGAGATAGAGATGATAGAGATAGAGATGACAGAGATAGAGATGATAGAGATAGAGATGATAGAGATAGAGATGATAGAGATGATAGAGATATAGAGATGATAGAGATAATGATAGAGATGATAGAGATAGAGATGATAGAGATAGAGATGATAGAGATAGAGATGATAGAGATAGAGATGATAGAGATAGAGATAGAGATGATAGAGATAGAGATGATAGAGATAGAGATAGAGATGATAGAGATACAGATGATAGAGATAGAGATGATAGAGATAGAGATGATAGAGATAGAGATGATAGAGATAGAGATGATAGAGATAGAGATAGAGATGATAGAGATAGAGATAGAGATGATATAGATAGAGATGATAGAGATAGAGATGATAGAGATAGAGATAGAGATGATAGAGATAGAGATGATAGAGATAGAGATGATAGAGATAGAGATGATAGAGATAGAGATGATAGAGATATAGATAGAGATGATACAGATAGAGATGATAGAGATAGAGATGATAGAGATAGAGATGATAGAGATGATGATAGAGATAGAGATAGAGATGATAGAGATGATGATAGAGATAATGATAGAGATAGAGAAAGAGATGATAGAGATAGAGATGATAGAGATAGAGATGATAGAGATAGAGATGATAGAGATGATAGAGATAGAGATGATAGAGATAGAGATGATAGAGATAGAGATGATAGAGATAGAGATAGAGATGATAGAGATAGAGATGATAGAGATAGAGATGATAGTGATAGAGATAGAGATGATAGAGATAGAGATAGAGATAGAGATGATAGAGATAGAGATGATAGAGATAGAGATGATAGAGATAGAAATGATAGAGATAGAGATAGAGATGATAGAGATAGAGATGATAGAGATAGAGATGATAGAGATAGAGATGATAGAGATGATAGAGATAGAGATGATAGAGATAGAGATGATAGAGATAGAGATGATAGAGATAGAGATGATAGAGATAGAGATAGAGATGATAGCGATAGAGATAGAGATGATAGAGATAGAGATAGAGATGATAGAGATAGAGATGATATAGATAGAGATGATAGAGATAGAGATGATAGAGATAGAGATGATAGAGGTAGAGATGATAGAGATAGAGATGATAGAGATAGAGATATAGATGATAGAGATAGAGATGATAGAGATAGAGATGATAGAGATAGAGATGATAGAGATAGAGATGATAGAGATAGAGATAGAGATGATAGCGATAGAGATAGAGATGATAGAGATAGAGATAGAGATGATAGAGATAGAGATGATATAGATAGAGATGATAGAGATAGAGATGATAGAGATAGAGATGATAGAGATAGCGATGATAGAGATGATAGAGATAGAGATGATAGAGATAGAGATGATATATTGATAGAGATGATAGAGATAGAGATAGAGATGATAGAGATTAGAGATGATAGAGATAGAGATGATAGAGATAGAGATGATAGAGATAGAGTTGATAGAGATAGAGATAGAGATGATAGAGATAGAGATGATAGAGATAGAGATAGAGATGATAGAGATAGAGATGATAGAGATAGAATGATAGAGATAGAGATGATAGAGATAGAGATGATAGAGATAGAGATAGAGATGATAAAGATGACAGAGATAGAGATGATAGAGATAGAGATGATAGAGATAGAGATGATAGATATAGAGATAGAGATGATAGAGATAGAGATGATAGAGATAGAGATGATAGAGATGATAGAGATATAGAAATGATAGAGATAATGATAGAGATGATAGAGTTAGAGATGATAGAGATAGAGATGATAGAGATAGAGATGATAGAGATAGAGATGATAGAGATAGAGATGATAGAGATAGAGATGATAGAGATGATAGAGATAGTGATGATAGAGATAGAGATGATAGAGATAGAGATGATAGAGATAGAGATAGAGATGATAGAGATAGAGATAGAGATGATAGAGATGATAGAGATAGAGGTGATAGAGATAGAGATGATAGAGATAGAGATAGATATGATAGAGATAGAGATGATAGAGATAGAGATGATAGAGATAGAGATGATAGAGATAGAGATAGAGATGATAGAGATAGAGATAGAGATAGAGATGATAGAGATATAGAGATGATAGAGATAATGATAGAGATGATAGAGATAGAGATGATAGAGATAGAGATGATAGAGATGATAGAGATAGAGATGATAGAGATAGAGATGATAGAGGTAGAGATGATAGAGATAGAGATGATAGAGATAGAGATAGAGATGATAGAGATAGAGATGATAGAGATAGAGATGATAGAGGTAGAGATAGAGATGATAGATAGAGATAGAGATGATATAGATAGAGATGATAGAGATAGAGATGATAGAGATAGAGATGATAGAGATAGAGATGATAGAGATAGAGATGATAGAGATAGAGTTGATAGAGATAGAGATAGAGATAATAGAGATAGAGATAGAGATGATAGAGATAGAGATGATAGAGATAGAGATGATAGAGATAGAGATGATAGAGATAGAGATAGAGATGATAGAGATAGAGATGATAAAGATAGAGATAGAGATGATAGAGATAGAGATGATAGAGATGATGATAGAGATAGAGATGATAGAGATGATGATAGAGATAATGATAGAGATAGAGATAGAGATGATAGAGATAGAGATGATAGAGATAGAGATGATAGAGATAGAGATGATAGAGATGATAGAGATAGAGATGATAGAGATAGAGATGATAGAGATGATGATAGAGATAATGATAGAGATAAAGATAGAGATGATAGAGATAGAGATGATAGAGATAGAGATGATAGAGATAGAGATGATAGAGATAGAGATGATAGGGATAGAGATGATAGAGATAGAGATAGAGATGATAGATATAGAGATGATAGAGATAGAGATAGAGATGATAGAGATAGAGATAGAGATAGAGATGATAGAGATAGAGATGATAGAGATAGAGATAGAGAAGATAGAGATAGAGATGATAGAGATAGAGATGATAGAGATAGAGATGATACAGATGATAGAGATAGAGATGATAGAGATAGAGATAGAGATGATAGAGATAGAGATGATAGAGATAGAGATGATAGAGATAGAGATGATAGAGATGATAGAGATAGAGATGATAGAGATAGAGATGATAGAGATAGAGATAGAGATGATAGAGATAGAGATGATAGAGATAGAGATGATAGAGATAGAGATGATAGAGATATAGATAGAGATGATAGAGATAGAGATGATAGAGACAGAGATGATAGAGATGATAGAGATAGAGATGACAGAGATAGAGATGATATAGATGATAGAGATAGAGATGATAGAGATAGAGATTATAGAGATAGAGATGATAGAGATAGAGATTATAGAGATAGAGATGATAGAGATAGAGATAGAGATGATAGCGATAGAGATGATAGAGATAGAGATGATAGAGATAGAGATAGAGATGATAGAGATAGAGATGATATAGATAGAGATGATAGAGATAGAGATGATAGAGATAGAGATGATAGAGATAGCGATGATAGAGATGATAGAGATAGAGATGATAGAGATAGAGATGATATAGAGATAGAGATGATAGAGATAGAGATAGAGATGATAGAGATTAGAGATGATAGAGATAGAGATGATAGAGATAGAGATGATAGAGATAGAGTTGATAGAGATAGAGATAGAGATGATAGAGATAGAGATGATAGAGATAGAGATAGAGATGATAGAGATAGAGATGATAGAGATAGAATGATAGAGATAGAGATGATAGAGATAGAGATAGAGATGATAGAGATAGAGATAGAGATGATAAAGATGACAGAGATAGAGATGATAGAGATAGAGATGATAGAGATAGAGATGATAGATATAGAGATAGAGATGATAGAGATAGAGATGATAGAGATAGAGATGATAGAGATGATAGAGATATAGAAATGATAGAGATAATGATAGAGATGATAGAGTTAGAGATGATAGAGATAGAGATGATAGAGATAGAGATAGAGATGATAGAGATAGAGATGATAGAGATAGAGATGATAGAGATAGAGATGATAGAGATAGAGATGATAGAGATGATAGAGATAGAGATAGTGATGATAGAGATAGAGATGATAGAGATAGAGATGATAGAGATAGAGATAGAGATGATAGAGATAGAGATAGAGATGATAGAGATGATAGAGATAGAGTTGATAGAGATAGAGATGATAGAGATAGAGATAGATATGATAGAGATAGAGATGATAGAGATAGAGATGATAGAGATAGAGATGATAGAGATAGAGATAGAGATGATAGAGATAGAGATAGAGATGATAGAGATATAGAGATGATAGAGATAATGATAGAGATGATAGAGATAGAGATGATAGAGATAGAGATGATAGAGATGATAGAGATAGAGATGATAGAGATAGAGATGATAGAGGTAGAGATGATAGAGATAGAGATGATAGAGATAGAGATGATAGAGATAGAGATGATAGAGATAGAGATGATAGAGGTAGAGATAGAGATGATAGATAGAGATAGAGATGATAGATAGAGATAGAGATGATATAGATAGAGATGATAGAGATAGAGATGATAGAGATAGAGATGATAGAGATAGAGATGATAGAGATAGAGTTGATAGAGATAGAGATAGAGATGATAGAGATAGAGATGATAGAGATAGAGATGATAGAGATAGAGATGATAGAGATAGAATGATAGAGATAGAGATGATAGAGATAGAGATAGAGATGATAGAGATAGAGATAGAGATGATAAAGATGATAGAGATAGAGATGATAGATATAGAGATAGAGATGATAGAGATAGAGATGATAGAGATAGAGATGATAGAGATGATAGAGATATAGAAATGATAGAGATAATGATAGAGATGATAGAGATAGAGATGATAGAGATAGAGATGATAGAGATAGAGATAGAGATGATAGAGATAGAGATGATAGAGATAGAGATGATAGAGATAGAGATGATAGAGATGATAGAGATAGAGATAGTGATGATAGAGATAGAGATGATAGAGATAGAGATGATAGAGATAGAGATAGAGATGATAGAGATAGAGTTAGAGATGATAGAGATGATAGAGATAGAGTTGATAGAGATAGAGATGATAGAGATAGAGATAGATATGATAGAGATAGAGATGATAGAGATAGAGATGATAGAGATAGAGATGATAGAGATAGAGATAGAGATGATAGAGATAGAGATAGAGATGATAGAGATATAGAGATGATAGAGATAATGATAGAGATGATAGAGATAGAGATGATAGAGATAGAGATGATAGAGATAGAGATGATAGAGATAGAGATAGAGATGATAGAGATAGAGATAGAGATGATAGAGATAGAGATGATAGAGATGATAGAGATAGAGATGATAGAGATAGAGATGATAGAGATGATAGAGATAGAGATGATAGAGATAGAGATGATAGAGGTAGAGATGATAGAGATAGAGATGATAGAGATGATAGAGATAGAGATGATAGAGATAGAGATGATAGAGATAGAGATGATAGAGATAGAGATAGAGATGATAGATAGAGATAGAGATGATATAGATAGAGATGATAGAGATAGAGATGATAGAGATAGAGATGATAGAGATAGAGATGATAGAGATGATAGAGATAGAGATGATAGAGATAGAGATGATAGAAATAGAGATGATAGAGATAGAGATAGAGATGATAGAGATAGAGATAGAGATGATAGAGATAGAGATGATAGGGATAGAGATAGAGATGATAGAGATAGAGATAGAGATGATAGAGATAGAGATGATAGAGATAGAGATGATAGAGATAGAGATAGAGAAGATAGAGATAGAGATGATAGAGATAGAGATGATAGAGATAGAGATGATAGAGATAGAGATGATAGAGATGATAGAGATAGAGATGATAGAGATAGAGATAGAGATGATAGAGATAGAGATGATAGAGATAGAGATAGAGATAATAGAGATGATAGAGATGATAGAGATAGAGATGATAGAGATAGAGATGATAGAGATAGAGATAGAGATGATAGAGATAGAGATGATAGAGATAGAGATGATAGAGATATAGAGGTGATAGAGATAATGATAGAGATGATAGAGATAGAGATGATAGAGATAGAGATGATAGAGATAGAGATGATAGAGATAGAGATGATAGAGATAGAGATAGAGATGATAGAGATAGAGATGATAGAGATAGAGATGATATAGATGATAGAGATAGAGATGATAGAGATAGAGATGATAGAGATAGAGATGATAGAGATAGAGATGATAGAGATAGAGATAGAGATGATAGATATGATAGAGATAGAGATAGAGATGATAGAGATAGAGATGATATAGATAGAGATGATAGAGATAGAGATGATAGAGATATAGATGATAGAGATAGAGATGATAGAGATGATAGAGATAGAGATGATAGAGATAGAGATGATATAGAGATAGAGATGATAGAGATAGAGATAGAGATGATAGAGATAGAGATGATAGAGATAGAGATGATAGAGATAGAGATGATAGAGATAGAGATGATAGAGATAGAGATGATAGAGATAGAGTTGATAGAGATAGAGATAGAGATGATAGAGATAGAGATGATAGAGATAGAGATAGAGATGATAGAGATAGAGATGATAGAGATAGAGATGATAGAGATAGAGATAGAGATGATAGAGATAGAGATGATAGTGATGATAGAGATAGAGATGATAGAGATAGAGATGATAGAGATAGAGATAGAGATGATAGAGATAGAGATGATAGAGATAGAGATGATAGAGATATAGAGGTGATAGAGATAATGATAGAGATGATAGAGATAGAGATGATAGAGATAGAGATGATAGAGATAGAGATGATAGAGATAGAGATGATAGAGATAGAGATAGAGATGATAGAGATAGAGATGATAGAGATAGAGATGATATAGATGATAGAGATAGAGATGATAGAGATAGAGATGATAGAGATAGAGATGATAGAGATAGAGATGATAGAGATAGAGATAGAGATGATAGATATGATAGAGATAGAGATAGAGATGATAGAGATAGAGATGATATAGATAGAGATGATAGAGATAGAGATGATAGAGATAGAGATGATAGAGATAGAGATGATAGAGATGATAGAGATAGAGATGATAGAGATAGAGATGATATAGAGATAGAGATGATAGAGATAGAGATAGAGATGATAGAGATAGAGATGATAGAGATAGAGATGATAGAGATAGAGATGATAGAGATAGAGATGATAGAGATAGAGATGATAGAGATAGAGTTGATAGAGATAGAGATAGAGATGATAGAGATAGAGATGATAGAGATAGAGATAGAGATGATAGAGATAGAGATGATAGAGATAGAGATGATAGAGATAGAGATGATAGAGATAGAGATAGAGATGATAGAGATAGAGATGATAGTGATGATAGAGATAGAGATGATAGAGACAGAGATGATAGAGATAGAGATGATAGAGATGATAGAGATAGAGATGATATAGATAGAGATAGATATGATAGAGATAGAGATGATAGAGATAGAGATGATAGAGATAGAGATGATAGAGATAGAGATAGAGATGATAGAGATAGAGATAGAGATGATAGAGATATAGAGAATTCATCATCTTTCCCCCATCTCACGCGACCCCCCCAACGAACCTATCAATTACAGTAAATGGCTGCCCACTCTCCCCAGTCCCACAAGCTCGCTGCCTCGGGGTAATCCTTGACGCTGATCTCTCCTTCAAACCACATATCCAAGCCCTTTCCACTTCCTGCCGACTGCAACTCAAAAATATTTCACGAATCCGTTCATTCCTCAACCATGAATCTGCAAAAACCCTAGTCCATGCCCTCATCATCTCTCGCCTTGACTACTGCAACCTCCTGCTCTGTGGCCTCCCCGCTAACACTCTCGCACCCCTCCAATCTATTCTAAACTCTGCTGCCCGACTAATCCACTTGTCCCCCCGCTATTCCCCGGCCTCTCCCCTCTTTCAATCCCTTCACTGGCTCCCCATTGCCCAGAGACTCCACTACAAAACCCTAACCATGACGTACAAAGCCATCCACAACCTGTCTCCTCCATACATCTGTGACCTCGTCTCCCGGTACTTACCTACCCGCAACCTCCGATCCTCACAAGATCTCCTACTCTACTCCCCTCTTATCTCCACTTCCCACAATCGTATACAAGATTTCTCTCGCATATCACCCCTACTCTGGAACCCTCTACCACAACACATCAGACTCTCGCCTACCATCGAAACCTTCAAAAAGAACCTGAAGACCCACCTCTTCAGACAAGCCTACAACCTGCAGCTACCACCGATCGACCAAACCGCTGCATGACCATCTCTACCCTCACCTACTGTATTCTCACCCATCCCTTGTAGATTGTGAGCCCTCGCGGGCAGGGTCCTCATTCCTCCTGTACCAGTTATGACTTGTATTGTTTAAGATTATTGTACTTGTTTTCATTATGTATACCCCTCCTCACATGTAAAGCGCCATGGAATAAATGGCGCTATAACAATAAATAATAATAATAATAATAATAATAGAGATGATAGAGATAGAGATGATAGAGATAGAGATAGAGATGATAGAGATAGATATGATAGAGATAGAGATGATAGAGATAGAGATAGAGATAGAGATAGAGATGATAGAGATAGAGATGATAGAGATAGAGATGATAGAGATAGAGATGATAGAGATAGAGATGATAGAGATAGAGATAGAGATGATAGAGATAGAGATGATAGAGATAGAGGTGATAGAGATAGAGATATAGATGATAGAGTTAGAGATGATAGAGATAGAGATGATAGAGATAGAGAACGAGATGATAGAGATAGAGATAGAGATGATAGAGATAGAGATGATAGAGATAGAGATGACAGAGATAGAGATGATAGAGATAGAGATGATAGAGATAGAGATGATAGAGATGATAGAGATATAGAGATGATAGAGATAATGATAGAGATGATAGAGATAGAGATGATAGAGATAGAGATGATAGAGATAGAGATGATAGAGATAGAGATAGAGATGATAGAGATAGAGATGATAGAGATAGAGATAGAGATGATAGAGATAGAGATGATATAGATGATAGAGATAGAGATGATAGAGATAGAGATTATAGAGATAGAGATGATAGAGATAGAGATGATAGAGATAGAGATGATAGAGATAGAGATAGAGATGATAGCGATAGAGATGATAGAGATAGAGATGATAGAGATAGAGATAGAGATGATAGAGATAGAGATGATATAGATAGAGATGATAGAGATAGAGATGATAGAGATAGAGATGATAGAGATAGCGATGATAGAGATGATAGAGATAGAGATGATAGAGATAGAGATGATATAGAGACAGAGATGATAGAGATAGAGATAGAGATGATAGAGATTAGAGATGATAGAGATAGAGATGATAGAGATAGAGATGATAGAGATAGAGTTGATAGAGATAGAGATAGAGATGATAGAGATAGAGATGATAGAGATAGAGATAGAGATGATAGAGATAGAGATGATAGAGATAGAATGATAGAGATAGAGATGATAGAGATAGAGATAGAGATGATAGAGATAGAGATAGAGATGATAAAGATGACAGAGATAGAGATGATAGAGATAGAGATGATAGAGATAGAGATGATAGATATAGAGATAGAGATGATAGAGATAGAGATGATAGAGATAGAGATGATAGAGATGATAGAGATATAGAAATGATAGAGATAATGATAGAGATGATAGAGTTAGAGATGATAGAGATAGAGATGATAGAGATAGAGATAGAGATGATAGAGATAGAGATGATAGAGATAGAGATGATAGAGATAGAGATGATAGAGATGATAGAGATAGAGATAGTGATGATAGAGATAGAGATGATAGAGATGATAGAGATAGAGATAGAGATGATAGAGATAGAGATAGAGATGATAGAGATGATAGAGATAGAGTTGATAGAGATAGAGATGATAGAGATAGAGATAGATATGATAGAGATAGAGATGATAGAGATAGAGATGATAGAGATAGAGATGATAGAGATAGAGATAGAGATGATAGAGATAGAGATAGAGATGATAGAGATATAGAGATGATAGAGATAATGATAGAGATGATAGAGATAGAGATGATAGAGATAGAGATGATAGAGATGATAGAGATAGAGATGATAGAGATAGAGATGATAGAGGTAGAGATGATAGAGATAGAGATGATAGAGATAGAGATAGAGATGATAGAGATAGAGATGATAGAGATAGAGATGATAGAGGTAGAGATAGAGATGATAGATAGAGATAGAGATGATATAGATAGAGATGATAGAGATAGAGATGATAGAGATAGAGATGATAGAGATAGAGTTGATAGAGATAGAGATAGAGATGATAGAGATAGAGATGATAGAGATAGAGATGATAGAGATAGAGATGATAGAGATAGAATGATAGAGATAGAGATGATAGAGATAGAGATAGAGATGATAGAGATAGAGATAGAGATGATAAAGATGATAGAGATAGAGATGATAGATATAGAGATAGAGATGATAGAGATAGAGATGATAGAGATAGAGATGATAGAGATGATAGAGATATAGAAATGATAGAGATAATGATAGAGATGATAGAGATAGAGATGATAGAGATAGAGATAGAGATGATAGAGATAGAGATGATAGAGATAGAGATGATAGAGATAGAGATGATAGAGATGATAGAGATAGAGATAGTGATGATAGAGATAGAGATGATAGAGATAGAGATGATAGAGATAGAGATAGAGATGATAGAGATAGAGTTAGAGATGATAGAGATGATAGAGATAGAGTTGATAGAGATAGAGATGATAGAGATAGAGATAGATATGATAGAGATAGAGATGATAGATATAGAGATAGAGATGATAGAGATAGAGATGATAGAGATAGAGATGATAGAGATGATAGAGATATAGAAATGATAGAGATAATGATAGAGATGATAGAGATAGAGATGATAGAGATAGAGATGATAGAGATAGAGATAGAGATGATAGAGATAGAGATGATAGAGATAGAGATGATAGAGATAGAGATGATAGAGATGATAGAGATAGAGATAGTGATGATAGAGATAGAGATGATAGAGATAGAGATGATAGAGATAGAGATAGAGATGATAGAGATAGAGTTAGAGATGATAGAGATGATAGAGATAGAGTTGATAGAGATAGAGATGATAGAGATAGAGATAGATATGATAGAGATAGAGATGATAGAGATAGAGATGATAGAGATAGAGATGATAGAGATAGAGATAGAGATGATAGAGATAGAGATAGAGATGATAGAGATATAGAGATGATAGAGATAATGATAGAGATGATAGAGATAGAGATGATAGAGATAGAGATGATAGAGATAGAGATGATAGAGATAGAGATAGAGATGATAGAGATAGAGATAGAGATGATAGAGATAGAGATGATAGAGATGATAGAGATATAGATGATAGAGATAGAGATGATAGAGATGATAGAGATAGAGATGATAGAGATAGAGATGATAGAGGTAGAGATGATAGAGATAGAGATGATAGAGATGATAGAGATAGAGATGATAGAGATAGAGATGATAGAGATAGAGATGATAGAGATAGAGATAGAGATGATAGATAGAGATAGAGATGATATAGATAGAGATGATAGAGATAGAGATGATAGAGATAGAGATGATAGAGATAGAGATGATAGAGATGATAGAGATAGAGATGATAGAGATAGAGATGATAGAAATAGAGATGATAGAGATAGAGATAGAGATGATAGAGATAGAGATAGAGATGATAGAGATAGAGATGATAGGGATAGAGATAGAGATGATAGAGATAGAGATAGAGATGATAGAGATAGAGATGATAGAGATAGAGATGATAGAGATAGAGATAGAGAAGATAGAGATAGAGATGATAGAGATAGAGATGATAGAGATAGAGATGATAGAGATAGAGATGATAGAGATGATAGAGATAGAGATGATAGAGATAGAGATAGAGATGATAGAGATAGAGATGATAGAGATAGAGATAGAGATAATAGAGATGATAGAGATGATAGAGATAGAGATGATAGAGATAGAGATGATAGAGATAGAGATAGAGATGATAGAGATAGAGATGATAGAGATAGAGATGATAGAGATATAGAGGTGATAGAGATAATGATAGAGATGATAGAGATAGAGATGATAGAGATAGAGATGATAGAGATAGAGATGATAGAGATAGAGATGATAGAGATAGAGATAGAGATGATAGAGATAGAGATGATAGAGATAGAGATGATATAGATGATAGAGATAGAGATGATAGAGATAGAGATGATAGAGATAGAGATGATAGAGATAGAGATGATAGAGATAGAGATAGAGATGATAGATATGATAGAGATAGAGATAGAGATGATAGAGATAGAGATGATATAGATAGAGATGATAGAGATAGAGATGATAGAGATATAGATGATAGAGATAGAGATGATAGAGATGATAGAGATAGAGATGATAGAGATAGAGATGATATAGAGATAGAGATGATAGAGATAGAGATAGAGATGATAGAGATAGAGATGATAGAGATAGAGATGATAGAGATAGAGATGATAGAGATAGAGATGATAGAGATAGAGATGATAGAGATAGAGTTGATAGAGATAGAGATAGAGATGATAGAGATAGAGATGATAGAGATAGAGATAGAGATGATAGAGATAGAGATGATAGAGATAGAGATGATAGAGATAGAGATAGAGATGATAGAGATAGAGATGATAGTGATGATAGAGATAGAGATGATAGAGATAGAGATGATAGAGATAGAGATAGAGATGATAGAGATAGAGATGATAGAGATAGAGATGATAGAGATATAGAGGTGATAGAGATAATGATAGAGATGATAGAGATAGAGATGATAGAGATAGAGATGATAGAGATAGAGATGATAGAGATAGAGATGATAGAGATAGAGATAGAGATGATAGAGATAGAGATGATAGAGATAGAGATGATATAGATGATAGAGATAGAGATGATAGAGATAGAGATGATAGAGATAGAGATGATAGAGATAGAGATGATAGAGATAGAGATAGAGATGATAGATATGATAGAGATAGAGATAGAGATGATAGAGATAGAGATGATATAGATAGAGATGATAGAGATAGAGATGATAGAGATATAGATGATAGAGATAGAGATGATAGAGATGATAGAGATAGAGATGATAGAGATAGAGATGATATAGAGATAGAGATGATAGAGATAGAGATAGAGATGATAGAGATAGAGATGATAGAGATAGAGATGATAGAGATAGAGATGATAGAGATAGAGATGATAGAGATAGAGATGATAGAGATAGAGTTGATAGAGATAGAGATAGAGATGATAGAGATAGAGATGATAGAGATAGAGATAGAGATGATAGAGATAGAGATGATAGAGATAGAGATGATAGAGATAGAGATAGAGATGATAGAGATAGAGATGATAGTGATGATAGAGATAGAGATGATAGAGACAGAGATGATAGAGATAGAGATGATAGAGATGATAGAGATAGAGATGATATAGATAGAGATAGATATGATAGAGATAGAGATGATAGAGATAGAGATGATAGAGATAGAGATGATAGAGATAGAGATAGAGATGATAGAGATAGAGATAGAGATGATAGAGATATAGAGAATTCATCATCTTTCCCCCATCTCACGCGACCCCCCCAACGAACCTATCAATTACAGTAAATGGCTGCCCACTCTCCCCAGTCCCACAAGCTCGCTGCCTCGGGGTAATCCTTGACGCTGATCTCTCCTTCAAACCACATATCCAAGCCCTTTCCACTTCCTGCCGACTGCAACTCAAAAATATTTCACGAATCCGTTCATTCCTCAACCATGAATCTGCAAAAACCCTAGTCCATGCCCTCATCATCTCTCGCCTTGACTACTGCAACCTCCTGCTCTGTGGCCTCCCCGCTAACACTCTCGCACCCCTCCAATCTATTCTAAACTCTGCTGCCCGACTAATCCACTTGTCCCCCCGCTATTCCCCGGCCTCTCCCCTCTTTCAATCCCTTCACTGGCTCCCCATTGCCCAGAGACTCCACTACAAAACCCTAACCATGACGTACAAAGCCATCCACAACCTGTCTCCTCCATACATCTGTGACCTCGTCTCCCGGTACTTACCTACCCGCAACCTCCGATCCTCACAAGATCTCCTACTCTACTCCCCTCTTATCTCCACTTCCCACAATCGTATACAAGATTTCTCTCGCATATCACCCCTACTCTGGAACCCTCTACCACAACACATCAGACTCTCGCCTACCATCGAAACCTTCAAAAAGAACCTGAAGACCCACCTCTTCAGACAAGCCTACAACCTGCAGCTACCACCGATCGACCAAACCGCTGCATGACCATCTCTACCCTCACCTACTGTATTCTCACCCATCCCTTGTAGATTGTGAGCCCTCGCGGGCAGGGTCCTCATTCCTCCTGTACCAGTTATGACTTGTATTGTTTAAGATTATTGTACTTGTTTTCATTATGTATACCCCTCCTCACATGTAAAGCGCCATGGAATAAATGGCGCTATAACAATAAATAATAATAATAATAATAATAATAGAGATGATAGAGATAGAGATGATAGAGATAGAGATAGAGATGATAGAGATAGATATGATAGAGATAGAGATGATAGAGATAGAGATAGAGATAGAGATAGAGATGATAGAGATAGAGATGATAGAGATAGAGATGATAGAGATAGAGATGATAGAGATAGAGATGATAGAGATAGAGATAGAGATGATAGAGATAGAGATGATAGAGATAGAGGTGATAGAGATAGAGATATAGATGATAGAGTTAGAGATGATAGAGATAGAGATGATAGAGATAGAGAACGAGATGATAGAGATAGAGATAGAGATGATAGAGATAGAGATGATAGAGATAGAGATGACAGAGATAGAGATGATAGAGATAGAGATGATAGAGATAGAGATGATAGAGATGATAGAGATATAGAGATGATAGAGATAATGATAGAGATGATAGAGATAGAGATGATAGAGATAGAGATGATAGAGATAGAGATGATAGAGATAGAGATAGAGATGATAGAGATAGAGATGATAGAGATAGAGATAGAGATGATAGAGATAGAGATGATATAGATGATAGAGATAGAGATGATAGAGATAGAGATTATAGAGATAGAGATGATAGAGATAGAGATGATAGAGATAGAGATGATAGAGATAGAGATAGAGATGATAGCGATAGAGATGATAGAGATAGAGATGATAGAGATAGAGATAGAGATGATAGAGATAGAGATGATATAGATAGAGATGATAGAGATAGAGATGATAGAGATAGAGATGATAGAGATAGCGATGATAGAGATGATAGAGATAGAGATGATAGAGATAGAGATGATATAGAGACAGAGATGATAGAGATAGAGATAGAGATGATAGAGATTAGAGATGATAGAGATAGAGATGATAGAGATAGAGATGATAGAGATAGAGTTGATAGAGATAGAGATAGAGATGATAGAGATAGAGATGATAGAGATAGAGATAGAGATGATAGAGATAGAGATGATAGAGATAGAATGATAGAGATAGAGATGATAGAGATAGAGATAGAGATGATAGAGATAGAGATAGAGATGATAAAGATGACAGAGATAGAGATGATAGAGATAGAGATGATAGAGATAGAGATGATAGATATAGAGATAGAGATGATAGAGATAGAGATGATAGAGATAGAGATGATAGAGATGATAGAGATATAGAAATGATAGAGATAATGATAGAGATGATAGAGTTAGAGATGATAGAGATAGAGATGATAGAGATAGAGATAGAGATGATAGAGATAGAGATGATAGAGATAGAGATGATAGAGATAGAGATGATAGAGATGATAGAGATAGAGATAGTGATGATAGAGATAGAGATGATAGAGATGATAGAGATAGAGATAGAGATGATAGAGATAGAGATAGAGATGATAGAGATGATAGAGATAGAGTTGATAGAGATAGAGATGATAGAGATAGAGATAGATATGATAGAGATAGAGATGATAGAGATAGAGATGATAGAGATAGAGATGATAGAGATAGAGATAGAGATGATAGAGATAGAGATAGAGATGATAGAGATATAGAGATGATAGAGATAATGATAGAGATGATAGAGATAGAGATGATAGAGATAGAGATGATAGAGATGATAGAGATAGAGATGATAGAGATAGAGATGATAGAGGTAGAGATGATAGAGATAGAGATGATAGAGATAGAGATAGAGATGATAGAGATAGAGATGATAGAGATAGAGATGATAGAGGTAGAGATAGAGATGATAGATAGAGATAGAGATGATATAGATAGAGATGATAGAGATAGAGATGATAGAGATAGAGATGATAGAGATAGAGATGATAGAGATAGAGTTGATAGAGATAGAGATAGAGATGATAGAGATAGAGATGATAGAGATAGAGATGATAGAGATAGAGATGATAGAGATAGAATGATAGAGATAGAGATGATAGAGATAGAGATAGAGATGATAGAGATAGAGATAGAGATGATAAAGATGATAGAGATAGAGATGATAGATATAGAGATAGAGATGATAGAGATAGAGATGATAGAGATAGAGATGATAGAGATGATAGAGATATAGAAATGATAGAGATAATGATAGAGATGATAGAGATAGAGATGATAGAGATAGAGATAGAGATGATAGAGATAGAGATGATAGAGATAGAGATGATAGAGATAGAGATGATAGAGATGATAGAGATAGAGATAGTGATGATAGAGATAGAGATGATAGAGATAGAGATGATAGAGATAGAGATAGAGATGATAGAGATAGAGTTAGAGATGATAGAGATGATAGAGATAGAGTTGATAGAGATAGAGATGATAGAGATAGAGATAGATATGATAGAGATAGAGATGATAGAGATAGAGATGATAGAGATAGAGATGATAGAGATAGAGATAGAGATGATAGAGATAGAGATAGAGATGATAGAGATATAGAGATGATAGAGATAATGATAGAGATGATAGAGATAGAGATGATAGAGATAGAGATGATAGAGACAGAGATGATAGAGATAGAGATGATAGAGATGATAGAGATAGAGATGATATAGATAGAGATGATAGAGATAGAGATGATAGAGATAGAGATAGAGATGATAGAGATAGATATGATAGAGATAGAGATGATAGAGATAGAGATAGAGATAGAGATAGAGATGATAGAGATAGAGATGATAGAGATAGAGATGATAGAGATAGAGATGATAGAGATAGAGATGATAGAGATAGAGATAGAGATGATAGAGATAGAGATGATAGAGACAGAGATGATAGAGATAGAGAACGAGATGATAGAGATAGAGATAGAGATGATAGAGATAGAGATGATAGAGATAGAGATGACAGAGATAGAGATGATAGAGATAGAGATGATAGAGATAGAGATGATAGAGATGATAGAGATATAGAGATGATAGAGATAATGATAGAGATGATAGAGATAGAGATGATAGAGATAGAGATGATAGAGATAGAGATGATAGAGATAGAGATGATAGAGATAGAGATAGAGATGATAGAGATAGAGATGATAGAGATAGAGATAGAGATGATAGAGATACAGATGATAGAGATAAAGATGATAGAGATAGAGATGATAGAGATAGAGATGATAGAGATAGAGATGATAGAGATAGAGATAGAGATGATAGAGATAGAGATAGAGATGATATAGATAGAGATGATAGAGATAGAGATGATAGAGATAGAGATAGAGATGATAGAGATAGAGATGATAGAGATAGAGATGATAGAGATAGAGATGATAGAGATAGAGATGATAGAGATATAGATAGAGATGATACAGATAGAGATGATAGAGATAGAGATGATAGAGATAGAGATGATAGAGATGATGATAGAGATAGAGATGATAGAGATAGAGATGATAGAGATAGAGATAGAGATTATAGAGATAGAGATATAGATGATAGAGTTAGAGATGATAGAGATAGAGATGATAGAGATAGAGATGATAGAGATAGAGATAGAGATAGAGATGATAGAGATAGAGATGATAGAGATAGAGATGATAGAGATAGAGATGATAGAGATAGAGATGATAGAGATAGAGATAGAGATTATAGAGATAGAGATATAGATGATAGAGTTAGAGATGATAGAGATAGAGATGATAGAGATAGAGATAGAGATAGAGATGATAGAGATAGAGATGACAGAGATAGAGATGATAGAGATAGATATGATAGAGATAGAGATAGAGATAGAGATATAGATGATAGAGATAGAGATGATAGAGATAGAGATGATAGAGATAGAGATGATAGAGATAGAGATGATAGAGATAGAGATAGAGATTTTAGAGATAGATATATAGATGATAGAGTTAGAGATGATAGAGATAGAGATGATAGAGATAGAGATAGAGATGAAAGAGATAGAGATAGAGATAGAGATGATAGAGATAGAGATGATAGAGATAGAGATGATAGAGATAGAGATGATAGAGATGATAGAGATATAGAGATGATAGAGATAATGATAGAGATGATAGAGATAGAGATGATAGAGATAGAGATGATAGAGATAGAGATGATAGAGATAGAGATGATAGAGATAGAGATGATAGAGATAGAGATGATAGAGATAGAGATAGAGATGATAGAGATAGAGATGATAGAGATAGAGATAGAGATGATAGAGATACAGATGATAGAGATAAAGATGATAGAGATAGAGATGATAGAGATAGAGATGATAGAGATAGAGATGATAGAGATAGAGATAGAGATGATAGAGATAGAGATAGAGATGATATAGATAGAGATGATAGAGATAGAGATGATAGAGATAGAGATAGAGATGATAGAGATAGAGATGATAGAGATAGAGATGATAGAGATAGAGATGATAGAGATAGAGATGATAGAGATATAGATAGAGATGATACAGATAGAGATGATAGAGATAGAGATGATAGAGATAGAGATGATAGAGATGATGATAGAGATAGAGATAGAGATGATAGAGATGATGATAGAGATAATGATAGAGATAGAGAAAGAGATGATAGAGATAGAGATGATAGAGATAGAGATGATAGAGATGATAGAGATAGAGATGATAGAGATAGAGATGATAGAGATAGAGATGATAGAGATAGAGATAGAGATGATAGAGATAGAGATGATAGAGATAGAAATGATAGAGATAGAGATGATAGAGATAGAGATGATAGAGATAGAGATGATAGAGATAGAGATAGAGATTATAGAGATAGAGATATAGATGATAGAGTTAGAGATGATAGAGATAGAGATGATAGAGATAGAGATGATAGAGATAGAGATAGAGATAGAGATGATAGAGATAGAGATGATAGAGATAGAGATGATAGAGATAGAGATGATAGAGATAGAGATGATAGAGATAGAGATAGAGATTATAGAGATAGAGATATAGATGATAGAGTTAGAGATGATAGAGATAGAGATGATAGAGATAGAGATAGAGATAGAGATGATAGAGATAGAGATGACAGAGATAGAGATGATAGAGATAGATATGATAGAGATAGAGATAGAGATAGAGATATAGATGATAGAGATAGAGATGATAGAGATAGAGATGATAGAGATAGAGATGATAGAGATAGAGATGATAGAGATAGAGATAGAGATTTTAGAGATAGATATATAGATGATAGAGTTAGAGATGATAGAGATAGAGATGATAGAGATAGAGATAGAGATGAAAGAGATAGAGATAGAGATAGAGATGATAGAGATAGAGATGATAGAGATAGAGATGACAGAGATAGAGATGATAGAGATAGAGATGATAGAGATGATAGAGATAGAGATGATAGAGATAGAGATAGAGATGATAGAGATAGAGATGATATAGATAGAGATGATAGAGATAGAGATGATAGAGATAGAGATAGAGATAATAGAGATAGAGATAGAGATGATAGAGATAGAGATGATAGAGATAGAGATGATAGAGATAGAGATGATAGAGATAGAGATAGAGATGATAGAGATAGAGATGATAAAGATAGAGATAGAGATGATAGAGATAGAGATGATAGAGATGATGATAGAGATTGAGATGATAGAGATGATGATAGAGATAATGATAGAGATAGAGATAGAGATGATAGAGATAGAGATGATAGAGATAGAGATGATAGAGATAGAGATGATAGAGATGATAGAGATAGAGATGATAGAGATGATGATAGAGATGATGATAGAGATAATGATAGAGATAAAGATAGAGATGATAGAGATAGAGATGATAGAGATAGAGATGATAGAGATAGAGATGATAGAGATAGAGATGATAGGGATAGAGATGATAGAGATAGAGATAGAGATGATAGATATAGAGATGATAGAGATAGAGATAGAGATGATAGAGATAGAGATAGAGATAGAGATGATAGAGATAGAGATGATAGAGATAGAGATAGAGAAGATAGAGATAGAGATGATAGAGATAGAGATGATAGAGATAGAGATGATACAGATGATAGAGATAGAGATGATAGAGATAGAGATGATAGAGATAGAGATGATAGAGATAGAGATGATAGAGATGATAGAGATAGAGATGATAGAGATGATAGAGATAGAGATGATAGAGATAGAGATGATAGAGATAGAGATAGAGATGATAGAGATAGAGATGATAGAGATAGAGATGATAGAGATAGAGATGATAGAGATATAGATAGAGATGATAGAGATAGAGATGATAGAGACAGAGATGATAGAGATGATAGAGATAGAGATGATAGAGATAGAGATGATATAGATGATAGAGATAGAGATGATAGAGATAGAGATGATAGAGATAGAGATGATAGAGATAGAGATGATAGAGATAGAGATAGAGATGATAGCGATAGAGATAGAGATGATAGAGATAGAGATAGAGATGATAGAGATAGAGATGATATAGATAGAGATGATAGAGATAGAGATGATAGAGATAGAGATGATAGAGATAGCGATGATAGAGATGATAGAGATAGAGATGATAGAGATAGAGATGATATATTGATAGAGATGATAGAGATAGAGATAGAGATGATAGAGATTAGAGATGATAGAGATAGAGATGATAGAGATAGAGATGATAGAGATAGAGTTGATAGAGATAGAGATAGAGATGATAGAGATAGAGATGATAGAGATAGAGATAGAGATGATAGAGATAGAGATGATAGAGATAGAATGATAGAGATAGAGATGATAGAGATAGAGATAGAGATGATAGAGATAGAGATAGAGATGATAAAGATGACAGAGATAGAGATGATAGAGATAGAGATGATAGAGATAGAGATGATAGATATAGAGATAGAGATGATAGAGATAGAGATGATAGAGATAGAGATGATAGAGATGATAGAGATATAGAAATGATAGAGATAATGATAGAGATGATAGAGTTAGAGATGATAGAGATAGAGATGATAGAGATAGAGATAGAGATGATAGAGATAGAGATGATAGAGATAGAGATGATAGAGATAGAGATGATAGAGATGATAGAGATAGTGATGATAGAGATAGAGATGATAGAGATAGAGATGATAGAGATAGAGATAGAGATGATAGAGATAGAGATAGAGATGATAGAGATGATAGAGATAGAGGTGATAGAGATAGAGATGATAGAGATAGAGATAGATATGATAGAGATAGAGATGATAGAGATAGAGATGATAGAGATAGAGATGATAGAGATAGAGATAGAGATGATAGAGATAGAGATAGAGATGATAGAGATATAGAGATGATAGAGATAATGATAGAGATGATAGAGATAGAGATGATAGAGATAGAGATGATAGAGATGATAGAGATAGAGATGATAGAGATAGAGATGATAGAGGTAGAGATGATAGAGATAGAGATGATAGAGATAGAGATAGAGATGATAGAGATAGAGATGATAGAGATAGAGATGATAGAGGTAGAGATAGAGATGATAGATAGAGATAGAGATGATATAGATAGAGATGATAGAGATAGAGATGATAGAGATAGAGATGATAGAGATAGAGATGATAGAGATAGAGTTGATAGAGATAGAGATAGAGATGATAGAGATAGAGATGATAGAGATAGAGATGATAGAGATAGAGATGATAGAGATAGAATGATAGAGATAGAGATGATAGAGATAGAGATAGAGATGATAGAGATAGAGATAGAGATGATAAAGATGATAGAGATAGAGATGATAGATATAGAGATAGAGATGATAGAGATAGAGATGATAGAGATAGAGATGATAGAGA
This sequence comes from Ranitomeya imitator, assembly GCF_032444005.1. Taxonomy (NCBI): domain Eukaryota; kingdom Metazoa; phylum Chordata; class Amphibia; order Anura; family Dendrobatidae; genus Ranitomeya; species Ranitomeya imitator. The sequence continues at coordinate 153,369 of NW_027194411.1, read as the reverse complement.
TGATAGAGATATAGAAATGATAGAGATAATGATAGAGATGATAGAGATAGAGATGATAGAGATAGAGATGATAGAGATAGAGATAGAGATGATAGAGATAGAGATGATAGAGATAGAGATGATAGAGATAGAGATGATAGAGATGATAGAGATAGAGATAGTGATGATAGAGATAGAGATGATAGAGATAGAGATGATAGAGATAGAGATAGAGATGATAGAGATAGAGTTAGAGATGATAGAGATGATAGAGATAGAGTTGATAGAGATAGAGATGATAGAGATAGAGATAGATATGATAGAGATAGAGATGATAGAGATAGAGATGATAGAGATAGAGATGATAGAGATAGAGATAGAGATGATAGAGATAGAGATGATAGAGATATAGAGATGATAGAGATAATGATAGAGATGATAGAGATAGAGATGATAGAGATAGAGATGATAGAGATGATAGAGATAGAGATGATAGAGATAGAGATGATAGGGATGATAGAGATAGAGATGATAGAGATAGAGATGATAGAGGTAGAGATGATAGAGATAGAGATGATAGAGATAGAGATAGAGATGATAGAGATAGAGATGATAGAGATAGAGATGATAGAGATTGAGATAGAGATGATAGATAGAGATAGAGATGATATAGATAGAGATGATAGAGATAGAGATGATAGAGATAGAGATGATAGAGATAGAGATGATAGAGATGATAGAGATAGAGATGATAGAGATAGAGATGATAGAAATAGAGATGATAGAGATAGAGATAGAGATGATAGAGATAGAGATAGAGATGATAGAGATAGAGATGATAGGGATAGAGATAGAGATGATAGAGATAGAGATAGAGATGATAGAGATAGAGATGATAGAGATAGAGATGATAGAGATAGAGATGATAGAGATAGAGATAGAGAAGATAGAGATAGAGATGATAGAGATAGAGATGATAGAGATAGAGATGATAGAGATAGAGATGATAGAGATGATAGAGATAGAGATGATAGAGATAGAGATAGAGATGATAGAGATAGAGATGATAGAGATAGAGATAGAGATAATAGAGATGATAGAGATGATAGAGATAGAGATGATAGAGATAGAGATAGAGATGATAGAGATAGAGATGATAGAGATAGAGATGATAGAGATATAGAGGTGATAGAGATAATGATAGAGATGATAGAGATAGAGATGATAGAGATAGAGATGATAGAGATAGAGATGATAGAGATAGAGATGATAGAGATAGAGATAGAGATGATAGAGATAGAGATGATAGAGATGATAGAGATAGAGATGATAGAGATAGAGATGATATAGATGATAGAGATAGAGATGATAGAGATAGAGATGATAGAGATAGAGATGATAGAGATAGAGATGATAGAGATAGAGATAGAGATGATAGATATGATAGAGATAGAGATAGAGATGATAGAGATAGAGATGATATAGATAGAGATGATAGAGATAGAGATGATAGAGATAGAGATGATAGAGATGATAGAGATAGAGATGATAGAGATAGAGATGATATAGAGATAGAGATGATAGAGATAGAGATAGAGATGATAGAGATAGAGATGATAGAGATAGAGATGATAGAGATAGAGATGATAGAGATAGAGATGATAGAGATAGAGTTGATAGAGATAGAGATAGAGATGATAGAGATAGAGATGATAGAGATAGAGATAGAGATGATAGAGATAGAGATGATAGAGATAGAGATGATAGAGATAGAGATAGAGATGATAGAGATAGAGATGATAGTGATGATAGAGATAGAGATGATAGAGACAGAGATGATAGAGATAGAGATGATAGAGATGATAGAGATAGAGATGATATAGATAGAGATAGATATGATAGAGATAGAGATGATAGAGATAGAGATGATAGAGATAGAGATGATAGAGATAGAGATAGAGATGATAGAGATAGAGATAGAGATGATAGAGATATAGAGAATTCATCATCTTTCCCCCATCTCACGCGACCCCCCCAACGAACCTATCAATTACAGTAAATGGCTGCCCACTCTCCCCAGTCCCACAAGCTCGCTGCCTCGGGGTAATCCTTGACGCTGATCTCTCCTTCAAACCACATATCCAAGCCCTTTCCACTTCCTGCCGACTGCAACTCAAAAATATTTCACGAATCCGTTCATTCCTCAACCATGAATCTGCAAAAACCCTAGTCCATGCCCTCATCATCTCTCGCCTTGACTACTGCAACCTCCTGCTCTGTGGCCTCCCCGCTAACACTCTCGCACCCCTCCAATCTATTCTAAACTCTGCTGCCCGACTAATCCACTTGTCCCCCCGCTATTCCCTGGCCTCTCCCCTCTTTCAATCCCTTCACTGGCTCCCCATTGCCCAGAGACTCCACTACAAAACCCTAACCATGACGTACAAAGCCATCCACAACCTGTCTCCTCCATACATCTGTGACCTCGTCTCCCGGTACTTACCTACCCGCAACCTCCGATCCTCACAAGATCTCCTACTCTACTCCCCTCTTATCTCCACTTCCCACAATCGTATACAAGATTTCTCTCGCATATCACCCCTACTCTGGAACCCTCTACCACAACACATCAGACTCTCGCCTACCATCGAAACCTTCAAAAAGAACCTGAAGACCCACCTCTTCAGACAAGCCTACAACCTGCAGCTACCACCGATCGACCAAACCGCTGCATGACCATCTCTACCCTCACCTACTGTATTCTCACCCATCCCTTGTAGATTGTGAGCCCTCGCGGGCAGGGTCCTCATTCCTCCTGTACCAGTTATGACTTGTATTGTTTAAGATTATTGTACTTGTTTTCATTATGTATACCCCTCCTCACATGTAAAGCGCCATGGAATAAATGGCGCTATAACAATAAATAATAATAATAATAATAATAATAGAGATGATAGAGATAGAGATGATAGAGATAGAGATAGAGATGATAGAGATAGATATGATAGAGATAGAGATGATAGAGATAGAGATAGAGATAGAGATAGAGATGATAGAGATAGAGATGATAGAGATAGAGATGATAGAGATAGAGATGATAGAGATAGAGATGATAGAGATAGAGATAGAGATGATAGAGATAGAGATGATAGAGATAGAGGTGATAGAGATAGAGATATAGATGATAGAGTTAGAGATGATAGAGATAGAGATGATAGAGATAGAGAACGAGATGATAGAGATAGAGATAGAGATGATAGAGATAGAGATGATAGAGATAGAGATGACAGAGATAGAGATGATAGAGATAGAGATGATAGAGATAGAGATGATAGAGATGATAGAGATATAGAGATGATAGAGATAATGATAGAGATGATAGAGATAGAGATGATAGAGATAGAGATGATAGAGATAGAGATGATAGAGATAGAGATGATAGAGATAGAGATAGAGATGATAGAGATAGAGATGATAGAGATAGAGATGATAGAGATACAGATGATAGAGATAGAGATGATAGAGATACAGATGATAGAGATAGAGATGATAGAGATAGAGATGATAGAGATAGAGATGATAGAGATAGAGATGATAGAGATAGAGATGATATAGATAGAGATGATAGAGATAGAGATAGAGATGATAGAGATAGAGATGATAGAGATAGAGATGATAGAGATAGAGATGATAGAGATAGAGATGATAGAGATAGCGATAGAGATAGAGATAGAGATGATAGAGATAGAGATGATAGAGATAGAGATAGAGATGATAGAGATAGAGATGATAGAGATGATGATAGAGATAGAGATAGAGATGATAGAGATGATGATAGAGATAATGATAGAGATAGAGAAAGAGATGATAGAGATAGAGATGATAGAGATAGAGATGATAGAGATAGAGATGATAGAGATGATAGAGATAGAGATGATAGAGATAGAGATGATAGAGATAGAGATGATAGAGATAGAGATAGAGATGATAGAGATAGAGATGATAGAGATAGAGATGATCGTTATAGAGATGATAGAGATAGAGATAGAGATAGAGATGATAGAGATAGAGATGATAGAGATAGAGATGATAGAGATAGAGATGATAGAGATAGAGATAGAGATGATAGAGATAGAGATGATAGAGATAGAGATGATAGAGATAGAGATGATAGAGATAGAGATGATAGAGATAGAGATGATAGAGATAGAGATGATAGAGAGTGAGATGATAGAGATAGAGATGATAGAGATAGAGATAGAGATGATAGAGATAGAGATGATAGAGATAGAAATGATAGAGATAGAGATGATAGAGATAGAGATGATAGAGATAGAGATGATAGAGATAGAGATAGAGATTATAGAGATAGAGATATAGATGATAGAGTTAGAGATGATAGAGATAGAGATGATAGAGATAGAGATGATAGAGATAGAGATAGAGATAGAGATGATAGAGATAGAGATGATAGAGATAGAGATGATAAAGATAGAGATGATAGAGATAGAGATAGAGATTATAGAGATAGAGATATAGATGATAGAGTTAGAGATGATAGAGATAGAGATGATAGAGAGAGATAGAGATGAAAGAGATAGAGATAGAGATAGAGATGATAGAGATAGAGATGATAGAGATAGAGATGATAGAGATAGAGATAGAGATAGAGATGATAGAGATAGAGATGATAGAGATAGAGATGATAGAGATAGAGATGATAGAGATAGAGATAGAGATTTTAGAGATAGATATATAGATGATAGAGTTAGAGATGATAGAGATAGAGAAGATAGAGATAGAGATAGAGATGAAAGAGATAGAGATAGAGATAGAGATGATAGAGATAGAGATGATAGAGATAGAGATGACAGAGATAGAGATGATAGAGATAGAGATGATAGAGATGATAGAGATAGAGATGATAGAGATAGAGATAGAGATGATAGAGATAGAGATAGAGATGATATAGATAGAGATGATAGAGATAGAGATGATAGAGATAGAGATAGAGATAATAGAGATAGAGATAGAGATGATAGAGATAGAGATGATAGAGATAGAATAAAATATCGATATTTGCAGATGATACAAAACTATGTAAAGCAGTTAATACAAGAGAAGATAGTATTCTGCTACAGATGGATCTGGATAAGTTGGAAACTTGGGCTGAAAGGTGGCAGATGAGGTTTAACAATGATAAATGTAAGGTTATACACATGGGAAGAGGGAATCAATATCACCATTACACACTGAACGGGAAACCACTGGGTAAATCTGACAGGGAGAAGGACTTGGGGATCCTAGTTAATGATAAACTTACCTGGAGCAGCCAGTGCCAGGCAGCAGCTGCCAAGGCAAACAATCATGGGGTGCATTAAAAGAGGTCTGGATACACATGATGAGAGCATTATACTGCCTCTGTACAAATCCCTAGTTAGACCGCACATGGAGTACTGTGTCCAGTTTTGGGCACCGGTGCTCAGGAAGGATATAATGGAACTAGAGAGAGTACAAAGGAGGGCAACAAAATTAATAAAGGGGATGGGAGAACTACAATACCCAGATAGATTAGCGAAATTAGGATTATTTAGTCTAGAAAAAAGACGACTGAGGGGCGATCTAATAACCATGTATAAGTATATAAGGGGACAATACAAATATCTCGCTGAGGATCTGTTTATACCAAGGAAGGTGACGGGCACAAGGGGGCATTCTTTGCGTCTGGAGGAGAGAAGGTTTTTCCACCAACATAGAAGAGGATTCTTTACTGTTAGGGCAGTGAGAATCTGGAATTGCTTGCCTGAGGAGGTGGTGATGGCGAACTCAGTCGAGGGGTTCAAGAGAGGCCTGGATGTCTTCCTGGAGCAGAACAATATTGTATCATACAATTATTAGGTTCTGTAGAAGGACGTAGATCTGGGTATTTATTATGATGGAATATAGGCTGAACTGGATGGACAAATGTCTTTTTTCGGCCTTACTAACTATGTTACTATGTTACTATGTTAGATAGAGATGATAGAGATAGAGATGATAGAGATAGAGATGATAGAGATAGAGATGATAGAGATAGAGATAGAGATAGAGATGATAGAGATGATAGAGATAGAGATAGAGATGATAGAGATAGAGATGATAGAGATGATGATAGAGATAGAGATGATAGAGATGATGATAGAGATAATGATAGAGATAGAGATAGAGATGATAGAGATAGAGATGATAGAGATAGAGATGATAGAGATAGAGAGGATAGAGATGATAGAGATAGTGATGATAGAGATAGAGATGATAGAGATGATGATAGAGATAATGATAGAGATAGAGATGTTAAAGATAGAGATGATAGAGATAGAGATGATAGAGATAGAGATGATAGAGATGATAGAGATAGAGATGATAGAGATAGAGATGATAGAGATAGGGATGATAGAGATAGAGATAGAGATGATAGAGATAGAGATAGAGATGATAGAGATAGAGATGATAGAGATGATAGAGATAGAGATGATAGAGATAGAGATGATAGAGATAGAGATGATAGAGATGATAGAGATAGAGATGATAGAGATAGAGATGATAGAGATAGAGATGATAGAGATAGAGATGATAGAGATAGAGATGATAGAGATAGAGATAGAGATGATAGAGATAGAGATAGAGATGATAGAGATAGAGATGATAGAGATAGAGATGATAGAGATAGAGATGATAGAGATAGAGATGATAGAGATAGAGATAGAGATAGAGATGATAGAGATGATAGAGATAGAGATGATAGAGATAGAGATGATAGAGATAGAGATGATAGAGATAGAGATGATAGAGATAGAGATGATAGAGATAGAGATGATAGATCCAGAGATGATAAAGATAGAGATGATAGAGATAGAGATGATATAGATAGAGATAGAGATAGAGATGATAGAGATAGAGATGATAGAGAAAGAGATGATAGAGATAGAGATAGAGATGATAGAAATAGAGATGATAGAGATAGAGATAGAGATGATAGAGATAGAGATAGAGATAGAGATGATAGAGATAGAGATGATAGAGATAGAGATGATAGAGATAGAGATGATAGAGATAGAGATAGAGATGATAGAGATAGAGATGATAGAGATAGAGATGATAGAGGTAGAGATAGAGATGATAGATAGAGATAGAGATGATATAGATAGAGATGATAGAGATAGAGATGATAGAGATAGAGATGATAGAGATAGAGATGATAGAGATAGAGTTGATAGAGATAGAGATAGAGATGATAGAGATAGAGATGATAGAGATAGAGATGATAGAGATAGAGATGATAGAGATAGAATGATAGAGATAGAGATGATAGAGATAGAGATAGAGATGATAGAGATAGAGATAGAGATGATAAAGATGATAGAGATAGAGATGATAGATATAGAGATAGAGATGATAGAGATAGAGATGATAGAGATAGAGATGATAGAGATGATAGAGATATAGAAATGATAGAGATAATGATAGAGATGATAGAGATAGAGATGATAGAGATAGAGATAGAGATGATAGAGATAGAGATGATAGAGATAGAGATGATAGAGATAGAGATGATAGAGATGATAGAGATAGAGATAGTGATGATAGAGATAGAGATGATAGAGATAGAGATGATAGAGATAGAGATAGAGATGATAGAGATAGAGTTAGAGATGATAGAGATGATAGAGATAGAGTTGATAGAGATAGAGATGATAGAGATAGAGATAGATATGATAGAGATAGAGATAGAGATGATAGAGATATAGAGATGATAGAGATAATGATAGAGATGATAGAGATAGAGATGATAGAGATAGAGATGATAGAGACAGAGATGATAGAGATAGAGATGATAGAGATGATAGAGATAGAGATGATATAGATAGAGATGATAGAGATAGAGATGATAGAGATAGAGATAGAGATGATAGAGATAGATATGATAGAGATAGAGATGATAGAGATAGAGATAGAGATAGAGATGATAGAGATAGAGATGATAGAGATAGAGATGATAGAGATAGAGATGATAGAGATAGAGATGATAGAGATAGAGATGATAGAGATAGAGATAGAGATGATAGAGATAGAGATGATGGAGACAGAGGTGATAGAGATAGAGATAGAGATGATAGAGTTAGAGATGATAGAGATAGAGATGATAGAGATAGAGAACGAGATGATAGAGATAGAGATAGAGATGATAGAGATAGAGATGATAGAGATAGAGATGACAGAGATAGAGATGATAGAGATAGAGATGATAGAGATAGAGATGATAGAGATGATAGAGATATAGAGATGATAGAGATAATGATAGAGATGATAGAGATAGAGATGATAGAGATAGAGATGATAGAGATAGAGATGATAGAGATAGAGATGATAGAGATAGAGATAGAGATGATAGAGATAGAGATGATAGAGATAGAGATAGAGATGATAGAGATACAGATGATAGAGATAAAGATGATAGAGATAGAGATGATAGAGATAGAGATGATAGAGATAGAGATGATAGAGATAGAGATAGAGATGATAGAGATAGAGATAGAGATGATATAGATAGAGATGATAGAGATAGAGATGATAGAGATAGAGATAGAGATGATAGAGATAGAGATGATAGAGATAGAGATGATAGAGATAGAGATGATAGAGATAGAGATGATAGAGATATAGATAGAGATGATACAGATAGAGATGATAGAGATAGAGATGATAGAGATAGAGATGATAGAGATGATGATAGAGATAGAGATAGAGATGATAGAGATGATGATAGAGATAATGATAGAGATAGAGAAAGAGATGATAGAGATAGAGATGATAGAGATAGAGATGATAGAGATGATAGAGATAGAGATGATAGAGATAGAGATGATAGAGATAGAGATGATAGAGATAGAGATAGAGATGATAGAGATAGAGATGATAGAGATAGAAATGATAGAGATAGAGATGATAGAGATAGAGATGATAGAGATAGAGATGATAGAGATAGAGATAGAGATTATAGAGATAGAGATATAGATGATAGAGTTAGAGATGATAGAGATAGAGATGATAGAGATAGAGATGATAGAGATAGAGATAGAGATAGAGATGATAGAGATAGAGATGATAGAGATAGAGATGATAGAGATAGAGATGATAGAGATAGAGATGATAGAGATAGAGATAGAGATTATAGAGATAGAGATATAGATGATAGAGTTAGAGATGATAGAGATAGAGATGATAGAGATAGAGATAGAGATAGAGATGATAGAGATAGAGATGACAGAGATAGAGATGATATAGATAGATATGATAGAGATAGAGATAGAGATAGAGATATAGATGATAGAGATAGAGATGATAGAGATAGAGATGATAGAGATAGAGATGATAGAGATAGAGATGATAGAGATAGAGATAGAGATTTTAGAGATAGATATATAGATGATAGAGTTAGAGATGATAGAGATAGAGATGATAGAGATAGAGATAGAGATGAAAGAGATAGAGATAGAGATAGAGATGATAGAGATAGAGATGATAGAGATAGAGATGATAGAGATAGAGATGATAGAGATGATAGAGATATAGAGATGATAGAGATAATGATAGAGATGATAGAGATAGAGATGATAGAGATAGAGATGATAGAGATAGAGATGATAGAGATAGAGAACGAGATGATAGAGATAGAGATAGAGATGATAGAGATAGAGATGATAGAGATAGAGATGACAGAGATAGAGATGATAGAGATAGAGATGATAGAGATAGAGATGATAGAGATGATAGAGATATAGAGATGATAGAGATAATGATAGAGATGATAGAGATAGAGATGATAGAGATAGAGATGATAGAGATAGAGATGATAGAGATAGAGATGATAGAGATAGAGATAGAGATGATAGAGATAGAGATGATAGAGATAGAGATAGAGATGATAGAGATACAGATGATAGAGATAAAGATGATAGAGATAGAGATGATAGAGATAGAGATGATAGAGATAGAGATGATAGAGATAGAGATAGAGATGATAGAGATAGAGATAGAGATGATATAGATAGAGATGATAGAGATAGAGATGATAGAGATAGAGATAGAGATGATAGAGATAGAGATGATAGAGATAGAGATGATAGAGATAGAGATGATAGAGATAGAGATGATAGAGATATAGATAGAGATGATACAGATAGAGATGATAGAGATAGAGATGATAGAGATAGAGATGATAGAGATGATGATAGAGATAGAGATAGAGATGATAGAGATGATGATAGAGATAATGATAGAGATAGAGAAAGAGATGATAGAGATAGAGATGATAGAGATAGAGATGATAGAGATGATAGAGATAGAGATGATAGAGATAGAGATGATAGAGATAGAGATGATAGAGATAGAGATAGAGATGATAGAGATAGAGATGATAGAGATAGAAATGATAGAGATAGAGATGATAGAGATAGAGATGATAGAGATAGAGATGATAGAGATAGAGATAGAGATTATAGAGATAGAGATATAGATGATAGAGTTAGAGATGATAGAGATAGAGATGATAGAGATAGAGATGATAGAGATAGAGATAGAGATAGAGATGATAGAGATAGAGATGATAGAGATAGAGATGATAGAGATAGAGATGATAGAGATAGAGATGATAGAGATAGAGATAGAGATTATAGAGATAGAGATATAGATGATAGAGTTAGAGATGATAGAGATAGAGATGATAGAGATAGAGATAGAGATAGAGATGATAGAGATAGAGATGACAGAGATAGAGATGATATAGATAGATATGATAGAGATAGAGATAGAGATAGAGATATAGATGATAGAGATAGAGATGATAGAGATAGAGATGATAGAGATAGAGATGATAGAGATAGAGATGATAGAGATAGAGATAGAGATTTTAGAGATAGATATATAGATGATAGAGTTAGAGATGATAGAGATAGAGATGATAGAGATAGAGATAGAGATGAAAGAGATAGAGATAGAGATAGAGATGATAGAGATAGAGATGATAGAGATAGAGATGATAGAGATAGAGATGATAGAGATGATAGAGATATAGAGATGATAGAGATAATGATAGAGATGATAGAGATAGAGATGATAGAGATAGAGATGATAGAGATAGAGATGATAGAGATAGAGATGATAGAGATAGAGATGATAGAGATAGAGATGATAGAGATAGAGATAGAGATGATAGAGATAGAGATGATAGAGATAGAGATAGAGATGATAGAGATACAGATGATAGAGATAAAGATGATAGAGATAGAGATGATAGAGATAGAGATGATAGAGATAGAGATGATAGAGATAGAGATAGAGATGATAGAGATAGAGATAGAGATGATATAGATAGAGATGATAGAGATAGAGATGATAGAGATAGAGATAGAGATGATAGAGATAGAGATGATAGAGATAGAGATGATAGAGATAGAGATGATAGAGATAGAGATGATAGAGATATAGATAGAGATGATACAGATAGAGATGATAGAGATAGAGATGATAGAGATAGAGATGATAGAGATGATGATAGAGATAGAGATAGAGATGATAGAGATGATGATAGAGATAATGATAGAGATAGAGAAAGAGATGATAGAGATAGAGATGATAGAGATAGAGATGATAGAGATGATAGAGATAGAGATGATAGAGATAGAGATGATAGAGATAGAGATGATAGAGATAGAGATAGAGATGATAGAGATAGAGATGATAGAGATAGAAATGATAGAGATAGAGATGATAGAGATAGAGATGATAGAGATAGAGATGATAGAGATAGAGATAGAGATTATAGAGATAGAGATATAGATGATAGAGTTAGAGATGATAGAGATAGAGATGATAGAGATAGAGATGATAGAGATAGAGATAGAGATAGAGATGATAGAGATAGAGATGATAGAGATAGAGATGATAGAGATAGAGATGATAGAGATAGAGATGATAGAGATAGAGATAGAGATTATAGAGATAGAGATATAGATGATAGAGTTAGAGATGATAGAGATAGAGATGATAGAGATAGAGATAGAGATAGAGATGATAGAGATAGAGATGACAGAGATAGAGATGATAGAGATAGATATGATAGAGATAGAGATAGAGATAGAGATATAGATGATAGAGATAGAGATGATAGAGATAGAGATGATAGAGATAGAGATGATAGAGATAGAGATGATAGAGATAGAGATAGAGATTTTAGAGATAGATATATAGATGATAGAGTTAGAGATGATAGAGATAGAGATGATAGAGATAGAGATAGAGATGAAAGAGATAGAGATAGAGATAGAGATGATAGAGATAGAGATGATAGAGATAGAGATGACAGAGATAGAGATGATAGAGATAGAGATGATAGAGATGATAGAGATAGAGATGATAGAGATAGAGATAGAGATGATAGAGATAGAGATGATATAGATAGAGATGATAGAGATAGAGATGATAGAGATAGAGATAGAGATAATAGAGATAGAGATAGAGATGATAGAGATAGAGATGATAGAGATAGAGATGATAGAGATAGAGATGATAGAGATAGAGATAGAGATGATAGAGATAGAGATGATAAAGATAGAGATAGAGATGATAGAGATAGAGATGATAGAGATGATGATAGAGATTGAGATGATAGAGATGATGATAGAGATAATGATAGAGATAGAGATAGAGATGATAGAGATAGAGATGATAGAGATAGAGATGATAGAGATAGAGATGATAGAGATGATAGAGATAGAGATGATAGAGATGATGATAGAGATGATGATAGAGATAATGATAGAGATAAAGATAGAGATGATAGAGATAGAGATGATAGAGATAGAGATGATAGAGATAGAGATGATAGAGATAGAGATGATAGGGATAGAGATGATAGAGATAGAGATAGAGATGATAGATATAGAGATGATAGAGATAGAGATAGAGATGATAGAGATAGAGATAGAGATAGAGATGATAGAGATAGAGATGATAGAGATAGAGATAGAGAAGATAGAGATAGAGATGATAGAGATAGAGATGATAGAGATAGAGATGATACAGATGATAGAGATAGAGATGATAGAGATAGAGATGATAGAGATAGAGATGATAGAGATAGAGATGATAGAGATGATAGAGATAGAGATGATAGAGATGATAGAGATAGAGATGATAGAGATAGAGATGATAGAGATAGAGATAGAGATGATAGAGATAGAGATGATAGAGATAGAGATGATAGAGATAGAGATGATAGAGATATAGATAGAGATGATAGAGATAGAGATGATAGAGACAGAGATGATAGAGATGATAGAGATAGAGATGATAGAGATAGAGATGATATAGATGATAGAGATAGAGATGATAGAGATAGAGATGATAGAGATAGAGATGATAGAGATAGAGATGATAGAGATAGAGATAGAGATGATAGCGATAGAGATAGAGATGATAGAGATAGAGATAGAGATGATAGAGATAGAGATGATATAGATAGAGATGATAGAGATAGAGATGATAGAGATAGAGATGATAGAGATAGCGATGATAGAGATGATAGAGATAGAGATGATAGAGATAGAGATGATATATTGATAGAGATGATAGAGATAGAGATAGAGATGATAGAGATTAGAGATGATAGAGATAGAGATGATAGAGATAGAGATGATAGAGATAGAGTTGATAGAGATAGAGATAGAGATGATAGAGATAGAGATGATAGAGATAGAGATAGAGATGATAGAGATAGAGATGATAGAGATAGAATGATAGAGATAGAGATGATAGAGATAGAGATAGAGATGATAGAGATAGAGATAGAGATGATAAAGATGACAGAGATAGAGATGATAGAGATAGAGATGATAGAGATAGAGATGATAGATATAGAGATAGAGATGATAGAGATAGAGATGATAGAGATAGAGATGATAGAGATGATAGAGATATAGAAATGATAGAGATAATGATAGAGATGATAGAGTTAGAGATGATAGAGATAGAGATGATAGAGATAGAGATAGAGATGATAGAGATAGAGATGATAGAGATAGAGATGATAGAGATAGAGATGATAGAGATGATAGAGATAGTGATGATAGAGATAGAGATGATAGAGATAGAGATGATAGAGATAGAGATAGAGATGATAGAGATAGAGATAGAGATGATAGAGATGATAGAGATAGAGGTGATAGAGATAGAGATGATAGAGATAGAGATAGATATGATAGAGATAGAGATGATAGAGATAGAGATGATAGAGATAGAGATGATAGAGATAGAGATAGAGATGATAGAGATAGAGATAGAGATGATAGAGATATAGAGATGATAGAGATAATGATAGAGATGATAGAGATAGAGATGATAGAGATAGAGATGATAGAGATGATAGAGATAGAGATGATAGAGATAGAGATGATAGAGGTAGAGATGATAGAGATAGAGATGATAGAGATAGAGATAGAGATGATAGAGATAGAGATGATAGAGATAGAGATGATAGAGGTAGAGATAGAGATGATAGATAGAGATAGAGATGATATAGATAGAGATGATAGAGATAGAGATGATAGAGATAGAGATGATAGAGATAGAGATGATAGAGATAGAGTTGATAGAGATAGAGATAGAGATGATAGAGATAGAGATGATAGAGATAGAGATGATAGAGATAGAGATGATAGAGATAGAATGATAGAGATAGAGATGATAGAGATAGAGATAGAGATGATAGAGATAGAGATAGAGATGATAAAGATGATAGAGATAGAGATGATAGATATAGAGATAGAGATGATAGAGATAGAGATGATAGAGATAGAGATGATAGAGATGATAGAGATATAGAAATGATAGAGATAATGATAGAGATGATAGAGATAGAGATGATAGAGATAGAGATGATAGAGATAGAGATAGAGATGATAGAGATAGAGATGATAGAGATAGAGATGATAGAGATAGAGATGATAGAGATGATAGAGATAGAGATAGTGATGATAGAGATAGAGATGATAGAGATAGAGATGATAGAGATAGAGATAGAGATGATAGAGATAGAGTTAGAGATGATAGAGATGATAGAGATAGAGTTGATAGAGATAGAGATGATAGAGATAGATATGATAGAGATAGAGATGATAGAGATAGAGATGATAGAGATAGAGATGATAGAGATAGAGATAGAGATGATAGAGATAGAGATGATAGAGATATAGAGATGATAGAGATAATGATAGAGATGATAGAGATAGAGATGATAGAGATAGAGATGATAGAGATGATAGAGATAGAGATGATAGAGATAGAGATGATAGAGATGATAGAGATAGAGATGATAGAGATAGAGATGATAGAGGTAGAGATGATAGAGATAGAGATGATAGAGATAGAGATAGAGATGATAGAGATAGAGATGATAGAGATAGAGATGATAGAGATTGAGATAGAGATGATAGATAGAGATCGAGATGATATAGATAGAGATGATAGAGATAGAGATGATAGAGATAGAGATGATAGAGATAGAGATGATAGAGATGATAGAGATAGAGATGATAGAGATAGAGATGATAGAAATAGAGATGATAGAGATAGAGATAGAGATGATAGAGATAGAGATAGAGATGATAGAGATAGAGATGATAGGGATAGAGATAGAGATGATAGAGATAGAGATAGAGATGATAGAGATAGAGATGATAGAGATAGAGATGATAGAGATAGAGATGATAGAGATAGAGATAGAGAAGATAGAGATAGAGATGATAGAGATAGAGATGATAGAGATAGAGATGATAGAGATAGAGATGATAGAGATGATAGAGATAGAGATGATAGAGATAGAGATAGAGATGATAGAGATAGAGATGATAGAGATAGAGATAGAGATAATAGAGATGATAGAGATGATAGAGATAGAGATGATAGAGATAGAGATAGAGATGATAGAGATAGAGATGATAGAGATAGAGATGATAGAGATATAGAGGTGATAGAGATAATGATAGAGATGATAGAGATAGAGATGATAGAGATAGAGATGATAGAGATAGAGATGATAGAGATAGAGATGATAGAGATAGAGATAGAGATGATAGAGATAGAGATGATAGAGATGATAGAGATAGAGATGATAGAGATAGAGATGATATAGATGATAGAGATAGAGATGATAGAGATAGAGATGATAGAGATAGAGATGATAGAGATAGAGATGATAGAGATAGAGATAGAGATGATAGATATGATAGAGATAGAGATAGAGATGATAGAGATAGAGATGATATAGATAGAGATGATAGAGATAGAGATGATAGAGATAGAGATGATAGAGATGATAGAGATAGAGATGATAGAGATAGAGATGATATAGAGATAGAGATGATAGAGATAGAGATAGAGATGATAGAGATAGAGATGATAGAGATAGAGATGATAGAGATAGAGATGATAGAGATAGAGATGATAGAGATAGAGTTGATAGAGATAGAGATAGAGATGATAGAGATAGAGATGATAGAGATAGAGATAGAGATGATAGAGATAGAGATGATAGAGATAGAGATGATAGAGATAGAGATAGAGATGATAGAGATAGAGATGATAGTGATGATAGAGATAGAGATGATAGAGACAGAGATGATAGAGATAGAGATGATAGAGATGATAGAGATAGAGATGATATAGATAGAGATAGATATGATAGAGATAGAGATGATAGAGATAGAGATGATAGAGATAGAGATGATAGAGATAGAGATAGAGATGATAGAGATAGAGATAGAGATGATAGAGATATAGAGAATTCATCATCTTTCCCCCATCTCACGCGACCCCCCCAACGAACCTATCAATTACAGTAAATGGCTGCCCACTCTCCCCAGTCCCACAAGCTCGCTGCCTCGGGGTAATCCTTGACGCTGATCTCTCCTTCAAACCACATATCCAAGCCCTTTCCACTTCCTGCCGACTGCAACTCAAAAATATTTCACGAATCCGTTCATTCCTCAACCATGAATCTGCAAAAACCCTAGTCCATGCCCTCATCATCTCTCGCCTTGACTACTGCAACCTCCTGCTCTGTGGCCTCCCCGCTAACACTCTCGCACCCCTCCAATCTATTCTAAACTCTGCTGCCCGACTAATCCACTTGTCCCCCCGCTATTCCCTGGCCTCTCCCCTCTTTCAATCCCTTCACTGGCTCCCCATTGCCCAGAGACTCCACTACAAAACCCTAACCATGACGTACAAAGCCATCCACAACCTGTCTCCTCCATACATCTGTGACCTCGTCTCCCGGTACTTACCTACCCGCAACCTCCGATCCTCACAAGATCTCCTACTCTACTCCCCTCTTATCTCCACTTCCCACAATCGTATACAAGATTTCTCTCGCATATCACCCCTACTCTGGAACCCTCTACCACAACACATCAGACTCTCGCCTACCATCGAAACCTTCAAAAAGAACCTGAAGACCCACCTCTTCAGACAAGCCTACAACCTGCAGCTACCACCGATCGACCAAACCGCTGCATGACCATCTCTACCCTCACCTACTGTATTCTCACCCATCCCTTGTAGATTGTGAGCCCTCGCGGGCAGGGTCCTCATTCCTCCTGTACCAGTTATGACTTGTATTGTTTAAGATTATTGTACTTGTTTTCATTATGTATACCCCTCCTCACATGTAAAGCGCCATGGAATAAATGGCGCTATAACAATAAATAATAATAATAATAATAATAGAGATGATAGAGATAGAGATGATAGAGATAGAGATAGAGATGATAGAGATAGATATGATAGAGATAGAGATGATAGAGATAGAGATAGAGATAGAGATAGAGATGATAGAGATAGAGATGATAGAGATAGAGATGATAGAGATAGAGATGATAGAGATAGAGATGATAGAGATAGAGATAGAGATGATAGAGATAGAGATGATAGAGATAGAGGTGATAGAGATAGAGATATAGATGATAGAGTTAGAGATGATAGAGATAGAGATGATAGAGATAGAGAACGAGATGATAGAGATAGAGATAGAGATGATAGAGATAGAGATGATAGAGATAGAGATGACAGAGATAGAGATGATAGAGATAGAGATGATAGAGATAGAGATGATAGAGATGATAGAGATATAGAGATGATAGAGATAATGATAGAGATGATAGAGATAGAGATGATAGAGATAGAGATGATAGAGATAGAGATGATAGAGATAGAGATAGAGATGATAGAGATAGAGATGATAGAGATAGAGATAGAGATGATAGAGATACAGATGATAGAGATAGAGATGATAGAGATACAGATGATAGAGATAGAGATGATAGAGATAGAGATGATAGAGATAGAGATGATAGAGATAGAGATGATAGAGATAGAGATAGAGATGATATAGATAGAGATGATAGAGATAGAGATAGAGATGATAGAGATAGAGATGATAGAGATAGAGATGATAGAGATAGAGATGATAGAGATAGAGATGATAGAGATAGCGATAGAGATAGAGATAGAGATGATAGAGATAGAGATGATAGAGATAGAGATAGAGATGATAGAGATAGAGATGATAGAGATGATGATAGAGATAGAGATAGAGATGATAGAGATGATGATAGAGATAATGATAGAGATAGAGAAAGAGATGATAGAGATAGAGATGATAGAGATAGAGATGATAGAGATAGAGATGATAGAGATGATAGAGATAGAGATGATAGAGATAGAGATGATAGAGATAGAGATGATAGAGATAGAGATAGAGATGATAGAGATAGAGATGATAGAGATAGAGATGATCGTTATAGAGATGATAGAGATAGAGATAGAGATAGAGATGATAGAGATAGAGATGATAGAGATAGAGATGATAGAGATAGAGATGATAGAGATAGAGATAGAGATGATAGAGATAGAGATGATAGAGATAGAGATGATAGAGATAGAGATGATAGAGATAGAGATGATAGAGATAGAGATGATAGAGATAGAGATGATAGAGAGTGAGATGATAGAGATAGAGATGATAGAGATAGAGATAGAGATGATAGAGATAGAGATGATAGAGATAGAAATGATAGAGATAGAGATGATAGAGATAGAGATGATAGAGATAGAGATGATAGAGATAGAGATAGAGATTATAGAGATAGAGATATAGATGATAGAGTTAGAGATGATAGAGATAGAGATGATAGAGATAGAGATGATAGAGATAGAGATAGAGATAGAGATGATAGAGATAGAGATGATAGAGATAGAGATGATAAAGATAGAGATGATAGAGATAGAGATAGAGATTATAGAGATAGAGATATAGATGATAGAGTTAGAGATGATAGAGATAGAGATGATAGAGAGAGATAGAGATGAAAGAGATAGAGATAGAGATAGAGATGATAGAGATAGAGATGATAGAGATAGAGATGATAGAGATAGAGATAGAGATAGAGATGATAGAGATAGAGATGATAGAGATAGAGATGATAGAGATAGAGATGATAGAGATAGAGATAGAGATTTTAGAGATAGATATATAGATGATAGAGTTAGAGATGATAGAGATAGAGAAGATAGAGATAGAGATAGAGATGAAAGAGATAGAGATGATAGAGATAGAGATAGAGATGATAGAGATAGAGATGATAGAGATAGAGATAGAGATAATAGAGATGATAGAGATGATAGAGATAGAGATGATAGAGATAGAGATAGAGATGATAGAGATAGAGATGATAGAGATAGAGATGATAGAGATATAGAGGTGATAGAGATAATGATAGAGATGATAGAGATAGAGATGATAGAGATAGAGATGATAGAGATAGAGATGATAGAGATAGAGATGATAGAGATAGAGATAGAGATGATAGAGATAGAGATGATAGAGATGATAGAGATAGAGATGATAGAGATAGAGATGATATAGATGATAGAGATAGAGATGATAGAGATAGAGATGATAGAGATAGAGATGATAGAGATAGAGATGATAGAGATAGAGATAGAGATGATAGATATGATAGAGATAGAGATAGAGATGATAGAGATAGAGATGATATAGATAGAGATGATAGAGATAGAGATGATAGAGATAGAGATGATAGAGATGATAGAGATAGAGATGATAGAGATAGAGATGATATAGAGATAGAGATGATAGAGATAGAGATAGAGATGATAGAGATAGAGATGATAGAGATAGAGATGATAGAGATAGAGATGATAGAGATAGAGATGATAGAGATAGAGTTGATAGAGATAGAGATAGAGATGATAGAGATAGAGATGATAGAGATAGAGATAGAGATGATAGAGATAGAGATGATAGAGATAGAGATGATAGAGATAGAGATAGAGATGATAGAGATAGAGATGATAGTGATGATAGAGATAGAGATGATAGAGACAGAGATGATAGAGATAGAGATGATAGAGATGATAGAGATAGAGATGATATAGATAGAGATAGATATGATAGAGATAGAGATGATAGAGATAGAGATGATAGAGATAGAGATGATAGAGATAGAGATAGAGATGATAGAGATAGAGATAGAGATGATAGAGATATAGAGAATTCATCATCTTTCCCCCATCTCACGCGACCCCCCCAACGAACCTATCAATTACAGTAAATGGCTGCCCACTCTCCCCAGTCCCACAAGCTCGCTGCCTCGGGGTAATCCTTGACGCTGATCTCTCCTTCAAACCACATATCCAAGCCCTTTCCACTTCCTGCCGACTGCAACTCAAAAATATTTCACGAATCCGTTCATTCCTCAACCATGAATCTGCAAAAACCCTAGTCCATGCCCTCATCATCTCTCGCCTTGACTACTGCAACCTCCTGCTCTGTGGCCTCCCCGCTAACACTCTCGCACCCCTCCAATCTATTCTAAACTCTGCTGCCCGACTAATCCACTTGTCCCCCCGCTATTCCCTGGCCTCTCCCCTCTTTCAATCCCTTCACTGGCTCCCCATTGCCCAGAGACTCCACTACAAAACCCTAACCATGACGTACAAAGCCATCCACAACCTGTCTCCTCCATACATCTGTGACCTCGTCTCCCGGTACTTACCTACCCGCAACCTCCGATCCTCACAAGATCTCCTACTCTACTCCCCTCTTATCTCCACTTCCCACAATCGTATACAAGATTTCTCTCGCATATCACCCCTACTCTGGAACCCTCTACCACAACACATCAGACTCTCGCCTACCATCGAAACCTTCAAAAAGAACCTGAAGACCCACCTCTTCAGACAAGCCTACAACCTGCAGCTACCACCGATCGACCAAACCGCTGCATGACCATCTCTACCCTCACCTACTGTATTCTCACCCATCCCTTGTAGATTGTGAGCCCTCGCGGGCAGGGTCCTCATTCCTCCTGTACCAGTTATGACTTGTATTGTTTAAGATTATTGTACTTGTTTTCATTATGTATACCCCTCCTCACATGTAAAGCGCCATGGAATAAATGGCGCTATAACAATAAATAATAATAATAATAATAATAGAGATGATAGAGATAGAGATGATAGAGATAGAGATAGAGATGATAGAGATAGATATGATAGAGATAGAGATGATAGAGATAGAGATAGAGATAGAGATAGAGATGATAGAGATAGAGATGATAGAGATAGAGATGATAGAGATAGAGATGATAGAGATAGAGATGATAGAGATAGAGATAGAGATGATAGAGATAGAGATGATAGAGATAGAGGTGATAGAGATAGAGATATAGATGATAGAGTTAGAGATGATAGAGATAGAGATGATAGAGATAGAGAACGAGATGATAGAGATAGAGATAGAGATGATAGAGATAGAGATGATAGAGATAGAGATGACAGAGATAGAGATGATAGAGATAGAGATGATAGAGATAGAGATGATAGAGATGATAGAGATATAGAGATGATAGAGATAATGATAGAGATGATAGAGATAGAGATGATAGAGATAGAGATGATAGAGATAGAGATGATAGAGATAGAGATAGAGATGATAGAGATAGAGATGATAGAGATAGAGATAGAGATGATAGAGATACAGATGATAGAGATAGAGATGATAGAGATACAGATGATAGAGATAGAGATGATAGAGATAGAGATGATAGAGATAGAGATGATAGAGATAGAGATGATAGAGATAGAGATAGAGATGATATAGATAGAGATGATAGAGATAGAGATAGAGATGATAGAGATAGAGATGATAGAGATAGAGATGATAGAGATAGAGATGATAGAGATAGAGATGATAGAGATAGCGATAGAGATAGAGATAGAGATGATAGAGATAGAGATGATAGAGATAGAGATAGAGATGATAGAGATAGAGATGATAGAGATGATGATAGAGATAGAGATAGAGATGATAGAGATGATGATAGAGATAATGATAGAGATAGAGAAAGAGATGATAGAGATAGAGATGATAGAGATAGAGATGATAGAGATAGAGATGATAGAGATGATAGAGATAGAGATGATAGAGATAGAGATGATAGAGATAGAGATGATAGAGATAGAGATAGAGATGATAGAGATAGAGATGATAGAGATAGAGATGATCGTTATAGAGATGATAGAGATAGAGATAGAGATAGAGATGATAGAGATAGAGATGATAGAGATAGAGATGATAGAGATAGAGATGATAGAGATAGAGATAGAGATGATAGAGATAGAGATGATAGAGATAGAGATGATAGAGATAGAGATGATAGAGATAGAGATGATAGAGATAGAGATGATAGAGATAGAGATGATAGAGAGTGAGATGATAGAGATAGAGATGATAGAGATAGAGATAGAGATGATAGAGATAGAGATGATAGAGATAGAAATGATAGAGATAGAGATGATAGAGATAGAGATGATAGAGATAGAGATGATAGAGATAGAGATAGAGATTATAGAGATAGAGATATAGATGATAGAGTTAGAGATGATAGAGATAGAGATGATAGAGATAGAGATGATAGAGATAGAGATAGAGATAGAGATGATAGAGATAGAGATGATAGAGATAGAGATGATAAAGATAGAGATGATAGAGATAGAGATAGAGATTATAGAGATAGAGATATAGATGATAGAGTTAGAGATGATAGAGATAGAGATGATAGAGAGAGATAGAGATGAAAGAGATAGAGATAGAGATAGAGATGATAGAGATAGAGATGATAGAGATAGAGATGATAGAGATAGAGATAGAGATAGAGATGATAGAGATAGAGATGATAGAGATAGAGATGATAGAGATAGAGATGATAGAGATAGAGATAGAGATTTTAGAGATAGATATATAGATGATAGAGTTAGAGATGATAGAGATAGAGAAGATAGAGATAGAGATAGAGATGAAAGAGATAGAGATAGAGATAGAGATGATAGAGATAGAGATGATAGAGATAGAGATGACAGAGATAGAGATGATAGAGATAGAGATGATAGAGATGATAGAGATAGAGATGATAGAGATAGAGATAGAGATGATAGAGATAGAGATAGAGATGATATAGATAGAGATGATAGAGATAGAGATGATAGAGATAGAGATAGAGATAATAGAGATAGAGATAGAGATGATAGAGATAGAGATGATAGAGATAGAATAAAATATCGATATTTGCAGATGATACAAAACTATGTAAAGCAGTTAATACAAGAGAAGATAGTATTCTGCTACAGATGGATCTGGATAAGTTGGAAACTTGGGCTGAAAGGTGGCAGATGAGGTTTAACAATGATAAATGTAAGGTTATACACATGGGAAGAGGGAATCAATATCACCATTACACACTGAACGGGAAACCACTGGGTAAATCTGACAGGGAGAAGGACTTGGGGATCCTAGTTAATGATAAACTTACCTGGAGCAGCCAGTGCCAGGCAGCAGCTGCCAAGGCAAACAATCATGGGGTGCATTAAAAGAGGTCTGGATACACATGATGAGAGCATTATACTGCCTCTGTACAAATCCCTAGTTAGACCGCACATGGAGTACTGTGTCCAGTTTTGGGCACCGGTGCTCAGGAAGGATATAATGGAACTAGAGAGAGTACAAAGGAGGGCAACAAAATTAATAAAGGGGATGGGAGAACTACAATACCCAGATAGATTAGCGAAATTAGGATTATTTAGTCTAGAAAAAAGACGACTGAGGGGCGATCTAATAACCATGTATAAGTATATAAGGGGACAATACAAATATCTCGCTGAGGATCTGTTTATACCAAGGAAGGTGACGGGCACAAGGGGGCATTCTTTGCGTCTGGAGGAGAGAAGGTTTTTCCACCAACATAGAAGAGGATTCTTTACTGTTAGGGCAGTGAGAATCTGGAATTGCTTGCCTGAGGAGGTGGTGATGGCGAACTCAGTCGAGGGGTTCAAGAGAGGCCTGGATGTCTTCCTGGAGCAGAACAATATTGTATCATACAATTATTAGGTTCTGTAGAAGGACGTAGATCTGGGTATTTATTATGATGGAATATAGGCTGAACTGGATGGACAAATGTCTTTTTTCGGCCTTACTAACTATGTTACTATGTTACTATGTTAGATAGAGATGATAGAGATAGAGATGATAGAGATAGAGATGATAGAGATAGAGATGATAGAGATAGAGATAGAGATAGAGATGATAGAGATGATAGAGATAGAGATAGAGATGATAGAGATAGAGATGATAGAGATGATGATAGAGATAGAGATGATAGAGATGATGATAGAGATAATGATAGAGATAGAGATAGAGATGATAGAGATAGAGATGATAGAGATAGAGATGATAGAGATAGAGAGGATAGAGATGATAGAGATAGTGATGATAGAGATAGAGATGATAGAGATGATGATAGAGATAATGATAGAGATAGAGATGTTAAAGATAGAGATGATAGAGATAGAGATGATAGAGATAGAGATGATAGAGATGATAGAGATAGAGATGATAGAGATAGAGATGATAGAGATAGGGATGATAGAGATAGAGATAGAGATGATAGAGATAGAGATAGAGATGATAGAGATAGAGATGATAGAGATGATAGAGATAGAGATGATAGAGATAGAGATGATAGAGATAGAGATGATAGAGATGATAGAGATAGAGATGATAGAGATAGAGATGATAGAGATAGAGATGATAGAGATAGAGATGATAGAGATAGAGATGATAGAGATAGAGATAGAGATGATAGAGATAGAGATAGAGATGATAGAGATAGAGATGATAGAGATAGAGATGATAGAGATAGAGATAGAGATAGAGATGATAGAGATGATAGAGATAGAGATGATAGAGATAGAGATGATAGAGATAGAGATGATAGAGATAGAGATGATAGAGATAGAGATGATAGAGATAGAGATGATAGATCCAGAGATGATAAAGATAGAGATGATAGAGATAGAGATGATATAGATAGAGATAGAGATAGAGATGATAGAGATAGAGATGATAGAGAAAGAGATGATAGAGATAGAGATAGAGATGATAGAAATAGAGATGATAGAGATAGAGATAGAGATGATAGAGATAGAGATAGAGATAGAGATGATAGAGATAGAGATGATAGAGATAGAGATGATAGAGATAGAGATGATAGAGATAGAGATGATAGAGATGATAGAGATAGAGATGATAGAGATAGAGATGATAGAGATAGAGATGATAGAGATAGAGATAGAGATGATAGAGATAGAGATAGAGATGATAGAGATAGAGATGATAGAGATAGAGATGATAGAGATAGAGATGATAGAGATAGAGATAGAGATAGAGATGATAGAGATGATAGAGATAGAGATGATAGAGATAGAGATGATAGAGATAGAGATGATAGAGATAGAGATGATAGAGATAGAGATGATAGATCCAGAGATGATAAAGATAGAGATGATAGAGATAGAGATGATATAGATAGAGATAGAGATAGAGATGATAGAGATAGAGATGATAGAGAAAGAGATGATAGAGATAGAGATAGAGATGATAGAAATAGAGATGATAGAGATAGAGATAGAGATGATAGAGATAGAGATAGAGATAGAGATGATAGAGATAGAGATGATAGAGATAGAGATGATAGAGATAGAGATGATAGAGATAGAGATGATAGAGATGATAGAGATAGAGATGATAGAGATAGAGATGATAGAGATAGAGATGATAGAGAAAGAGATAGAGATGATAGAGATAGAGATGATAGAGATGATAGAGATGATAGAGATAGAGATGATAGAGATAGAGATAGAGATGACAGAGATAGAGATGATAGAGATAGAGATGATAGAGATAGAGATGATAGAGATGATAGATATATAGAGATGATAGAGATAATGATAGAGATGATAGAGATAGAGATGATAGAGATAGAGATGATAGAGATAGAGATGATAGAGATAGAGATAGAGATGATAGAGATAGAGATAGAGATGATAGAGATGATAGAGATAGAGATGATAGAGATAGAGATGATAGAGATAGAGAGAGAGATGATATAGATAGAGATGATAGAGATAGAGATGATAGAGATAGAGATGATAGAGATGATAGAGATATAGAGATGATAGAGATAGAGATGATAGAGATAAAGATGATAGAGATAGAGATGATAGAGATGATAGAGATAGAGATGATAGAGATAGAGATGATAGAGATAGAGATAGAGATAGAGATGATAGAGATAGAGATGATAGAGATAGAGATAGAGATGATAGAGATAGAGATGATAGAGATGATGATAGAGATAGAGATGATAGAGATGATGATAGAGATAATGATAGAGATAGAGATAGAGATGATAGAGATAGAGATGATAGAGATAGAGAATGTGGCACCCCTAGGGGTATTTGCCACAAAAATAGTTACTGACAGTAAGTACAAATACTAAAATAGCAAGACTGCACTACCACCTCCGGCCAGAAGGGGGAGCTCCAGAGACTCCCCTTGATCCATTCTGGTCTGAGAGAAGAAATGGCAGTTGGGCCAAGGAGCTGATAGTGAGAGGTCATACAGTTGAATCTCTAACAGCCCTGTGACTGTTGCCAGGCCTAAATCACCGGCCTGAGGAGAAGAGGGATAGAGAAAAAGGACATTGTGAGAACCGGGTAGCATTAATCACTACCCAGAACAGGCGCAAAGACGGATACTGGATCCGTGGCTGTATTCATTATATATAATACAGCAACCGGAAAAACGTGAGGTGATATCAGCTTCACTAGGGTCGGATGCAGCAACAGACACAGAGTTCAGCGGTACTCCCAGAGGGGGTAAACCGATAAAAGGACTCGGGTTGCCCGTCGAACCAGGACCCGGAGGGGACAGATTGGGCCGGCAGCCAGTTCACATACAGCAGCAGGGCCACACAGAAATTGCGCACAATAAGAGGCGAAGACCCCGGCAGGGTCAAAGTAACTCAGAGTTCCCATACAGACTCCGGTGACAGGACTGGTTGTAAATCCTTTTATGTTAAAGTAAACTGGTTAAACGTTTCAGTGCCTCAGTCTTTCATTTGGACAATAGCCATCTATCCAGGATCAGGATCGTCACCGCTGGGAGAACCTGCTGCTGATCAAGTAAGTGCCTGTCCCCTCATGATACCCCTTACACTGTGCATTGCCTGAGGCCACAGCACCGGGTCAAGCCACCCGTGACATCCCCCTCAAGAGACAGACTCCATTGGTCCGGTGCTGGGTATCTCGGTCTCCTGGGTGTCACAATTGGCGTCACGAACAGGATCTAGCCAGCCCGTATACCGGGTATTGTGTGCCGTGATTGGAGCCCAAAACTGTGAAAACTGGGATGAAAAATCTTGAAAATTGACTTTATTAAAGAAAAATCCATTCCCCATTGAAAACTATTGAAAGTGACTTTTCCCCATTGGTTATAATGGAGTAAAGATGGCCGCCATCCCCTGAGGTAATCACTTCATAACCGTTAGGCACGAGACTGTTAATTGAGCTACGCCATCACCTGAGCCCCAGTCTAACTGAAAAACTTCAGAATCCGCCATTACAGAGCGCGGTGGGTGGGAGCAGCAGGGGGCATGTCATTGTGGGCGGCACCAAGCTGAGCGCTCTGACATCAGAGCAAGGGGAAAATCGATCCTGCTGCACAGCGGAACGAATCTACACTATCCCGACGGAAGCGGAGGACCGGAAGGGTCCGGATTAACTAAGGGGGCACAGTATGTCGCAGCACGGAGACGTCGCAGCACTCGGCAACGCTAATGCAGCTGAAAGACAGAGTGTCAATAGAGAGTCCGGCAGCGCAGCGGTGCAAGGAGTGGCGCCCATCATGCCGGTGCTGATGCCATATACCCCGGGTGGCCCATGGCTTCCAATGTATGAAGGTGAGCCTAATACCCTTGACGATTTCAGAGAAAAGATGCTGGCCCATTTTGACATGTTCCCTGTGGGTGAGGTTCAGCGTGTTAGTCTCCTGATGATGCAGTTAAGTGGCCATGCTAAGCGAGAAGTCACAGCATGGGCAGCTGATCTAAAAGGCACTGTTGAACGCATATTTGCTGGATTAAAAGCTACATTTGAAACCACGGCCAGCAGCAAAGCTAAAATACGATTCTTTAGTTGCAAACAAAAAGCTAATGAGGGCGTGAGAGACTTTGCCTTAAACCTGCAGGAAGCCCTTAAATCACTTACACTGGCTGAACCCATTTTTAACACGGGAGCAGATAAACTGCTAAGAGATCAATTTATTGAGGGACTCTACACCCCTTCTCACCGGGGGCATGTGAGCATGCTTGTTTTTAAGAACCCTGAATTGACATTTACCCAATTAAAGGAGAGCACTATACGTCTCCAGCTGGCAGAGGCACCTCGGGATCAGGATCCTGCGCAACCCATGGCAGAGGCACCTCAACAACAGGGAGTGCCAGTGACATCAGCTATGTCTGGGGCCATTGCTAAGCCCCTGGGGCCCAGTACTAATGAGGCTCTTCAACAAAAGCTTGACTCTTTAGCTGATGTTGTTGCTTCAATGGCTAAAACCATGCAGGAGATGAGAGGACAGAAGATGGAGTTGGCAAACTGTAGAGAGGATGTTCCATGGATGAGACCCCGGAGATACCCGACATGGAGAGGACGACCCCGCGACCGCTACCAACCGGATGGACAGCCCATTTGCCGCCGTTGCCAGCAGCCGGACCACTTTGCACGAGATTGTGATTTAAACGGGAATCCCCTGGGAATGCGGGCCGCTTCGCAGGAATGAACTTTCAAGGCCCAACACCCTGGCACGACAGGTACATCGGAGGACGACCCATTATCCCTATCGTGCTGGACGGAATTCCCCTCAACGCTTTGCTGGACACAGGTTCCCAGATTTCATCTATACCGTATATCGTTTATAAGAGGTACTGGGCTGATGCAGATATTGATAAAGGGCCCTCTGATGTTGAACTAGATATATGGGCCAGTAATGGTAAGTTGGTACCGAAACTAGGATTCAGGGAGATGACCATAAAGATTGGTAAAGTAGAATTGAAGAAACAGGGTATAATTGTTGTTGATGTTGACCGGCGGAACTGTGAACCCACTGTATTAATAGGAATGAATGTGTTAGAGAACTGCTTTTCCGAAGTCATTTCTGTCTTACAGCAAATTGCTGAAACTGCCCAATCCTGCCAGCAGAGAGTTCTCCGGAGGGAAATAAAAGTATTGATGTTAAGGCAACAGGTAGAAGTTGCAGGTGGAGAAATCGGCAGTGTGAGGGTAAGTGATCCAACGTCTATTGTAATCCCACCAAAAACAGAAATGCTGGTATGGTGTAGAGCAGCCATTGGTACTAAGGGACGAGATTATCAAGCCTTAATAGAACCAGTGTACACCGACAGCAGGCCCACTATACTCACAGCACGAGGGATAGTCGAGGTACACCGGGGACGAGTGCCGGTACGACTTTTGAACTGTGGAGAGGAAGAGGTCACTTTGCCAAGGTATGCTACAATGGCAAAGCTATATACTGTTGACAACAATGCCATCACAACCATTGAGCCCTTAGAACCAACCTGTCAGGTGGAAGGCAATGGCTCAGATGGAGAAATGGTGGATTGGTGCCAACAGCTACACGTGGGCATAAATTCAACACCTACCCATCAAAAACAAGGGGTGTATAGGCTAGTGACGGAATATGAACAAGTCTTCAGTAAACACCCATTGGACTTCGGACGGATAGAAGGGGTAGAACACACAATCCCCACAGGTGACCATCCCCCAATAAAAGAAAGATATAGACCCATACCGCCCGCTCACTATCAATGTGCAAAAGATATGCTGAGGGAAATGAAACAGGCCGGGGTAATAAGAGACAGCTGTAGCCCCTGGGCAGCCCCTCTAGTGATTGTCAAAAAAAAGGACGGAACCATGAGAATGTACGTAGACTACCGGAAGATTAATAACATCACCCATAAAGACGCCTACCCCTTGCCTAGGATAGAAGAGTCCTTAACTGCTTTGAAATCTGCTAATTATTTTTCCACCTTAGACTTAACAAGCGGGTATTGGCAAGTCCCTGTGGCTGAGAGAGATAAGGAAAAGACGGCATTCACCACACCAATGGGTCTATGTGAATTTAATCGCATGCCGTTCGGACTCTGCAACGCATCCGGTACCTTCCAGCGGCTGATGGAATGCTGCCTCGGACACAAGAACTTCGAGACCGTCCTCCTGTACCTAGATGATGTGATCGTCTACTCAAAGACTTACGAACAACACTTAATAGACCTGGCAGAAGTGTTCGAAGCCTTATCCAGGTATGGCATGAAAGTCAAGCCATCCAAATGTCACCTTCTCAAGCCAAAGGTACAGTACCTGGGACACATCGTGAGCTCGGAGGGAGTAGCACCAGATCCCGAGAAAATAAGCGCCATAAGGGATTGGCCAAGACCTACCAGCGCAAAAGAAGTTAGACAATTCCTGGGATTGGTGGGTTACTATCGCAGATTTATAAAAGGATTTACCAAGTTGGCAGCACCCTTGCAAGACACCTTGGTAGGGCAGACGAAGAAACCTTCAAACCGAAACCCTCCTTTTCAGTGGAACGACGAAAGGGAAGACTCCTTTGAACAACTAAAGAAGGCACTAACCGGAGAAGAGGTTCTGGCATACCCAGATTACCATAAACCTTTCATCCTCTACACCGATGCCAGTAATGTGGGACTAGGAGCGGTGCTGTCACAAAAGCAAGAAGGTCGGGAGAAAGTCATCGCCTTTGCAAGTAGAAAGCTCCGGCCTACTGAAAGAAATTCAGAAAATTACAGCTCCTTCAAATTGGAACTACTGGCAGTAGTTTGGGCTGTGACGGAGCGTTTCAAACACTATCTGGCCGCTGCAGAATTTATTGTCTATACTGACAACAATCCGTTGACCCACCTGGACACAGCCAAATTAGGTGCGTTAGAACAGCGATGGATAGCCCGGTTATCTAATTACAACTTCATAATCAAGTATCGAGCAGGTCGCAAGAATGGAAATGCCGATGCCCTATCCCGGATGCCACACTTGAGAGATGTAGAAGAGGAAACGGGGGAGCTTGAAGAAATTGAACTACCAGCCTTCCATCGTCCCAAGGCAAAACATCATCAGTCAAGTACCTATCAGAAACAACAAGAGGTGAATTTTAATCCGTTAGCACACCATAGATGGGCTGACACCCAAGACAGCAATCCGGCTGTGAAGTTGGTGAAGGAACTGTTGACTGAGCAAAGTGCATATCCCTATGAGGATGCCCCAGAAGAGACGCATCAACTCTGGAAAGAGAGAGGCAAAATGTTCCTGTATCAAGGGAAGCTCTGTAGAAGATACACCAATCCGAAAACACATGAATTGGTTTAGCAGATTATTGTGCCTAAACAAGATGTGAAGATGGTCCTCGAAGCTTACCATAATGGTGCTGGTCACTTCGGTTGGAAAAAGTTAGAAGTACTTCTAAGAGAAAGATTTTATTGGGTTGGGATGAGAAAATCAATCGAACAGTGGTGCAGAAATTGTGGCCTGTGTAACCTCAGAAGAAACGATCAAAAGAACCAAAGAGCACCACTGCAGCCCATAATCACCAAACAACCACTTGAACTTGTAGCCATGGACCACGTGAAGTTGACACCAAGCCGGTCCGGCTATGTCTATGCCTTGACCATCGTGGACCATTATTCACGTTTCTTGGTAGTAGTACCCGTAAAAGATCTGACAGCAAAAACAGCAGCCAAAGCGTTCCAAACGTACTTTTGTAGACCCCATGGATATCCGGAACAGGTTCTCACCGACCAAGGTACAGCCTTTGAATCAGAGATCTTCAGAGAATTCTGTAATATGTATGGTTGCAAAAAGATCCGGACGACGGCCTATCATCCACAAACAAACGGCTTATGCGAGAAGATGAACCATATTGTAATAGACCTACTAAAGACTTTACCTGAGACAGAAAGGAATCAATGGCCAGAGAAATTGCCTGACTTGGTGGATCTGTATAATCATGTCCCGGTGAGCTCCACCAACTGCACCCCAGCTTACCTTATGCGTGCAAGACCCGGCCAATTACCAATCGATCTAGAAATGGGAATTCTGAAACCAGACGCAGAAGTTCAAGACTCCAATTGGGATATCATACGGCAAAAGCAGTATCGCCAAGTGCAAGAGAGTGTGGAAAGAAGCCTTCAGCAAACTAGAGAAAGACAAGAGCGAACTTTCAACCAGAATGCTCTAGCGACCCCATTAAGACCGGGTGACCAAGTGCTCAAGAGAAATCGTCGAACCAATAAACTGGACAATCAGTGGGAAGCCGTACCCTACACAGTTTTACCAACAAGAGTGGATAATCCTAAAATGTGTCTCATTAGCAAAAACGGAGGCTTAAGATCTGTACTAGTGTCAAGAGACAATCTTAAATTATGTCCGGAAGCATTGAAAGAGCCAGACGTTGTCCAGCCAGAACCAGAAGTTATTCAACCCATACAGGTTCAACCAGTAAAGGAAAAAGAAGAGGAAGTGTATCACACCTTTATAGGAGACTTTCCCAAAACCCTACTAACATACCATGGTGCAGTAGTGGTTCCCATGGTGGCCTTTTACCCAACACCGAACCCAATACCAGAAGTCCCAAGACAGGAAG
This sequence comes from Ranitomeya imitator, assembly GCF_032444005.1. Taxonomy (NCBI): domain Eukaryota; kingdom Metazoa; phylum Chordata; class Amphibia; order Anura; family Dendrobatidae; genus Ranitomeya; species Ranitomeya imitator. The sequence continues at coordinate 120,146 of NW_027194411.1, read as the reverse complement.
AGGCTGACCCCGTACTACAGGAGGTTCCAGGCCAGGAAGAACAGATTCCTGGTCAGAGTAATCCCATTCACGGTGGACTTGCCAACTCCATAGTCGTGGAATTATCTTTAGCAGAGCGGGCAGATACTACATCCGCAGTAGACAGTAGTACACCACATGAAGAGACACCGCTATTACGTAGATCACAGCGTAGTACCCAGGGTCAATTACCGGCCAGGTATGCAGATTACCAACTATAAAGCTCATAATGTGAATTGTATATATGTTATGCCGTATATAGTTAAACAGAAAATGTAGTATAGTCATTGCTATCAGTCTGCAACGTTTAAGCCCAGTGCCTACAGAGACTTGTCTGTATGAACTTATTGCATATTCTTGAACTTTTTATCAGCCCGGAGGCACTAAATCAAAGCTCCGGAAAGACTGCTTTTTGAACTTTGTTTTTTGCTCTTTTTGAACTTTCTTTAGACTTTATATTGATAACTCCGTTGGAAAAATGGAACTAAATTCCTGGACACTAAGTACAGTGCCGTTCCTAATACCTTCAAGGATAGAACTGTATAAATGGACGCTATTTGAAGTGACTTTTTACAGAACTCTATTTTTGTTTCCTTGAGTGGTTTTTGTAACTTTTCATTTTTAAGACTCTGTACATATTAATTGTTATTTCAAAATGTTATTGTCCCACAGTCCCGGAGTACTGTTCTTAACTAAGGGGGAATGTGGCACCCCTAGGGGTATTTGCCACAAAAATAGTTACTGACAGTAAGTACAAATACTAAAATAGCAAGACTGCACTACCACCTCCGGCCAGAAGGGGGAGCTTCAGAGACTCCCCTTGATCCATTCTGGTCTGAAAGAAGAAATGGCAGTTGGGCCAAGGAGCTAATAGTGAGAGGTCATACAGTTGAATCTCTAACAGCCCTGTGACTGTTGCCAGGCCTAAATCACCGGCCTGAGGAGAAGAGGGATAGAGAAAAAGGACATTGTGAGAACCGGGTAGCATTAATCACTACCCAGAACAGGCGCAAAGACGGATACCGGATCCGTGGCTGTATTCATTATATATAATACAGCAACCGGAAAAACGTGAGGTGATATCAGCTTCACTAGGGTCGGATGCAGCAACAGACACAGAGTTCAGCGGTACTCCCAGAGGGGGTAAACCGATAAAAGGACTCGGGTTGCCCGTCGAACCAGGACCCGGAGGTGACAGATTGGGCCGGCAGCCAGTTCACATACAGCAGCAGGGCCACACAGAAATTGCGCACAATAAGAGGCGAAGACCCCGGCAGGGTCAAAGTAACTCAGAGTTCCCATACAGACTCCGGTGACAGGACTGGTTGTAAATCCTTTTATGTTAAAGTAAACTGGTTAAACGTTTCAGTGCCTCAGTCTTTCATTTGGACAATAGCCATCTATCCAGGATCAGGATCGTCACCGCTGGGAGAACCTGCTGCTGATCAAGTAAGTGCCTGTCCCCTCATGATACCCCTTACACTGTGCATTGCCTGAGGCCACAGCACCGGGTCAAGCCACCCGTGACATCCCCCTCAAGAGACAGACTCCATTGGTCCGGTGCTGGGTATCCCGGTCTCCTGGGCGTCACAAGATGATAGAGATAGAGATGATAGAGATGATAGAGATAGAGATGATAGAGATAGAGATGATAGAGATGATGATAGAGATAATGATAGAGATAGAGATGTTAGAGATAGAGATGATAGAGATAGAGATGATAGAGATAGAGATGATAGAGATGATAGAGATAGAGATGATAGAGATAGAGATGATAGAGATAGGGATGATAGAGATAGAGATGATAGAGATAGAGATAGAGATGATAGAGATAGAGATGATAGTGATGATAGAGATAGAGATGATAGAGATAGAGATGATAGAGATAGAGATGATAGAGATGATAGAGATAGAGATGATAGAGATAGAGATGATAGAGATAGAGATGATAGAGATAGAGATGATAGAGATAGAGATAGAGATGATAGAGATAGAGATGATAGAGATAGAGATGATAGAGATAGAGATGATAGAGATAGAGATAGAGATAGAGATGATAGAGATAGAGATAGAGATGATAGAGATAGAGATGATAGAGATAGAGATGATAGAGATAGAGATGATAGAGATAGAGATAGAGATGATAGAGATAGAGATTATAGAGATAGAGATGATAGATCCAGAGATGATAGAGATAGAGATGATAGAGACAGAGATGATAGAGATAGAGATGATAGAGATAGAGATAGAGATAGAGATGATAGAGATAGAGATGATAGAGATAGAGATAGAGATGATAGAAATATAGATGATAGAGATAGAGATGATAGAGATAGAGATGATAGAGATAGAGATGATAGAGATAGAGATAGAGATGATAGAGATAGAGATGATAGAGATAGAGATGATAGATCCAGAGATGATAGAGATAGAGATGATAGAGATAGAGATGATAGAGATAGAGATGATAGAGATAGAGATAGAGATGATAGAGATAGAGATGATAGAGATAGAGATAGAGATGATAGAAATAGAGATGATAGAGATAGAGATGATAGAGATAGAGATAGAGATAGAGATGATAGAGATAGAGATGATAGAGATAGAGATGATAGAGATAGAGATGATAGAGATGATAAAGATAGAGATGATAGAGATAGAGATGATAGAGATAGAGATGATAGAGATAGAGATGATAGAGAAAGAGATAGAGATGATAGAGATAGAGATAGAGATGATAAAGATGATAGAGATAGAGATGATAGAGATAGAGATAGAGATGACAGAGATAGAGATGATAGAGATAGAGATGATAGAGATAGAGATGATAGAGATGATAGAGATATAGAGATGAGAGAGATAATGATAGAGATGATAGAGATAGAGATGATAGAGATAGAGATGATAGAGATAGAGATGATAGAGATAGAGATAGAGATGATAGAGATAGAGATAGAGATGATAGAGATGATAGAGATAGAGATGATAGAGATAGAGATGATAGAGATAGAGATAGAGATGATAGAGATAGAGATGATAGAGATAGAGATGATAGAGATAGAGATGATAGAGATGATAGAGATATAGAGATGATAGAGATAATGATAGAGATGATAGAGATAGAGATGATAGAGATAGAGATGATAGAGATAGAGATGATAGAGATAGAGATAGAGATGATAGAAATAGAGATGATAGAGATAGAGATGATAGAGATAGAGATAGAGATGATAGAGATAGAGATAGAGATAGAGATAGAGATGATAGAGATAGAGATGATAGAGATAGAGATTATAGAGATAGAGATGATAGAGATAGAGATGATAGAGATAGAGATGATAGAGATAGAGATAGAGATGATAGCGATAGAGATGATAGAGATAGAGATGATAGAGATAGAGATAGAGATGATAGAGATAGAGATGATATAGATAGAGATGATAGAGATAGAGATGATAGAGATAGAGATGATAGAGATAGCGATGATAGAGATGATAGAGATAGAGATGATAGAGATAGAGATGATAGAGATAGAGATGATAGAGATAGAGATAGAGATGATAGAGATAGAGATGATAGAGATAGAGATAGAGATGATAGAAATAGAGATGATAGAGATAGAGATGATAGAGATAGAGATAGAGATAGAGATGATAGAGATAGAGATGATAGAGATAGAGATGATAGAGATAGAGATGATAGAGATGATAAAGATAGAGATGATAGAGATAGAGATGATAGAGATAGAGATGATAGAGATAGAGATGATAGAGAAAGAGATAGAGATGATAGAGATAGAGATAGAGATGATAAAGATGATAGAGATAGAGATGATAGAGATAGAGATAGAGATGACAGAGATAGAGATGATAGAGATAGAGATGATAGAGATAGAGATGATAGAGATGATAGAGATATAGAGATGAGAGAGATAATGATAGAGATGATAGAGATAGAGATGATAGAGATAGAGATGATAGAGATAGAGATGATAGAGATAGAGATAGAGATGATAGAGATAGAGATAGAGATGATAGAGATGATAGAGATAGAGATGATAGAGATAGAGATGATAGAGATAGAGATAGAGATGATAGAGATAGAGATGATAGAGATAGAGATGATAGAGATAGAGATGATAGAGATGATAGAGATATAGAGATGATAGAGATAATGATAGAGATGATAGAGATAGAGATGATAGAGATAGAGATGATAGAGATAGAGATGATAGAGATAGAGATAGAGATGATAGAAATAGAGATGATAGAGATAGAGATGATAGAGATAGAGATAGAGATGATAGAGATAGAGATAGAGATAGAGATAGAGATGATAGAGATAGAGATGATAGAGATAGAGATTATAGAGATAGAGATGATAGAGATAGAGATGATAGAGATAGAGATGATAGAGATAGAGATAGAGATGATAGCGATAGAGATGATAGAGATAGAGATGATAGAGATAGAGATAGAGATGATAGAGATAGAGATGATATAGATAGAGATGATAGAGATAGAGATGATAGAGATAGAGATGATAGAGATAGCGATGATAGAGATGATAGAGATAGAGATGATAGAGATAGAGATGATATAGAGACAGAGATGATAGAGATAGAGATAGAGATGATAGAGATTAGAGATGATAGAGATAGAGATGATAGAGATAGAGATGATAGAGATAGAGTTGATAGAGATAGAGATAGAGATGATAGAGATAGAGATGATAGAGATAGAGATAGAGATGATAGAGATAGAGATGATAGAGATAGAATGATAGAGATAGAGATGATAGAGATAGAGATAGAGATGATAGAGATAGAGATAGAGATGATAAAGATGACAGAGATAGAGATGATAGAGATAGAGATGATAGAGATAGAGATGATAGATATAGAGATAGAGATGATAGAGATAGAGATGATAGAGATAGAGATGATAGAGATGATAGAGATATAGAAATGATAGAGATAATGATAGAGATGATAGAGTTAGAGATGATAGAGATAGAGATGATAGAGATAGAGATAGAGATGATAGAGATAGAGATGATAGAGATAGAGATGATAGAGATAGAGATGATAGAGATGATAGAGATAGAGATAGTGATGATAGAGATAGAGATGATAGAGATGATAGAGATAGAGATAGAGATGATAGAGATAGAGATAGAGATGATAGAGATGATAGAGATAGAGTTGATAGAGATAGAGATGATAGAGATAGAGATAGATATGATAGAGATAGAGATGATAGAGATAGAGATGATAGAGATAGAGATGATAGAGATAGAGATAGAGATGATAGAGATAGAGATAGAGATGATAGAGATATAGAGATGATAGAGATAATGATAGAGATGATAGAGATAGAGATGATAGAGATAGAGATGATAGAGATGATAGAGATAGAGATGATAGAGATAGAGATGATAGAGGTAGAGATGATAGAGATAGAGATGATAGAGATAGAGATAGAGATGATAGAGATAGAGATGATAGAGATAGAGATGATAGAGGTAGAGATAGAGATGATAGATAGAGATAGAGATGATATAGATAGAGATGATAGAGATAGAGATGATAGAGATAGAGATGATAGAGATAGAGATGATAGAGATAGAGTTGATAGAGATAGAGATAGAGATGATAGAGATAGAGATGATAGAGATAGAGATGATAGAGATAGAGATGATAGAGATAGAATGATAGAGATAGAGATGATAGAGATAGAGATAGAGATGATAGAGATAGAGATAGAGATGATAAAGATGATAGAGATAGAGATGATAGATATAGAGATAGAGATGATAGAGATAGAGATGATAGAGATAGAGATGATAGAGATGATAGAGATATAGAAATGATAGAGATAATGATAGAGATGATAGAGATAGAGATGATAGAGATAGAGATAGAGATGATAGAGATAGAGATGATAGAGATAGAGATGATAGAGATAGAGATGATAGAGATGATAGAGATAGAGATAGTGATGATAGAGATAGAGATGATAGAGATAGAGATGATAGAGATAGAGATAGAGATGATAGAGATAGAGTTAGAGATGATAGAGATGATAGAGATAGAGTTGATAGAGATAGAGATGATAGAGATAGAGATAGATATGATAGAGATAGAGATGATAGAGATAGAGATGATAGAGATAGAGATGATAGAGATAGAGATAGAGATGATAGAGATAGAGATAGAGATGATAGAGATATAGAGATGATAGAGATAATGATAGAGATGATAGAGATAGAGATGATAGAGATAGAGATGATAGAGACAGAGATGATAGAGATAGAGATGATAGAGATGATAGAGATAGAGATGATATAGATAGAGATGATAGAGATAGAGATGATAGAGATAGAGATAGAGATAGAGATGATAGAGATAGATATGATAGAGATAGAGATGATAGAGATAGAGATAGAGATAGAGATAGAGATGATAGAGATAGAGATGATAGAGATAGAGATGATAGAGATAGAGATGATAGAGATAGAGATGATAGAGATAGAGATAGAGATGATAGAGATAGAGATGATAGAGACAGAGGTGATAGAGATAGAGATAGAGATGATAGAGTTAGAGATGATAGAGATAGAGATGATAGAGATAGAGAACGAGATGATAGAGATAGAGATAGAGATGATAGAGATAGAGATGATAGAGATAGAGATGACAGAGATAGAGATGATAGAGATAGAGATGATAGAGATAGAGATGATAGAGATGATAGAGATATAGAGATGATAGAGATAATGATAGAGATGATAGAGATAGAGATGATAGAGATAGAGATGATAGAGATAGAGATGATAGAGATAGAGATGATAGAGATAGAGATAGAGATGATAGAGATAGAGATGATAGAGATAGAGATAGAGATGATAGAGATACAGATGATAGAGATAGAGATGATAGAGATAGAGATGATAGAGATAGAGATGATAGAGATAGAGATGATAGAGATAGAGATAGAGATGATAGAGATAGAGATAGAGATGATATAGATAGAGATGATAGAGATAGAGATGATAGAGATAGAGATAGAGATGATAGAGATAGAGATGATAGAGATAGAGATGATAGAGATAGAGATGATAGAGATAGAGATGATAGAGATATAGATAGAGATGATACAGATAGAGATGATAGAGATAGAGATGATAGAGATAGAGTTGATAGAGATGATGATAGAGATAGAGATAGAGATGATAGAGATGATGATAGAGATAATGATAGAGATAGAGAAAGAGATGATAGAGATAGAGATGATAGAGATAGAGATGATAGAGATAGAGATGATAGAGATGATAGAGATAGAGATGATAGAGATAGAGATGATAGAGATAGAGATGATAGAGATAGAGATAGAGATGATAGAGATAGAGATGATAGAGATAGAGATGATAGTGATAGAGATAGAGATGATAGAGATAGAGATAGAGATAGAGATGATAGAGATAGAGATGATAGAGATAGAGATGATAGAGATAGAGATGATAGAGATAGAGATAGAGATGATAGAGATAGAGATGATAGAGATAGAGATGATAGAGATAGAGATGATAGAGATGATAGAGATAGAGATGATAGAGATAGAGATGATAGAGATAGAGATGATAGAGAGTGAGATGATAGAGATAGAGATGATAGAGATAGAGATAGAGATGATAGAGATAGAGATGATAGAGATAGAAATGATAGAGATAGAGATGATAGAGATAGAGATGATAGAGATAGAGATGATAGAGATAGAGATAGAGATTATAGGGATAGAGATATAGATGATAGAGTTAGAGATGATAGAGATAGAGATGATAGAGATAGAGATGATAGAGATAGAGATAGAGATAGAGATGATAGAGATAGAGATGATAGAGATAGAGATGATAGAGATAGAGATAGAGATTATAGAGATAGAGATATAGATGATAGAGTTAGAGATGATAGAGATAGAGATGATAGAGATAGAGATAGAGATAGAGATGATAGAGATAGAGATGACAGAGATAGAGATGATAGAGATAGATATGATAGAGATAGAGATAGAGATAGAGATATAGATGATAGAGATAGAGATGATAGAGATAGAGATGATAGAGATAGAGATGATAGAGATAGAGATGATAGAGATAGAGATAGAGATTTTAGAGATAGATATATAGATGATAGAGTTAGAGATGATAGAGATAGAGATGATAGAGATAGAGATAGAGATGAAAGAGATAGAGATAGAGATAGAGATGATAGAGATAGAGATGATAGAGATAGAGATGACAGAGATAGAGATGATAGAGATAGAGATGATAGAGATGATAGAGATAGAGATGATAGAGATAGAGATAGAGATGATAGAGATAGAGATGATATAGATAGAGATGATAGAGATAGAGATGATAGAGATAGAGATAGAGATAATAGAGATAGAGATAGAGATGATAGAGATAGAGATGATAGAGATAGAGATGATAGAGATAGAGATGATAGAGATAGAGATAGAGATGATAGAGATAGAGATGATAAAGATAGAGATAGAGATGATAGAGATAGAGATGATAGAGATAGAGATGATAGAGATGATGATAGAGATAGAGATGATAGAGATGATGATAGAGATAATGATAGAGATAGAGATAGAGATGATAGAGATAGAGATGATAGAGATAGAGATGATAGAGATAGAGATGATAGAGATGATAGAGATAGAGATGATAGAGATGATGATAGAGATGATGATAGAGATGATGATAGAGATAATGATAGAGATAAAGATAGAGATGATAGAGATAGAGATGATAGAGATAGAGATGATAGAGATAGAGATGATAGAGATAGAGATGATAGGGATAGAGATGATAGAGATAGAGATAGAGATGATAGATATAGAGATGATAGAGATAGAGATAGAGATTATAGAGATAGAGATAGAGATAGAGATGATAGAGATAGAGATGATAGAGATAGAGATAGAGAAGATAGAGATAGAGATGATAGAGATAGAGATGATAGAGATAGAGATGATACAGATGATAGAGATAGAGATGATAGAGATAGAGATGATAGAGATAGAGATGATAGAGATAGAGATGATAGAGATAGAGATGATAGAGATGATAGAGATAGAGATGATAGAGATAGAGATGATAGAGATAGAGATAGAGATGATAGAGATAGAGATGATAGAGATAGAGATGATAGAGATAGAGATGATAGAGATATAGATAGAGATGATAGAGATAGAGATGATAGAGACAGAGATGATAGAGATGATAGAGATAGAGATGATAGAGATAGAGATGATATAGATGATAGAGATAGAGATGATAGAGATAGAGATGATAGAGATAGAGATGATAGAGATAGAGATGATAGAGATAGAGATAGAGATGATAGCGATAGAGATAGAGATGATAGAGATAGAGATAGAGATGATAGAGATAGAGATGATATAGATAGAGATGATAGAGATAGAGATGATAGAGATAGAGATGATAGAGATAGCGATGATAGAGATGATAGAGATAGAGATGATAGAGATAGAGATGATATATTGATAGAGATGATAGAGATAGAGATAGAGATGATAGAGATTAGAGATGATAGAGATAGAGATGATAGAGATAGAGATGATAGAGATAGAGTTGATAGAGATAGAGATAGAGATGATAGAGATAGAGATGATAGAGATAGAGATAGAGATGATAGAGATAGAGATGATAGAGATAGAATGATAGAGATAGAGATGATAGAGATAGAGATAGAGATGATAGAGATAGAGATAGAGATGATAAAGATGACAGAGATAGAGATGATAGAGATAGAGATGATAGAGATAGAGATGATAGATATAGAGATAGAGATGATAGAGATAGAGATGATAGAGATAGAGATGATAGAGATGATAGAGATATAGAAATGATAGAGATAATGATAGAGATGATAGAGTTAGAGATGATAGAGATAGAGATGATAGAGATAGAGATAGAGATGATAGAGATAGAGATGATAGAGATAGAGATGATAGAGATAGAGATGATAGAGATGATAGAGATAGTGATGATAGAGATAGAGATGATAGAGATAGAGATGATAGAGATAGAGATAGAGATGATAGAGATAGAGATAGAGATGATAGAGATGATAGAGATAGAGGTGATAGAGATAGAGATGATAGAGATAGAGATAGATATGATAGAGATAGAGATGATAGAGATAGAGATGATAGAGATAGAGATGATAGAGATAGAGATAGAGATGATAGAGATAGAGATAGAGATGATAGAGATATAGAGATGATAGAGATAATGATAGAGATGATAGAGATAGAGATGATAGAGATAGAGATGATAGAGATGATAGAGATAGAGATGATAGAGATAGAGATGATAGAGGTAGAGATGATAGAGATAGAGATGATAGAGATAGAGATAGAGATGATAGAGATAGAGATGATAGAGATAGAGATGATAGAGGTAGAGATAGAGATGATAGATAGAGATAGAGATGATATAGATAGAGATGATAGAGATAGAGATGATAGAGATAGAGATGATAGAGATAGAGATGATAGAGATAGAGTTGATAGAGATAGAGATAGAGATGATAGAGATAGAGATGATAGAGATAGAGATGATAGAGATAGAGATGATAGAGATAGAATGATAGAGATAGAGATGATAGAGATAGAGATAGAGATGATAGAGATAGAGATAGAGATGATAAAGATGATAGAGATAGAGATGATAGATATAGAGATAGAGATGATAGAGATAGAGATGATAGAGATAGAGATGATAGAGATGATAGAGATATAGAAATGATAGAGATAATGATAGAGATGATAGAGATAGAGATGATAGAGATAGAGATGATAGAGATAGAGATAGAGATGATAGAGATAGAGATGATAGAGATAGAGATGATAGAGATAGAGATGATAGAGATGATAGAGATAGAGATAGTGATGATAGAGATAGAGATGATAGAGATAGAGATGATAGAGATAGAGATAGAGATGATAGAGATAGAGTTAGAGATGATAGAGATGATAGAGATAGAGTTGATAGAGATAGAGATGATAGAGATAGAGATAGATATGATAGAGATAGAGATGATAGAGATAGAGATGATAGAGATAGAGATGATAGAGATAGAGATAGAGATGATAGAGATAGAGATGATAGAGATATAGAGATGATAGAGATAATGATAGAGATGATAGAGATAGAGATGATAGAGATAGAGATGATAGAGATGATAGAGATAGAGATGATAGAGATAGAGATGATAGAGATGATAGAGATAGAGATGATAGAGATAGAGATGATAGAGGTAGAGATGATAGAGATAGAGATGATAGAGATAGAGATAGAGATGATAGAGATAGAGATGATAGAGATAGAGATGATAGAGATAGAGATAGAGATGATAGATAGAGATAGAGATGATATAGATAGAGATGATAGAGATAGAGATGATAGAGATAGAGATGATAGAGATAGAGATGATAGAGATGATAGAGATAGAGATGATAGAGATAGAGATGATAGAAATAGAGATGATAGAGATAGAGATAGAGATGATAGAGATAGAGATAGAGATGATAGAGATAGAGATGATAGGGATAGAGATAGAGATGATAGAGATAGAGATAGAGATGATAGAGATAGAGATGATAGAGATAGAGATGATAGAGATAGAGATGATAGAGATAGAGATAGAGAAGATAGAGATAGAGATGATAGAGATAGAGATGATAGAGATAGAGATGATAGAGATAGAGATGATAGAGATGATAGAGATAGAGATGATAGAGATAGAGATAGAGATGATAGAGATAGAGATGATAGAGATAGAGATAGAGATAATAGAGATGATAGAGATGATAGAGATAGAGATGATAGAGATAGAGATAGAGATGATAGAGATAGAGATGATAGAGATAGAGATGATAGAGATATAGAGGTGATAGAGATAATGATAGAGATGATAGAGATAGAGATGATAGAGATAGAGATGATAGAGATAGAGATGATAGAGATAGAGATGATAGAGATAGAGATAGAGATGATAGAGATAGAGATGATAGAGATGATAGAGATAGAGATGATAGAGATAGAGATGATATAGATGATAGAGATAGAGATGATAGAGATAGAGATGATAGAGATAGAGATGATAGAGATAGAGATGATAGAGATAGAGATAGAGATGATAGATATGATAGAGATAGAGATAGAGATGATAGAGATAGAGATGATATAGATAGAGATGATAGAGATAGAGATGATAGAGATAGAGATGATAGAGATGATAGAGATAGAGATGATAGAGATAGAGATGATATAGAGATAGAGATGATAGAGATAGAGATAGAGATGATAGAGATAGAGATGATAGAGATAGAGATGATAGAGATAGAGATGATAGAGATAGAGATGATAGAGATAGAGTTGATAGAGATAGAGATAGAGATGATAGAGATAGAGATGATAGAGATAGAGATGATAGAGATAGAGATGATAGAGATGATAGAGATATAGAGATGATAGAGATAATGATAGAGATGATAGAGATAGAGATGATAGAGATAGAGATGATAGAGATAGAGATGATAGAGATAGAGATGATAGAGATAGAGATAGAGATGATAGAGATAGAGATGATAGAGATAGAGATAGAGATGATAGAGATACAGATGATAGAGATAGAGATGATAGAGATAGAGATGATAGAGATAGAGATGATAGAGATAGAGATGATAGAGATAGAGATAGAGATGATAGAGATAGAGATAGAGATGATATAGATAGAGATGATAGAGATAGAGATGATAGAGATAGAGATAGAGATGATAGAGATAGAGATGATAGAGATAGAGATGATAGAGATAGAGATGATAGAGATAGAGATGATAGAGATATAGATAGAGATGATACAGATAGAGATGATAGAGATAGAGATGATAGAGATAGAGATGATAGAGATGATGATAGAGATAGAGATAGAGATGATAGAGATGATGATAGAGATAATGATAGAGATAGAGAAAGAGATGATAGAGATAGAGATGATAGAGATAGAGATGATAGAGATAGAGATGATAGAGATGATAGAGATAGAGATGATAGAGATAGAGATGATAGAGATAGAGATGATAGAGATAGAGATAGAGATGATAGAGATAGAGATGATAGAGATAGAGATGATAGTGATAGAGATAGAGATGATAGAGATAGAGATAGAGATAGAGATGATAGAGATAGAGATGATAGAGATAGAGATGATAGAGATAGAGATGATAGAGATAGAGATAGAGATGATAGAGATAGAGATGATAGAGATAGAGATGATAGAGATAGAGATGATAGAGATGATAGAGATAGAGATGATAGAGATAGAGATGATAGAGATAGAGATGATAGAGAGTGAGATGATAGAGATAGAGATGATAGAGATAGAGATAGAGATGATAGAGATAGAGATGATAGAGATAGAAATGATAGAGATAGAGATGATAGAGATAGAGATGATAGAGATAGAGATGATAGAGATAGAGATAGAGATTATAGAGATAGAGATATAGATGATAGAGTTAGAGATGATAGAGATAGAGATGATAGAGATAGAGATGATAGAGATAGAGATAGAGATAGAGATGATAGAGATAGAGATGATAGAGATAGAGATGATAGAGATAGAGATGATAGAGATAGAGATTATAGAGATAGAGATATAGATGATAGAGTTAGAGATGATAGAGATAGAGATGATAGAGATAGAGATAGAGATAGAGATGATAGAGATAGAGATGACAGAGATAGAGATGATAGAGATAGATATGATAGAGATAGAGATAGAGATATAGATGATAGAGATAGAGATGATAGAGATAGAGATGATAGAGATAGAGATGATAGAGATAGAGATGATAGAGATAGAGATGATAGAGATAGAGATAGAGATTTTAGAGATAGATATATAGATGATAGAGTTAGAGATGATAGAGATAGAGATGATAGAGATAGAGATAGAGATGAAAGAGATAGAGATAGAGATAGAGATGATAGAGATAGAGATGATAGAGATAGAGATGACAGAGATAGAGATGATAGAGATAGAGATGATAGAGATGATAGAGATAGAGATGATAGAGATAGAGATAGAGATGATAGAGATAGAGATGATATAGATAGAGATGATAGAGATAGAGATGATAGAGATAGAGATAGAGATAATAGAGATAGAGATAGAGATGATAGAGATAGAGATGATAGAGATAGAGATGATAGAGATAGAGATGATAGAGATAGAGATAGAGATGATAGAGATAGAGATGATAAAGATAGAGATAGAGATGATAGAGATAGAGATGATAGAGATAGAGATGATAGAGATGATGATAGAGATAGAGATGATAGAGATGATGATAGAGATAATGATAGAGATAGAGATAGAGATGATAGAGATAGAGATGATAGAGATAGAGATGATAGAGATAGAGATGATAGAGATGATAGAGATAGAGATGATAGAGATGATGATAGAGATGATGATAGAGATAATGATAGAGATAAAGATAGAGATGATAGAGATAGAGATGATAGAGATAGAGATGATAGAGATAGAGATGATAGAGATAGAGATGATAGGGATAGAGATGATAGAGATAGAGATAGAGATGATAGATATAGAGATGATAGAGATAGAGATAGAGATGATAGAGATAGAGATAGAGATAGAGATGATAGAGATAGAGATGATAGAGATAGAGATAGAGAAGATAGAGATAGAGATGATAGAGATAGAGATGATAGAGATAGAGATGATACAGATGATAGAGATAGAGATGATAGAGATAGAGATGATAGAGATAGAGATGATAGAGATAGAGATGATAGAGATAGAGATGATAGAGATGATAGAGATAGAGATGATAGAGATAGAGATGATAGAGATAGAGATAGAGATGATAGAGATAGAGATGATAGAGATAGAGATGATAGAGATAGAGATGATAGAGATATAGATAGAGATGATAGAGATAGAGATGATAGAGACAGAGATGATAGAGATGATAGAGATAGAGATGATAGAGATAGAGATGATATAGATGATAGAGATAGAGATGATAGAGATAGAGATGATAGAGATAGAGATAGAGATGATAGCGATAGAGATAGAGATGATAGAGATAGAGATAGAGATGATAGAGATAGAGATGATATAGATAGAGATGATAGAGATAGAGATGATAGAGATAGAGATGATAGAGATAGCGATGATAGAGATGATAGAGATAGAGATGATAGAGATAGAGATGATATATTGATAGAGATGATAGAGATAGAGATAGAGATGATAGAGATTAGAGATGATAGAGATAGAGATGATAGAGATAGAGATGATAGAGATAGAGTTGATAGAGATAGAGATAGAGATGATAGAGATAGAGATGATAGAGATAGAGATAGAGATGATAGAGATAGAGATGATAGAGATAGAATGATAGAGATAGAGATGATAGAGATAGAGATAGAGATGATAGAGATAGAGATAGAGATGATAAAGATGACAGAGATAGAGATGATAGAGATAGAGATGATAGAGATAGAGATGATAGATATAGAGATAGAGATGATAGAGATAGAGATGATAGAGATAGAGATGATAGAGATGATAGAGATATAGAAATGATAGAGATAATGATAGAGATGATAGAGTTAGAGATGATAGAGATAGAGATGATAGAGATAGAGATAGAGATGATAGAGATAGAGATGATAGAGATAGAGATGATAGAGATAGAGATGATAGAGATAGAGATGATAGAGATGATAGAGATAGAGATGATAGAGATAGAGATAGAGATGATAGAAATAGAGATGATAGAGATAGAGATGATAGAGATAGAGATAGAGATAGAGATGATAGAGATAGAGATGATAGAGATAGAGATGATAGAGATAGAGATGATAGAGATGATAAAGATAGAGATGATAGAGATAGAGATGATAGAGATAGAGATGATAGAGATAGAGATGATAGAGAAAGAGATAGAGATGATAGAGATAGAGATAGAGATGATAAAGATGATAGAGATAGAGATGATAGAGATAGAGATAGAGATGACAGAGATAGAGATGATAGAGATAGAGATGATAGAGATAGAGATGATAGAGATGATAGAGATATAGAGATGAGAGAGATAATGATAGAGATGATAGAGATAGAGATGATAGAGATAGAGATGATAGAGATAGAGATGATAGAGATAGAGATAGAGATGATAGAGATAGAGATAGAGATGATAGAGATGATAGAGATAGAGATGATAGAGATAGAGATGATAGAGATAGAGATAGAGATGATAGAGATAGAGATGATAGAGATAGAGATGATAGAGATAGAGATGATAGAGATGATAGAGATATAGAGATGATAGAGATAATGATAGAGATGATAGAGATAGAGATGATAGAGATAGAGATGATAGAGATAGAGATGATAGAGATAGAGATAGAGATGATAGAAATAGAGATGATAGAGATAGAGATGATAGAGATAGAGATAGAGATGATAGAGATAGAGATAGAGATAGAGATAGAGATGATAGAGATAGAGATGATAGAGATAGAGATTATAGAGATAGAGATGATAGAGATAGAGATGATAGAGATAGAGATGATAGAGATAGAGATAGAGATGATAGCGATAGAGATGATAGAGATAGAGATGATAGAGATAGAGATAGAGATGATAGAGATAGAGATGATATAGATAGAGATGATAGAGATAGAGATGATAGAGATAGAGATGATAGAGATAGCGATGATAGAGATGATAGAGATAGAGATGATAGAGATAGAGATGATATAGAGACAGAGATGATAGAGATAGAGATAGAGATGATAGAGATTAGAGATGATAGAGATAGAGATGATAGAGATAGAGATGATAGAGATAGAGTTGATAGAGATAGAGATAGAGATGATAGAGATAGAGATGATAGAGATAGAGATAGAGATGATAGAGATAGAGATGATAGAGATAGAATGATAGAGATAGAGATGATAGAGATAGAGATAGAGATGATAGAGATAGAGATAGAGATGATAAAGATGACAGAGATAGAGATGATAGAGATAGAGATGATAGAGATAGAGATGATAGATATAGAGATAGAGATGATAGAGATAGAGATGATAGAGATAGAGATGATAGAGATGATAGAGATATAGAAATGATAGAGATAATGATAGAGATGATAGAGTTAGAGATGATAGAGATAGAGATGATAGAGATAGAGATAGAGATGATAGAGATAGAGATGATAGAGATAGAGATGATAGAGATAGAGATGATAGAGATGATAGAGATAGAGATAGTGATGATAGAGATAGAGATGATAGAGATGATAGAGATAGAGATAGAGATGATAGAGATAGAGATAGAGATGATAGAGATGATAGAGATAGAGTTGATAGAGATAGAGATGATAGAGATAGAGATAGATATGATAGAGATAGAGATGATAGAGATAGAGATGATAGAGATAGAGATGATAGAGATAGAGATAGAGATGATAGAGATAGAGATAGAGATGATAGAGATATAGAGATGATAGAGATAATGATAGAGATGATAGAGATAGAGATGATAGAGATAGAGATGATAGAGATGATAGAGATAGAGATGATAGAGATAGAGATGATAGAGGTAGAGATGATAGAGATAGAGATGATAGAGATAGAGATAGAGATGATAGAGATAGAGATGATAGAGATAGAGATGATAGAGGTAGAGATAGAGATGATAGATAGAGATAGAGATGATATAGATAGAGATGATAGAGATAGAGATGATAGAGATAGAGATGATAGAGATAGAGATGATAGAGATAGAGTTGATAGAGATAGAGATAGAGATGATAGAGATAGAGATGATAGAGATAGAGATGATAGAGATAGAGATGATAGAGATAGAATGATAGAGATAGAGATGATAGAGATAGAGATAGAGATGATAGAGATAGAGATAGAGATGATAAAGATGATAGAGATAGAGATGATAGATATAGAGATAGAGATGATAGAGATAGAGATGATAGAGATAGAGATGATAGAGATGATAGAGATATAGAAATGATAGAGATAATGATAGAGATGATAGAGATAGAGATGATAGAGATAGAGATAGAGATGATAGAGATAGAGATGATAGAGATAGAGATGATAGAGATAGAGATGATAGAGATGATAGAGATAGAGATAGTGATGATAGAGATAGAGATGATAGAGATAGAGATGATAGAGATAGAGATAGAGATGATAGAGATAGAGTTAGAGATGATAGAGATGATAGAGATAGAGTTGATAGAGATAGAGATGATAGAGATAGAGATAGATATGATAGAGATAGAGATGATAGAGATAGAGATGATAGAGATAGAGATGATAGAGATAGAGATAGAGATGATAGAGATAGAGATAGAGATGATAGAGATATAGAGATGATAGAGATAATGATAGAGATGATAGAGATAGAGATGATAGAGATAGAGATGATAGAGACAGAGATGATAGAGATAGAGATGATAGAGATGATAGAGATAGAGATGATATAGATAGAGATGATAGAGATAGAGATGATAGAGATAGAGATAGAGATAGAGATGATAGAGATAGATATGATAGAGATAGAGATGATAGAGATAGAGATAGAGATAGAGATAGAGATGATAGAGATAGAGATGATAGAGATAGAGATGATAGAGATAGAGATGATAGAGATAGAGATGATAGAGATAGAGATAGAGATGATAGAGATAGAGATGATAGAGACAGAGGTGATAGAGATAGAGATAGAGATGATAGAGTTAGAGATGATAGAGATAGAGATGATAGAGATAGAGAACGAGATGATAGAGATAGAGATAGAGATGATAGAGATAGAGATGATAGAGATAGAGATGACAGAGATAGAGATGATAGAGATAGAGATGATAGAGATAGAGATGATAGAGATGATAGAGATATAGAGATGATAGAGATAATGATAGAGATGATAGAGATAGAGATGATAGAGATAGAGATGATAGAGATAGAGATGATAGAGATAGAGATGATAGAGATAGAGATAGAGATGATAGAGATAGAGATGATAGAGATAGAGATAGAGATGATAGAGATACAGATGATAGAGATAGAGATGATAGAGATAGAGATGATAGAGATAGAGATGATAGAGATAGAGATGATAGAGATAGAGATAGAGATGATAGAGATAGAGATAGAGATGATATAGATAGAGATGATAGAGATAGAGATGATAGAGATAGAGATAGAGATGATAGAGATAGAGATGATAGAGATAGAGATGATAGAGATAGAGATGATAGAGATAGAGATGATAGAGATATAGATAGAGATGATACAGATAGAGATGATAGAGATAGAGATGATAGAGATAGAGATGATAGAGATGATGATAGAGATAGAGATAGAGATGATAGAGATGATGATAGAGATAATGATAGAGATAGAGAAAGAGATGATAGAGATAGAGATGATAGAGATAGAGATGATAGAGATAGAGATGATAGAGATGATAGAGATAGAGATGATAGAGATAGAGATGATAGAGATAGAGATGATAGAGATAGAGATAGAGATGATAGAGATAGAGATGATAGAGATAGAGATGATAGTGATAGAGATAGAGATGATAGAGATAGAGATAGAGATAGAGATGATAGAGATAGAGATGATAGAGATAGAGATGATAGAGATAGAGATGATAGAGATAGAGATAGAGATGATAGAGATAGAGATGATAGAGATAGAGATGATAGAGATAGAGATGATAGAGATGATAGAGATAGAGATGATAGAGATAGAGATGATAGAGATAGAGATGATAGAGAGTGAGATGATAGAGATAGAGATGATAGAGATAGAGATAGAGATGATAGAGATAGAGATGATAGAGATAGAAATGATAGAGATAGAGATGATAGAGATAGAGATGATAGAGATAGAGATGATAGAGATAGAGATAGAGATTATAGGGATAGAGATATAGATGATAGAGTTAGAGATGATAGAGATAGAGATGATAGAGATAGAGATGATAGAGATAGAGATAGAGATAGAGATGATAGAGATAGAGATGATAGAGATAGAGATGATAGAGATAGAGATGATAGAGATAGAGATAGAGATTATAGAGATAGAGATATAGATGATAGAGTTAGAGATGATAGAGATAGAGATGATAGAGATAGAGATAGAGATAGAGATGATAGAGATAGAGATGACAGAGATAGAGATGATAGAGATAGATATGATAGAGATAGAGATAGAGATAGAGATATAGATGATAGAGATAGAGATGATAGAGATAGAGATGATAGAGATAGAGATGATAGAGATAGAGATGATAGAGATAGAGATAGAGATTTTAGAGATAGATATATAGATGATAGAGTTAGAGATGATAGAGATAGAGATGATAGAGATAGAGATAGAGATGAAAGAGATAGAGATAGAGATAGAGATGATAGAGATAGAGATGATAGAGATAGAGATGACAGAGATAGAGATGATAGAGATAGAGATGATAGAGATGATAGAGATAGAGATGATAGAGATAGAGATAGAGATGATAGAGATAGAGATGATATAGATAGAGATGATAGAGATAGAGATGATAGAGATAGAGATAGAGATAATAGAGATAGAGATAGAGATGATAGAGATAGAGATGATAGAGATAGAGATGATAGAGATAGAGATGATAGAGATAGAGATAGAGATGATAGAGATAGAGATGATAAAGATAGAGATAGAGATGATAGAGATAGAGATGATAGAGATAGAGATGATAGAGATGATGATAGAGATAGAGATGATAGAGATGATGATAGAGATAATGATAGAGATAGAGATAGAGATGATAGAGATAGAGATGATAGAGATAGAGATGATAGAGATAGAGATGATAGAGATGATAGAGATAGAGATGATAGAGATGATGATAGAGATGATGATAGAGATGATGATAGAGATAATGATAGAGATAAAGATAGAGATGATAGAGATAGAGATGATAGAGATAGAGATGATAGAGATAGAGATGATAGAGATAGAGATGATAGGGATAGAGATGATAGAGATAGAGATAGAGATGATAGATATAGAGATGATAGAGATAGAGATAGAGATGATAGAGATAGAGATAGAGATAGAGATGATAGAGATAGAGATGATAGAGATAGAGATAGAGAAGATAGAGATAGAGATGATAGAGATAGAGATGATAGAGATAGAGATGATACAGATGATAGAGATAGAGATGATAGAGATAGAGATGATAGAGATAGAGATGATAGAGATAGAGATGATAGAGATAGAGATGATAGAGATGATAGAGATAGAGATGATAGAGATAGAGATGATAGAGATAGAGATAGAGATGATAGAGATAGAGATGATAGAGATAGAGATGATAGAGATAGAGATGATAGAGATATAGATAGAGATGATAGAGATAGAGATGATAGAGACAGAGATGATAGAGATGATAGAGATAGAGATGATAGAGATAGAGATGATATAGATGATAGAGATAGAGATGATAGAGATAGAGATGATAGAGATAGAGATGATAGAGATAGAGATGATAGAGATAGAGATAGAGATGATAGCGATAGAGATAGAGATGATAGAGATAGAGATAGAGATGATAGAGATAGAGATGATATAGATAGAGATGATAGAGATAGAGATGATAGAGATAGAGATGATAGAGATAGCGATGATAGAGATGATAGAGATAGAGATGATAGAGATAGAGATGATATATTGATAGAGATGATAGAGATAGAGATAGAGATGATAGAGATTAGAGATGATAGAGATAGAGATGATAGAGATAGAGATGATAGAGATAGAGTTGATAGAGATAGAGATAGAGATGATAGAGATAGAGATGATAGAGATAGAGATAGAGATGATAGAGATAGAGATGATAGAGATAGAATGATAGAGATAGAGATGATAGAGATAGAGATAGAGATGATAGAGATAGAGATAGAGATGATAAAGATGACAGAGATAGAGATGATAGAGATAGAGATGATAGAGATAGAGATGATAGATATAGAGATAGAGATGATAGAGATAGAGATGATAGAGATAGAGATGATAGAGATGATAGAGATATAGAAATGATAGAGATAATGATAGAGATGATAGAGTTAGAGATGATAGAGATAGAGATGATAGAGATAGAGATAGAGATGATAGAGATAGAGATGATAGAGATAGAGATGATAGAGATAGAGATGATAGAGATGATAGAGATAGTGATGATAGAGATAGAGATGATAGAGATAGAGATGATAGAGATAGAGATAGAGATGATAGAGATAGAGATAGAGATGATAGAGATGATAGAGGTGATAGAGATAGAGATGATAGAGATAGAGATAGATATGATAGAGATAGAGATGATAGAGATAGAGATGATAGAGATAGAGATGATAGAGATAGAGATAGAGATGATAGAGATAGAGATAGAGATGATAGAGATATAGAGATGATAGAGATAATGATAGAGATGATAGAGATAGAGATGATAGAGATAGAGATGATAGAGATGATAGAGATAGAGATGATAGAGATAGAGATGATAGAGGTAGAGATGATAGAGATAGAGATGATAGAGATAGAGATAGAGATGATAGAGATAGAGATGATAGAGATAGAGATGATAGAGGTAGAGATAGAGATGATAGATAGAGATAGAGATGATATAGATAGAGATGATAGAGATAGAGATGATAGAGATAGAGATGATAGAGATAGAGATGATAGAGATAGAGTTGATAGAGATAGAGATAGAGATGATAGAGATAGAGATGATAGAGATAGAGATGATAGAGATAGAGATGATAAAGATAGAATGATAGAGATAGAGATGATAGAGATAGAGATAGAGATGATAGAGATAGAGATAGAGATGATAAAGATGATAGAGATAGAGATGATAGATATAGAGATAGAGATGATAGAGATAGAGATGATAGAGATAGAGATGATAGAGATGATAGAGATATAGAAATGATAGAGATAATGATAGAGATGATAGAGATAGAGATGATAGAGATAGAGATGATAGAGATAGAGATAGAGATGATAGAGATAGAGATGATAGAGATAGAGATGATAGAGATAGAGATGATAGAGATGATAGAGATAGAGATAGTGATGATAGAGATAGAGATGATAGAGATAGAGATGATAGAGATAGAGATAGAGATGATAGAGATAGAGTTAGAGATGATAGAGATGATAGAGATAGGGTTGATAGAGATAGAGATGATAGAGATAGAGATAGATATGATAGAGATAGAGATGATAGAGATAGAGATGATAGAGATAGAGATGATAGAGATAGAGATAGAGATGATAGAGATAGAGATGATAGAGATATAGAGATGATAGAGATAATGATAGAGATGATAGAGATAGAGATGATAGAGATAGAGATGATAGAGATGATAGAGATAGAGATGATAGAGATAGAGATGATAGAGATGATAGAGATAGAGATGATAGAGATAGAGATGATAGAGGTAGAGATGATAGAGATAGAGATGATAGAGATAGAGATAGAGATGATAGAGATAGAGATGATAGAGATAGAGATGATAGATATAGAGATAGAGATGATAGATAGAGATAGAGATGATATAGATAGAGATGATAGAGATAGAGATGATAGAGATAGAGATGATAGAGATAGAGATGATAGAGATGATAGAGATAGAGATGATAGAGATAGAGATGATAGAAATAGAGATGATAGAGATAGAGATAGAGATGATAGAGATAGAGATAGAGATGATAGAGATAGAGATGATAGGGATAGAGATAGAGATGATAGAGATAGAGATAGAGATGATAGAGATAGAGATGATAGAGATAGAGATGATAGAGATAGAGATGATAGAGATAGAGATAGAGAAGATAGAGATAGAGATGATAGAGATAGAGATGATAGAGATAGAGATGATAGAGATAGAGATGATAGAGATGATAGAGATAGAGATGATAGAGATAGAGATAGAGATGATAGAGATAGAGATGATAGAGATAGAGATAGAGATAATAGAGATGATAGAGATGATAGAGATAGAGATGATAGAGATAGAGATAGAGATGATAGAGATAGAGATGATAGAGATAGAGATGATAGAGATATAGAGGTGATAGAGATAATGATAGAGATGATAGAGATAGAGATGATAGAGATAGAGATGATAGAGATAGAGATGATAGAGATAGAGATGATAGAGATAGAGATAGAGATGATAGAGATAGAGATGATAGAGATGATAGAGATAGAGATGATAGAGATAGAGATGATATAGATGATAGAGATAGAGATGATAGAGATAGAGATGATAGAGATAGAGATGATAGAGATAGAGATGATAGAGATAGAGATAGAGATGATAGATATGATAGAGATAGAGATAGAGATGATAGAGATAGAGATGATATAGATAGAGATGATAGAGATAGAGATGATAGAGATAGAGATGATAGAGATGATAGAGATAGAGATGATAGAGATAGAGATGATATAGAGATAGAGATGATAGAGATAGAGATAGAGATGATAGAGATAGAGATGATAGAGATAGAGATGATAGAGATAGAGATGATAGAGATAGAGATGATAGAGATAGAGTTGATAGAGATAGAGATAGAGATGATAGAGATAGAGATGATAGAGATAGAGATGATAGAGATAGAGATGATAGAGATGATAGAGATATAGAGATGATAGAGATAATGATAGAGATGATAGAGATAGAGATGATAGAGATAGAGATGATAGAGATAGAGATGATAGAGATAGAGATGATAGAGATAGAGATAGAGATGATAGAGATAGAGATGATAGAGATAGAGATAGAGATGATAGAGATACAGATGATAGAGATAGAGATGATAGAGATAGAGATGATAGAGATAGAGATGATAGAGATAGAGATGATAGAGATAGAGATAGAGATGATAGAGATAGAGATAGAGATGATATAGATAGAGATGATAGAGATAGAGATGATAGAGATAGAGATAGAGATGATAGAGATAGAGATGATAGAGATAGAGATGATAGAGATAGAGATGATAGAGATAGAGATGATAGAGATATAGATAGAGATGATACAGATAGAGATGATAGAGATAGAGATGATAGAGATAGAGATGATAGAGATGATGATAGAGATAGAGATAGAGATGATAGAGATGATGATAGAGATAATGATAGAGATAGAGAAAGAGATGATAGAGATAGAGATGATAGAGATAGAGATGATAGAGATAGAGATGATAGAGATGATAGAGATAGAGATGATAGAGATAGAGATGATAGAGATAGAGATGATAGAGATAGAGATAGAGATGATAGAGATAGAGATGATAGAGATAGAGATGATAGTGATAGAGATAGAGATGATAGAGATAGAGATAGAGATAGAGATGATAGAGATAGAGATGATAGAGATAGAGATGATAGAGATAGAGATGATAGAGATAGAGATAGAGATGATAGAGATAGAGATGATAGAGATAGAGATGATAGAGATAGAGATGATAGAGATGATAGAGATAGAGATGATAGAGATAGAGATGATAGAGATAGAGATGATAGAGAGTGAGATGATAGAGATAGAGATGATAGAGATAGAGATAGAGATGATAGAGATAGAGATGATAGAGATAGAAATGATAGAGATAGAGATGATAGAGATAGAGATGATAGAGATAGAGATGATAGAGATAGAGATAGAGATTATAGAGATAGAGATATAGATGATAGAGTTAGAGATGATAGAGATAGAGATGATAGAGATAGAGATGATAGAGATAGAGATAGAGATAGAGATGATAGAGATAGAGATGATAGAGATAGAGATGATAGAGATAGAGATGATAGAGATAGAGATAGAGATTATAGAGATAGAGATATAGATGATAGAGTTAGAGATGATAGAGATAGAGATGATAGAGATAGAGATAGAGATAGAGATGATAGAGATAGAGATGACAGAGATAGAGATGATAGAGATAGATATGATAGAGATAGAGATAGAGATATAGATGATAGAGATAGAGATGATAGAGATAGAGATGATAGAGATAGAGATGATAGAGATAGAGATGATAGAGATAGAGATGATAGAGATAGAGATAGAGATTTTAGAGATAGATATATAGATGATAGAGTTAGAGATGATAGAGATAGAGATGATAGAGATAGAGATAGAGATGAAAGAGATAGAGATAGAGATAGAGATGATAGAGATAGAGATGATAGAGATAGAGATGACAGAGATAGAGATGATAGAGATAGAGATGATAGAGATGATAGAGATAGAGATGATAGAGATAGAGATAGAGATGATAGAGATAGAGATGATATAGATAGAGATGATAGAGATAGAGATGATAGAGATAGAGATAGAGATAATAGAGATAGAGATAGAGATGATAGAGATAGAGATGATAGAGATAGAGATGATAGAGATAGAGATGATAGAGATAGAGATAGAGATGATAGAGATAGAGATGATAAAGATAGAGATAGAGATGATAGAGATAGAGATGATAGAGATAGAGATGATAGAGATGATGATAGAGATAGAGATGATAGAGATGATGATAGAGATAATGATAGAGATAGAGATAGAGATGATAGAGATAGAGATGATAGAGATAGAGATGATAGAGATAGAGATGATAGAGATGATAGAGATAGAGATGATAGAGATGATGATAGAGATGATGATAGAGATAATGATAGAGATAAAGATAGAGATGATAGAGATAGAGATGATAGAGATAGAGATGATAGAGATAGAGATGATAGAGATAGAGATGATAGGGATAGAGATGATAGAGATAGAGATAGAGATGATAGATATAGAGATGATAGAGATAGAGATAGAGATGATAGAGATAGAGATAGAGATAGAGATGATAGAGATAGAGATGATAGAGATAGAGATAGAGAAGATAGAGATAGAGATGATAGAGATAGAGATGATAGAGATAGAGATGATACAGATGATAGAGATAGAGATGATAGAGATAGAGATGATAGAGATAGAGATGATAGAGATAGAGATGATAGAGATAGAGATGATAGAGATGATAGAGATAGAGATGATAGAGATAGAGATGATAGAGATAGAGATAGAGATGATAGAGATAGAGATGATAGAGATAGAGATGATAGAGATAGAGATGATAGAGATATAGATAGAGATGATAGAGATAGAGATGATAGAGACAGAGATGATAGAGATGATAGAGATAGAGATGATAGAGATAGAGATGATATAGATGATAGAGATAGAGATGATAGAGATAGAGATGATAGAGATAGAGATAGAGATGATAGCGATAGAGATAGAGATGATAGAGATAGAGATAGAGATGATAGAGATAGAGATGATATAGATAGAGATGATAGAGATAGAGATGATAGAGATAGAGATGATAGAGATAGCGATGATAGAGATGATAGAGATAGAGATGATAGAGATAGAGATGATATATTGATAGAGATGATAGAGATAGAGATAGAGATGATAGAGATTAGAGATGATAGAGATAGAGATGATAGAGATAGAGATGATAGAGATAGAGTTGATAGAGATAGAGATAGAGATGATAGAGATAGAGATGATAGAGATAGAGATAGAGATGATAGAGATAGAGATGATAGAGATAGAATGATAGAGATAGAGATGATAGAGATAGAGATAGAGATGATAGAGATAGAGATAGAGATGATAAAGATGACAGAGATAGAGATGATAGAGATAGAGATGATAGAGATAGAGATGATAGATATAGAGATAGAGATGATAGAGATAGAGATGATAGAGATAGAGATGATAGAGATGATAGAGATATAGAAATGATAGAGATAATGATAGAGATGATAGAGTTAGAGATGATAGAGATAGAGATGATAGAGATAGAGATAGAGATGATAGAGATAGAGATGATAGAGATAGAGATGATAGAGATAGAGATGATAGAGATAGAGATGATAGAGATGATAGAGATAGTGATGATAGAGATAGAGATGATAGAGATAGAGATGATAGAGATAGAGATAGAGATGATAGAGATAGAGATAGAGATGATAGAGATGATAGAGATAGAGGTGATAGAGATAGAGATGATAGAGATAGAGATAGATATGATAGAGATAGAGATGATAGAGATAGAGATGATAGAGATAGCGATGATAGAGATGATAGAGATAGAGATGATAGAGATAGAGATGATATATTGATAGAGATGATAGAGATAGAGATAGAGATGATAGAGATTAGAGATGATAGAGATAGAGATGATAGAGATAGAGATGATAGAGATAGAGTTGATAGAGATAGAGATAGAGATGATAGAGATAGAGATGATAGAGATAGAGATAGAGATGATAGAGATAGAGATGATAGAGATAGAATGATAGAGATAGAGATGATAGAGATAGAGATAGAGATGATAGAGATAGAGATAGAGATGATAAAGATGACAGAGATAGAGATGATAGAGATAGAGATGATAGAGATAGAGATGATAGATATAGAGATAGAGATGATAGAGATAGAGATGATAGAGATAGAGATGATAGAGATGATAGAGATATAGAAATGATAGAGATAATGATAGAGATGATAGAGTTAGAGATGATAGAGATAGAGATGATAGAGATAGAGATAGAGATGATAGAGATAGAGATGATAGAGATAGAGATGATAGAGATAGAGATGATAGAGATGATAGAGATAGTGATGATAGAGATAGAGATGATAGAGATAGAGATGATAGAGATAGAGATAGAGATGATAGAGATAGAGATAGAGATGATAGAGATGATAGAGATAGAGGTGATAGAGATAGAGATGATAGAGATAGAGATAGATATGATAGAGATAGAGATGATAGAGATAGAGATGATAGAGATAGAGATGATAGAGATAGAGATAGAGATGATAGAGATAGAGATAGAGATGATAGAGATATAGAGATGATAGAGATAATGATAGAGATGATAGAGATAGAGATGATAGAGATAGAGATGATAGAGATGATAGAGATAGAGATGATAGAGATAGAGATGATAGAGGTAGAGATGATAGAGATAGAGATGATAGAGATAGAGATAGAGATGATAGAGATAGAGATGATAGAGATAGAGATGATAGAGGTAGAGATAGAGATGATAGATAGAGATAGAGATGATATAGATAGAGATGATAGAGATAGAGATGATAGAGATAGAGATGATAGAGATAGAGATGATAGAGATAGAGTTGATAGAGATAGAGATAGAGATGATAGAGATAGAGATGATAGAGATAGAGATGATAGAGATAGAGATGATAGAGATAGAATGATAGAGATAGAGATGATAGAGATAGAGATAGAGATGATAGAGATAGAGATAGAGATGATAAAGATGATAGAGATAGAGATGATAGATATAGAGATAGAGATGATAGAGATAGAGATGATAGAGATAGAGATGATAGAGATGATAGAGATATAGAAATGATAGAGATAATGATAGAGATGATAGAGATAGAGATGATAGAGATAGAGATGATAGAGATAGAGATAGAGATGATAGAGATAGAGATGATAGAGATAGAGATGATAGAGATAGAGATGATAGAGATGATAGAGATAGAGATAGTGATGATAGAGATAGAGATGATAGAGATAGAGATGATAGAGATAGAGATAGAGATGATAGAGATAGAGTTAGAGATGATAGAGATGATAGAGATAGAGTTGATAGAGATAGAGATGATAGAGATAGAGATAGATATGATAGAGATAGAGATGATAGAGATAGAGATGATAGAGATAGAGATGATAGAGATAGAGATAGAGATGATAGAGATAGAGATGATAGAGATATAGAGATGATAGAGATAATGATAGAGATGATAGAGATAGAGATGATAGAGATAGAGATGATAGAGATGATAGAGATAGAGATGATAGAGATAGAGATGATAGAGATGATAGAGATAGAGATGATAGAGATAGAGATGATAGAGGTAGAGATGATAGAGATAGAGATGATAGAGATAGAGATAGAGATGATAGAGATAGAGATGATAGAGATAGAGATGATAGAGATAG
This sequence comes from Ranitomeya imitator, assembly GCF_032444005.1. Classification (NCBI taxonomy): domain Eukaryota; kingdom Metazoa; phylum Chordata; class Amphibia; order Anura; family Dendrobatidae; genus Ranitomeya; species Ranitomeya imitator. The sequence continues at coordinate 89,855 of NW_027194411.1, read as the reverse complement.
AGATGATAGATAGAGATAGAGATGATATAGATAGAGATGATAGAGATAGAGATGATAGAGATAGAGATGATAGAGATAGAGATGATAGAGATGATAGAGATAGAGATGATAGAGATAGAGATGATAGAAATAGAGATGATAGAGATAGAGATAGAGATGATAGAGATAGAGATAGAGATGATAGAGATAGAGATGATAGGGATAGAGATAGAGATGATAGAGATAGAGATAGAGATGATAGAGATAGAGATGATAGAGATAGAGATGATAGAGATAGAGATGATAGAGATAGAGATAGAGAAGATAGAGATAGAGATGATAGAGATAGAGATGATAGAGATAGAGATGATAGAGATAGAGATGATAGAGATGATAGAGATAGAGATGATAGAGATAGAGATAGAGATGATAGAGATAGAGATGATAGAGATAGAGATAGAGATAATAGAGATGATAGAGATGATAGAGATAGAGATGATAGAGATAGAGATAGAGATGATAGAGATAGAGATGATAGAGATAGAGATGATAGAGATATAGAGGTGATAGAGATAATGATAGAGATGATAGAGATAGAGATGATAGAGATAGAGATGATAGAGATAGAGATGATAGAGATAGAGATGATAGAGATAGAGATAGAGATGATAGAGATAGAGATGATAGAGATGATAGAGATAGAGATGATAGAGATAGAGATGATATAGATGATAGAGATAGAGATGATAGAGATAGAGATGATAGAGATAGAGATGATAGAGATAGAGATGATAGAGATAGAGATAGAGATGATAGATATGATAGAGATAGAGATAGAGATGATAGAGATAGAGATGATATAGATAGAGATGATAGAGATAGAGATGATAGAGATAGAGATGATAGAGATGATAGAGATAGAGATGATAGAGATAGAGATGATATAGAGATAGAGATGATAGAGATAGAGATAGAGATGATAGAGATAGAGATGATAGAGATAGAGATGATAGAGATAGAGATGATAGAGATAGAGATGATAGAGATAGAGTTGATAGAGATAGAGATAGAGATGATAGAGATAGAGATGATAGAGATAGAGATAGAGATGATAGAGATAGAGATGATAGAGATAGAGATGATAGAGATAGAGATAGAGATGATAGAGATAGAGATGATAGTGATGATAGAGATAGAGATGATAGAGACAGAGATGATAGAGATAGAGATGATAGAGATGATAGAGATAGAGATGATATAGATAGAGATAGATATGATAGAGATAGAGATGATAGAGATAGAGATGATAGAGATAGAGATGATAGAGATAGAGATAGAGATGATAGAGATAGAGATAGAGATGATAGAGATATAGAGAATTCATCATCTTTCCCCCATCTCACGCGACCCCCCCAACGAACCTATCAATTACAGTAAATGGCTGCCCACTCTCCCCAGTCCCACAAGCTCGCTGCCTCGGGGTAATCCTTGACGCTGATCTCTCCTTCAAACCACATATCCAAGCCCTTTCCACTTCCTGCCGACTGCAACTCAAAAATATTTCACGAATCCGTTCATTCCTCAACCATGAATCTGCAAAAACCCTAGTCCATGCCCTCATCATCTCTCGCCTTGACTACTGCAACCTCCTGCTCTGTGGCCTCCCCGCTAACACTCTCGCACCCCTCCAATCTATTCTAAACTCTGCTGCCCGACTAATCCACTTGTCCCCCCGCTATTCCCTGGCCTCTCCCCTCTTTCAATCCCTTCACTGGCTCCCCATTGCCCAGAGACTCCACTACAAAACCCTAACCATGACGTACAAAGCCATCCACAACCTGTCTCCTCCATACATCTGTGACCTCGTCTCCCGGTACTTACCTACCCGCAACCTCCGATCCTCACAAGATCTCCTACTCTACTCCCCTCTTATCTCCACTTCCCACAATCGTATACAAGATTTCTCTCGCATATCACCCCTACTCTGGAACCCTCTACCACAACACATCAGACTCTCGCCTACCATCGAAACCTTCAAAAAGAACCTGAAGACCCACCTCTTCAGACAAGCCTACAACCTGCAGCTACCACCGATCGACCAAACCGCTGCATGACCATCTCTACCCTCACCTACTGTATTCTCACCCATCCCTTGTAGATTGTGAGCCCTCGCGGGCAGGGTCCTCATTCCTCCTGTACCAGTTATGACTTGTATTGTTTAAGATTATTGTACTTGTTTTCATTATGTATACCCCTCCTCACATGTAAAGCGCCATGGAATAAATGGCGCTATAACAATAAATAATAATAATAATAATAATAATAGAGATGATAGAGATAGAGATGATAGAGATAGAGATAGAGATGATAGAGATAGATATGATAGAGATAGAGATGATAGAGATAGAGATAGAGATAGAGATAGAGATAGAGATAGAGATGATAGAGATAGAGATAGAGATAGAGATGATAGAGATAGAGATGATAGAGATAGAGATAGAGAAGATAGAGATAGAGATGATAGAGATAGAGATGATAGAGATAGAGATGATACAGATGATAGAGATAGAGATGATAGAGATAGAGATGATAGAGATAGAGATGATAGAGATAGAGATGATAGAGATAGAGATGATAGAGATGATAGAGATAGAGATGATAGAGATAGAGATGATAGAGATAGAGATAGAGATGATAGAGATAGAGATGATAGAGATAGAGATGATAGAGATAGAGATGATAGAGATATAGATAGAGATGATAGAGATAGAGATGATAGAGACAGAGATGATAGAGATGATAGAGATAGAGATGATAGAGATAGAGATGATATAGATGATAGAGATAGAGATGATAGAGATAGAGATGATAGAGATAGAGATGATAGAGATAGAGATGATAGAGATAGAGATAGAGATGATAGCGATAGAGATAGAGATGATAGAGATAGAGATAGAGATGATAGAGATAGAGATGATATAGATAGAGATGATAGAGATAGAGATGATAGAGATAGAGATGATAGAGATAGCGATGATAGAGATGATAGAGATAGAGATGATAGAGATAGAGATGATATATTGATAGAGATGATAGAGATAGAGATAGAGATGATAGAGATTAGAGATGATAGAGATAGAGATGATAGAGATAGAGATGATAGAGATAGAGTTGATAGAGATAGAGATAGAGATGATAGAGATAGAGATGATAGAGATAGAGATAGAGATGATAGAGATAGAGATGATAGAGATAGAATGATAGAGATAGAGATGATAGAGATAGAGATAGAGATGATAGAGATAGAGATAGAGATGATAAAGATGACAGAGATAGAGATGATAGAGATAGAGATGATAGAGATAGAGATGATAGATATAGAGATAGAGATGATAGAGATAGAGATGATAGAGATAGAGATGATAGAGATGATAGAGATATAGAAATGATAGAGATAATGATAGAGATGATAGAGTTAGAGATGATAGAGATAGAGATGATAGAGATAGAGATAGAGATGATAGAGATAGAGATGATAGAGATAGAGATGATAGAGATAGAGATGATAGAGATGATAGAGATAGTGATGATAGAGATAGAGATGATAGAGATAGAGATGATAGAGATAGAGATAGAGATGATAGAGATAGAGATAGAGATGATAGAGATGATAGAGATAGAGGTGATAGAGATAGAGATGATAGAGATAGAGATAGATATGATAGAGATAGAGATGATAGAGATAGAGATGATAGAGATAGAGATGATAGAGATAGAGATAGAGATGATAGAGATAGAGATAGAGATGATAGAGATATAGAGATGATAGAGATAATGATAGAGATGATAGAGATAGAGATGATAGAGATAGAGATGATAGAGATGATAGAGATAGAGATGATAGAGATAGAGATGATAGAGGTAGAGATGATAGAGATAGAGATGATAGAGATAGAGATAGAGATGATAGAGATAGAGATGATAGAGATAGAGATGATAGAGGTAGAGATAGAGATGATAGATAGAGATAGAGATGATATAGATAGAGATGATAGAGATAGAGATGATAGAGATAGAGATGATAGAGATAGAGATGATAGAGATAGAGTTGATAGAGATAGAGATAGAGATGATAGAGATAGAGATGATAGAGATAGAGATGATAGAGATAGAATGATAGAGATAGAGATGATAGAGATAGAGATAGAGATGATAGAGATAGAGATAGAGATGATAAAGATGATAGAGATAGAGATGATAGATATAGAGATAGAGATGATAGAGATAGAGATGATAGAGATAGAGATGATAGAGATGATAGAGATATAGAAATGATAGAGATAATGATAGAGATGATAGAGATAGAGATGATAGAGATAGAGATGATAGAGATAGAGATAGAGATGATAGAGATAGAGATGATAGAGATAGAGATGATAGAGATAGAGATGATAGAGATGATAGAGATAGAGATAGTGATGATAGAGATAGAGATGATAGAGATAGAGATGATAGAGATAGAGATAGAGATGATAGAGATAGAGTTAGAGATGATAGAGATGATAGAGATAGAGTTGATAGAGATAGAGATGATAGAGATAGAGATAGATATGATAGAGATAGAGATGATAGAGATAGAGATGATAGAGATAGAGATGATAGAGATAGAGATAGAGATGATAGAGATAGAGATGATAGAGATATAGAGATGATAGAGATAATGATAGAGATGATAGAGATAGAGATGATAGAGATAGAGATGATAGAGATGATAGAGATAGAGATGATAGAGATAGAGATGATAGAGATGATAGAGATAGAGATGATAGAGATAGAGATGATAGAGGTAGAGTTTATTGAGATAGAGATGATAGAGATAGAGATAGAGATGATAGAGATAGAGATGATAGAGATAGAGATGATAGAGATAGAGATAGAGATGATAGATAGAGATAGAGATGATATAGATAGAGATGATAGAGATAGAGATGATAGAGATAGAGATGATAGAGATAGAGATGATAGAGATGATAGAGATAGAGATGATAGAGATAGAGATGATAGAAATAGAGATGATAGAGATAGAGATAGAGATGATAGAGATAGAGATAGAGATGATAGAGATAGAGATGATAGGGATAGAGATAGAGATGATAGAGATAGAGATAGAGATGATAGAGATAGAGATGATAGAGATAGAGATGATAGAGATAGAGATGATAGAGATAGAGATAGAGAAGATAGAGATAGAGATGATAGAGATAGAGATGATAGAGATAGAGATGATAGAGATAGAGATGATAGAGATGATAGAGATAGAGATGATAGAGATAGAGATAGAGATGATAGAGATAGAGATGATAGAGATAGAGATAGAGATAATAGAGATGATAGAGATGATAGAGATAGAGATGATAGAGATAGAGATAGAGATGATAGAGATAGAGATGATAGAGATAGAGATGATAGAGATATAGAGGTGATAGAGATAATGATAGAGATGATAGAGATAGAGATGATAGAGATAGAGATGATAGAGATAGAGATGATAGAGATAGAGATGATAGAGATAGAGATAGAGATGATAGAGATAGAGATGATAGAGATGATAGAGATAGAGATGATAGAGATAGAGATGATATAGATGATAGAGATAGAGATGATAGAGATAGAGATGATAGAGATAGAGATGATAGAGATAGAGATGATAGAGATAGAGATAGAGATGATAGATATGATAGAGATAGAGATAGAGATGATAGAGATAGAGATGATATAGATAGAGATGATAGAGATAGAGATGATAGAGATAGAGATGATAGAGATGATAGAGATAGAGATGATAGAGATAGAGATGATATAGAGATAGAGATGATAGAGATAGAGATAGAGATGATAGAGATAGAGATGATAGAGATAGAGATGATAGAGATAGAGATGATAGAGATAGAGATGATAGAGATAGAGTTGATAGAGATAGAGATAGAGATGATAGAGATAGAGATGATAGAGATAGAGATAGAGATGATAGAGATAGAGATGATAGAGATAGAGATGATAGTGATGATAGAGATAGAGATGATAGAGACAGAGATGATAGAGATAGAGATGATAGAGATGATAGAGATAGAGATGATATAGATAGAGATAGATATGATAGAGATAGAGATGATAGAGATAGAGATGATAGAGATAGAGATGATAGAGATAGAGATAGAGATGATAGAGATAGAGATAGAGATGATAGAGATATAGAGAATTCATCATCTTTCCCCCATCTCACGCGACCCCCCCAACGAACCTATCAATTACAGTAAATGGCTGCCCACTCTCCCCAGTCCCACAAGCTCGCTGCCTCGGGGTAATCCTTGACGCTGATCTCTCCTTCAAACCACATATCCAAGCCCTTTCCACTTCCTGCCGACTGCAACTCAAAAATATTTCACGAATCCGTTCATTCCTCAACCATGAATCTGCAAAAACCCTAGTCCATGCCCTCATCATCTCTCGCCTTGACTACTGCAACCTCCTGCTCTGTGGCCTCCCCGCTAACACTCTCGCACCCCTCCAATCTATTCTAAACTCTGCTGCCCGACTAATCCACTTGTCCCCCCGCTATTCCCTGGCCTCTCCCCTCTTTCAATCCCTTCACTGGCTCCCCATTGCCCAGAGACTCCACTACAAAACCCTAACCATGACGTACAAAGCCATCCACAACCTGTCTCCTCCATACATCTGTGACCTCGTCTCCCGGTACTTACCTACCCGCAACCTCCGATCCTCACAAGATCTCCTACTCTACTCCCCTCTTATCTCCACTTCCCACAATCGTATACAAGATTTCTCTCGCATATCACCCCTACTCTGGAACCCTCTACCACAACACATCAGACTCTCGCCTACCATCGAAACCTTCAAAAAGAACCTGAAGACCCACCTCTTCAGACAAGCCTACAACCTGCAGCTACCACCGATCGACCAAACCGCTGCATGACCATCTCTACCCTCACCTACTGTATTCTCACCCATCCCTTGTAGATTGTGAGCCCTCGCGGGCAGGGTCCTCATTCCTCCTGTACCAGTTATGACTTGTATTGTTTAAGATTATTGTACTTGTTTTCATTATGTATACCCCTCCTCACATGTAAAGCGCCATGGAATAAATGGCGCTATAACAATAAATAATAATAATAATAATAATAGAGATGATAGAGATAGAGATGATAGAGATAGAGATAGAGATGATAGAGATAGATATGATAGAGATAGAGATGATAGAGATAGAGATAGAGATAGAGATAGAGATAGAGATGATAGAGATAGAGATGATAGAGATAGAGATGATAGAGATAGAGATGATAGAGATAGAGATGATAGAGATAGAGATAGAGATGATAGAGATAGAGATGATAGAGATAGAGGTGATAGAGATAGAGATATAGATGATAGAGTTAGAGATGATAGAGATAGAGATGATAGAGATAGAGAACGAGATGATAGAGATAGAGATAGAGATGATAGAGATAGAGATGATAGAGATAGAGATGACAGAGATAGAGATGATAGAGATAGAGATGATAGAGATAGAGATGATAGAGATGATAGAGATATAGAGATGATAGAGATAATGATAGAGATGATAGAGATAGAGATGATAGAGATAGAGATGATAGAGATAGAGATGATAGAGATAGAGATAGAGATTATAGAGATAGAGATGATAGAGATAGAGATAGAGATGATAGAGATACAGATGATAGAGATAGAGATGATAGAGATACAGATGATAGAGATAGAGATGATAGAGATAGAGATGATAGAGATAGAGATGATAGAGATAGAGATAGAGATGATATAGAGATGATATAGATAGAGATGATAGAGATAGAGATAGAGATGATAGAGATAGAGATGATAGAGATAGAGATGATAGAGATAGAGATGATAGAGATAGAGATGATAGAGATAGAGATAGAGATAGAGATAGAGATGATAGAGATAGAGATGATAGAGATAGAGATAGAGATGATAGAGATAGAGATGATAGAGATGATGATAGAGATAGAGATAGAGATGATAGAGATGATGATAGAGATAATGATAGAGATAGAGAAAGAGATGATAGAGATAGAGATGATAGAGATAGAGATGATAGAGATAGAGATGATAGAGATGATAGAGATAGAGATGATAGAGATAGAGATGATAGAGATAGAGATGATAGAGATAGAGATAGAGATGATAGAGATAGAGATGATAGAGATAGAGATGATCGTTATAGAGATGATAGAGATAGAGATAGAGATAGAGATGATAGAGATAGAGATGATAGAGATAGAGATGATAGAGATAGAGATGATAGAGATAGAGATAGAGATGATAGAGATAGAGATGATAGAGATAGAGATGATAGAGATAGAGATGATAGAGATAGAGATGATAGAGATAGAGATGATAGAGATAGAGATGATAGAGAGTGAGATGATAGAGATAGAGATGATAGAGATAGAGATAGAGATGATAGAGATAGAGATGATAGAGATAGAAATGATAGAGATAGAGATGATAGAGATAGAGATGATAGAGATAGAGATGATAGAGATAGAGATAGAGATTATAGAGATAGAGATATAGATGATAGAGTTAGAGATGATAGAGATAGAGATGATAGAGATAGAGATGATAGAGATAGAGATAGAGATGATAGAGATAGAGATGATAGAGATAGAGATGATAAAGATAGAGATGATAGAGATAGAGATAGAGATTATAGAGATAGAGATATAGATGATAGAGTTAGAGATGATAGAGATAGAGTTGATAGAGAGAGATAGAGATGAAAGAGATAGAGATAGAGATAGAGATGATAGAGATAGAGATGATAGAGATAGAGATGATAGAGATAGAGATAGAGATAGAGATGATAGAGATAGAGATGATAGAGATAGAGATGATAGAGATAGAGATGATAGAGATAGAGATAGAGATTTTAGAGATAGATATATAGATGATAGAGTTAGAGATGATAGAGATAGAGAAGATAGAGATAGAGATAGAGATGAAAGAGATAGAGATAGAGATAGAGATGATAGAGATAGAGATGATAGAGATAGAGATGACAGAGATAGAGATGATAGAGATAGAGATGATAGAGATGATAGAGATAGAGATGATAGAGATAGAGATAGAGATGATAGAGATAGAGATAGAGATGATATAGATAGAGATGATAGAGATAGAGATGATAGAGATAGAGATAGAGATAATAGAGATAGAGATAGAGATGATAGAGATAGAGATGATAGAGATAGAATAAAATATCGATATTTGCAGATGATACAAAACTATGTAAAGCAGTTAATACAAGAGAAGATAGTATTCTGCTACAGATGGATCTGGATAAGTTGGAAACTTGGGCTGAAAGGTGGCAGATGAGGTTTAACAATGATAAATGTAAGGTTATACACATGGGAAGAGGGAATCAATATCACCATTACACACTGAACGGGAAACCACTGGGTAAATCTGACAGGGAGAAGGACTTGGGGATCCTAGTTAATGATAAACTTACCTGGAGCAGCCAGTGCCAGGCAGCAGCTGCCAAGGCAAACAATCATGGGGTGCATTAAAAGAGGTCTGGATACACATGATGAGAGCATTATACTGCCTCTGTACAAATCCCTAGTTAGACCGCACATGGAGTACTGTGTCCAGTTTTGGGCACCGGTGCTCAGGAAGGATATAATGGAACTAGAGAGAGTACAAAGGAGGGCAACAAAATTAATAAAGGGGATGGGAGAACTACAATACCCAGATAGATTAGCGAAATTAGGATTATTTAGTCTAGAAAAAAGACGACTGAGGGGCGATCTAATAACCATGTATAAGTATATAAGGGGACAATACAAATATCTCGCTGAGGATCTGTTTATACCAAGGAAGGTGACGGGCACAAGGGGGCATTCTTTGCGTCTGGAGGAGAGAAGGTTTTTCCACCAACATAGAAGAGGATTCTTTACTGTTAGGGCAGTGAGAATCTGGAATTGCTTGCCTGAGGAGGTGGTGATGGCGAACTCAGTCGAGGGGTTCAAGAGAGGCCTGGATGTCTTCCTGGAGCAGAACAATATTGTATCATACAATTATTAGGTTCTGTAGAAGGACGTAGATCTGGGTATTTATTATGATGGAATATAGGCTGAACTGGATGGACAAATGTCTTTTTTCGGCCTTACTAACTATGTTACTATGTTACTATGTTAGATAGAGATGATAGAGATAGAGATGATAGAGATAGAGATGATAGAGATAGAGATGATAGAGATAGAGATAGAGATAGAGATGATAGAGATGATAGAGATAGAGATGATAGAGATAGAGATGATAGAGATGATGATAGAGATAGAGATGATAGAGATGATGATAGAGATAATGATAGAGATAGAGATAGAGATGATAGAGATAGAGATGATAGAGATAGAGATGATAGAGATAGAGAGGATAGAGATGATAGAGATAGTGATTATAGAGATAGAGATGATAGAGATGATGATAGAGATAATGATAGAGATAGAGATGTTAAAGATAGAGATGATAGAGATAGAGATGATAGAGATAGAGATGATAGAGATGATAGAGATAGAGATGATAGAGATAGAGATGATAGAGATAGGGATGATAGAGATAGAGATAGAGATGATAGAGATAGAGATAGAGATGATAGAGATAGAGATGATAGAGATGATAGAGATAGAGATGATAGAGATAGAGATGATAGAGATAGAGATGATAGAGATGATAGAGATAGAGATGATAGAGATAGAGATGATAGAGATAGAGATGATAGAGATAGAGATGATAGAGATAGAGATGATAGAGATAGAGATAGAGATGATAGAGATAGAGATAGAGATGATAGAGATAGAGATGATAGAGATAGAGATGATAGAGATAGAGATGATAGAGATAGAGATAGAGATAGAGATGATAGAGATGATAGAGATAGAGATGATAGAGATAGAGATGATAGAGATAGAGATGATAGAGATAGAGATGATAGAGATAGAGATGATAGATCCAGAGATGATAAAGATAGAGATGATAGAGATAGAGATGATATAGATAGAGATAGAGATAGAGATGATAGAGATAGAGATGATAGAGAAAGAGATGATAGAGATAGAGATAGAGATGATAGAAATAGAGATGATAGAGATAGAGATAGAGATGATAGAGATAGAGATAGAGATAGAGATGATAGATATAGAGATGATAGAGATAGAGATGATAGAGATAGAGATGATAGAGATAGAGATGATAGAGATGATAGAGATAGAGATGATAGAGATAGAGATGATAGAGATAGAGATGATAGAGAAAGAGATAGAGATGATAGAGATAGAGATGATAGAGATGATAGAGATGATAGAGATAGAGATGATAGAGATAGAGATAGAGATGACAGAGATAGAGATGATAGAGATAGAGATGATAGAGATAGAGATGATAGAGATGATAGATATATAGAGATGATAGAGATAATGATAGAGATGATAGAGATAGAGATGATAGAGATAGAGATGATAGAGATAGAGATGATAGAGATAGAGATAGAGATGATAGAGATAGAGATAGAGATGATAGAGATGATAGAGATAGAGATGATAGAGATAGAGATGATAGAGATAGAGAGAGAGATGATATAGATAGAGATGATAGAGATAGAGATGATAGAGATAGAGATGATAGAGATGATAGAGATATAGAGATGATAGAGATAGAGATGATAGAGATAAAGATGATAGAGATAGAGATGATAGAGATGATAGAGATAGAGATGATAGAGATAGAGATGATAGAGATAGAGATAGAGATGATAGAGATAGAGATGATAGAGATAGAGATAGAGATGATAGAGATAGAGATGATAGAGATGATGATAGAGATAGAGATGATAGAGATGATGATAGAGATAATGATAGAGATAGAGATAGAGATGATAGAGATAGAGATGATAGAGATAGAGAATGTGGCACCCCTAGGGGTATTTGCCACAAAAATAGTTACTGACAGTAAGTACAAATACTAAAATAGCAAGACTGCACTACCACCTCCGGCCAGAAGGGGGAGCTCCAGAGACTCCCCTTGATCCATTCTGGTCTGAGAGAAGAAATGGCAGTTGGGCCAAGGAGCTGATAGTGAGAGGTCATACAGTTGAATCTCTAACAGCCCTGTGACTGTTGCCAGGCCTAAATCACCGGCCTGAGGAGAAGAGGGATAGAGAAAAAGGACATTGTGAGAACCGGGTAGCATTAATCACTACCCAGAACAGGCGCAAAGACGGATACTGGATCTGTGGCTGTATTCATTATATATAATACAGCAACCGGAAAAACGTGAGGTGATATCAGCTTCACTAGGGTCGGATGCAGCAACAGACACAGAGTTCAGCGGTACTCCCAGAGGGGGTAAACCGATAAAAGGACTCGGGTTGCCCGTCGAACCAGGACCCGGAGGGGACAGATTGGGCCGGCAGCCAGTTCACATACAGCAGCAGGGCCACACAGAAATTGCGCACAATAAGAGGCGAAGACCCCGGCAGGGTCAAAGTAACTCAGAGTTCCCATACAGACTCCGGTGACAGGACTGGTTGTAAATCCTTTTATGTTAAAGTAAACTGGTTAAACGTTTCAGTGCCTCAGTCTTTCATTTGGACAATAGCCATCTATCCAGGATCAGGATCGTCACCGCTGGGAGAACCTGCTGCTGATCAAGTAAGTGCCTGTCCCCTCATGATACCCCTTACACTGTGCATTGCCTGAGGCCACAGCACCGGGTCAAGCCACCCGTGACATCCCCCTCAAGAGACAGACTCCATTGGTCCGGTGCTGGGTATCTCGGTCTCCTGGGTGTCACAATTGGCGTCACGAACAGGATCTAGCCAGCCCGTATACCGGGTATTGTGTGCCGTGATTGGAGCCCAAAACTGTGAAAACTGGGATGAAAAATCTTGAAAATTGACTTTATTAAAGAAAAATCCATTCCCCATTGAAAACTATTGAAAGTGACTTTTCCCCATTGGTTATAATGGAGTAAAGATGGCCGCCATCCCCTGAGGTAATCACTTCATAACCGTTAGGCACGAGACTGTTAATTGAGCTACGCCATCACCTGAGCCCCAGTCTAACTGAAAAACTTCAGAATCCGCCATTACAGAGCGCGGTGGGTGGGAGCAGCAGGGGGCATGTCATTGTGGGCGGCACCAAGCTGAGCGCTCTGACATCAGAGCAAGGGGAAAATCGATCCTGCTGCACAGCGGAACGAATCTACACTATCCCGACGGAAGCGGAGGACCGGAAGGGTCCGGATTAACTAAGGGGGCACAGTATGTCGCAGCACGGAGACGTCGCAGCACTCGGCAACGCTAATGCAGCTGAAAGACAGAGTGTCAATAGAGAGTCCGGCAGCGCAGCGGTGCAAGGAGTGGCGCCCATCATGCCGGTGCTGATGCCATATACCCCGGGTGGCCCATGGCTTCCAATGTATGAAGGTGAGCCTAATACCCTTGACGATTTCAGAGAAAAGATGCTGGCCCATTTTGACATGTTCCCTGTGGGTGAGGTTCAGCGTGTTAGTCTCCTGATGATGCAGTTAAGTGGCCATGCTAAGCGAGAAGTCACAGCATGGGCAGCTGATCTAAAAGGCACTGTTGAACGCATATTTGCTGGATTAAAAGCTACATTTGAAACCACGGCCAGCAGCAAAGCTAAAATACGATTCTTTAGTTGCAAACAAAAAGCTAATGAGGGCGTGAGAGACTTTGCCTTAAACCTGCAGGAAGCCCTTAAATCACTTACACTGGCTGAACCCATTTTTAACACGGGAGCAGATAAACTGCTAAGAGATCAATTTATTGAGGGACTCTACACCCCTTCTCACCGGGGGCATGTGAGCATGCTTGTTTTTAAGAACCCTGAATTGACATTTACCCAATTAAAGGAGAGCACTATACGTCTCCAGCTGGCAGAGGCACCTCGGGATCAGGATCCTGCGCAACCCATGGCAGAGGCACCTCAACAACAGGGAGTGCCAGTGACATCAGCTATGTCTGGGGCCATTGCTAAGCCCCTGGGGCCCAGTACTAATGAGGCTCTTCAACAAAAGCTTGACTCTTTAGCTGATGTTGTTGCTTCAATGGCTAAAACCATGCAGGAGATGAGAGGACAGAAGATGGAGTTGGCAAACTGTAGAGAGGATGTTCCATGGATGAGACCCCGGAGATACCCGACATGGAGAGGACGACCCCGCGACCGCTACCAACCGGATGGACAGCCCATTTGCCGCCGTTGCCAGCAGCCGGACCACTTTGCACGAGATTGTGATTTAAACGGGAATCCCCTGGGAATGCGGGCCGCTTCGCAGGAATGAACTTTCAAGGCCCAACACCCTGGCACGACAGGTACATCGGAGGACGACCCATTATCCCTATCGTGCTGGACGGAATTCCCCTCAACGCTTTGCTGGACACAGGTTCCCAGATTTCATCTATACCGTATATCGTTTATAAGAGGTACTGGGCTGATGCAGATATTGATAAAGGGCCCTCTGATGTTGAACTAGATATATGGGCCAGTAATGGTAAGTTGGTACCGAAACTAGGATTCAGGGAGATGACCATAAAGATTGGTAAAGTAGAATTGAAGAAACAGGGTATAATTGTTGTTGATGTTGACCGGCGGAACTGTGAACCCACTGTATTAATAGGAATGAATGTGTTAGAGAACTGCTTTTCCGAAGTCATTTCTGTCTTACAGCAAATTGCTGAAACTGCCCAATCCTGCCAGCAGAGAGTTCTCCGGAGGGAAATAAAAGTATTGATGTTAAGGCAACAGGTAGAAGTTGCAGGTGGAGAAATCGGCAGTGTGAGGGTAAGTGATCCAACGTCTATTGTAATCCCACCAAAAACAGAAATGCTGGTATGGTGTAGAGCAGCCATTGGTACTAAGGGACGAGATTATCAAGCCTTAATAGAACCAGTGTACACCGACAGCAGGCCCACTATACTCACAGCACGAGGGATAGTCGAGGTACACCGGGGACGAGTGCCGGTACGACTTTTGAACTGTGGAGAGGAAGAGGTCACTTTGCCAAGGTATGCTACAATGGCAAAGCTATATACTGTTGACAACAATGCCATCACAACCATTGAGCCCTTAGAACCAACCTGTCAGGTGGAAGGCAATGGCTCAGATGGAGAAATGGTGGATTGGTGCCAACAGCTACACGTGGGCATAAATTCAACACCTACCCATCAAAAACAAGGGGTGTATAGGCTAGTGACGGAATATGAACAAGTCTTCAGTAAACACCCATTGGACTTCGGACGGATAGAAGGGGTAGAACACACAATCCCCACAGGTGACCATCCCCCAATAAAAGAAAGATATAGACCCATACCGCCCGCTCACTATCAATGTGCAAAAGATATGCTGAGGGAAATGAAACAGGCCGGGGTAATAAGAGACAGCTGTAGCCCCTGGGCAGCCCCTCTAGTGATTGTCAAAAAAAAGGACGGAACCATGAGAATGTACGTAGACTACCGGAAGATTAATAACATCACCCATAAAGACGCCTACCCCTTGCCTAGGATAGAAGAGTCCTTAACTGCTTTGAAATCTGCTAATTATTTTTCCACCTTAGACTTAACAAGCGGGTATTGGCAAGTCCCTGTGGCTGAGAGAGATAAGGAAAAGACGGCATTCACCACACCAATGGGTCTATGTGAATTTAATCGCATGCCGTTCGGACTCTGCAACGCATCCGGTACCTTCCAGCGGCTGATGGAATGCTGCCTCGGACACAAGAACTTCGAGACCGTCCTCCTGTACCTAGATGATGTGATCGTCTACTCAAAGACTTACGAACAACACTTAATAGACCTGGCAGAAGTGTTCGAAGCCTTATCCAGGTATGGCATGAAAGTCAAGCCATCCAAATGTCACCTTCTCAAGCCAAAGGTACAGTACCTGGGACACATCGTGAGCTCGGAGGGAGTAGCACCAGATCCCGAGAAAATAAGCGCCATAAGGGATTGGCCAAGACCTACCAGCGCAAAAGAAGTTAGACAATTCCTGGGATTGGTGGGTTACTATCGCAGATTTATAAAAGGATTTACCAAGTTGGCAGCACCCTTGCAAGACACCTTGGTAGGGCAGACGAAGAAACCTTCAAACCGAAACCCTCCTTTTCAGTGGAACGACGAAAGGGAAGACTCCTTTGAACAACTAAAGAAGGCACTAACCGGAGAAGAGGTTCTGGCATACCCAGATTACCATAAACCTTTCATCCTCTACACCGATGCCAGTAATGTGGGACTAGGAGCGGTGCTGTCACAAAAGCAAGAAGGTCGGGAGAAAGTCATCGCCTTTGCAAGTAGAAAGCTCCGGCCTACTGAAAGAAATTCAGAAAATTACAGCTCCTTCAAATTGGAACTACTGGCAGTAGTTTGGGCTGTGACGGAGCGTTTCAAACACTATCTGGCCGCTGCAGAATTTATTGTCTATACTGACAACAATCCGTTGACCCACCTGGACACAGCCAAATTAGGTGCGTTAGAACAGCGATGGATAGCCCGGTTATCTAATTACAACTTCATAATCAAGTATCGAGCAGGTCGCAAGAATGGAAATGCCGATGCCCTATCCCGGATGCCACACTTGAGAGATGTAGAAGAGGAAACGGGGGAGCTTGAAGAAATTGAACTACCAGCCTTCCATCGTCCCAAGGCAAAACATCATCAGTCAAGTACCTATCAGAAACAACAAGAGGTGAATTTTAATCCGTTAGCACACCATAGATGGGCTGACACCCAAGACAGCAATCCGGCTGTGAAGTTGGTGAAGGAACTGTTGACTGAGCAAAGTGCATATCCCTATGAGGATGCCCCAGAAGAGACGCATCAACTCTGGAAAGAGAGAGGCAAAATGTTCCTGTATCAAGGGAAGCTCTGTAGAGGATACACCAATCCGAAAACACATGAATTGGTTTAGCAGATTATTGTGCCTAAACAAGATGTGAAGATGGTCCTCGAAGCTTACCATAATGGTGCTGGTCACTTCGGTTGGAAAAAGTTAGAAGTACTTCTAAGAGAAAGATTTTATTGGGTTGGGATGAGAAAATCAATCGAACAGTGGTGCAGAAATTGTGGCCTGTGTAACCTCAGAAGAAACGATCAAAAGAACCAAAGAGCACCACTGCAGCCCATAATCACCAAACAACCACTTGAACTTGTAGCCATGGACCACGTGAAGTTGACACCAAGCCGGTCCGGCTATGTCTATGCCTTGACCATCGTGGACCATTATTCACGTTTCTTGGTAGTAGTACCCGTAAAAGATCTGACAGCAAAAACAGCAGCCAAAGCATTCCAAACGTACTTTTGTAGACCCCATGGATATCCGGAACAGGTTCTCACCGACCAAGGTACAGCCTTTGAATCAGAGATCTTCAGAGAATTCTGTAATATGTATGGTTGCAAAAAGATCCGGACGACGGCCTATCATCCACAAACAAACGGCTTATGCGAGAAGATGAACCATATTGTAATAGACCTACTAAAGACTTTACCTGAGACAGAAAGGAATCAATGGCCAGAGAAATTGCCTGACTTGGTGGATCTGTATAATCATGTCCCGGTGAGCTCCACCAACTGCACCCCAGCTTACCTTATGCGTGCAAGACCCGGCCAATTACCAATCGATCTAGAAATGGGAATTCTGAAACCAGACGCAGAAGTTCAAGACTCCAATTGGGATATCATACGGCAAAAGCAGTATCGCCAAGTGCAAGAGAGTGTGGAAAGAAGCCTTCAGCAAACTAGAGAAAGACAAGAGCGAACTTTCAACCAGAATGCTCTAGCGACCCCATTAAGACCGGGTGACCAAGTGCTCAAGAGAAATCGTCGAACCAATAAACTGGACAATCAGTGGGAAGCCGTACCCTACACAGTTTTACCAACAAGAGTGGATAATCCTAAAATGTGTCTCATTAGCAAAAACGGAGGCTTAAGATCTGTACTAGTGTCAAGAGACAATCTTAAATTATGTCCGGAAGCATTGAAAGAGCCAGACGTTGTCCAGCCAGAACCAGAAGTTATTCAACCCATACAGGTTCAACCAGTAAAGGAAAAAGAAGAGGAAGTGTATCACACCTTTATAGGAGACTTTCCCAAAACCCTACTAACATACCATGGTGCAGTAGTGGTTCCCATGGTGGCCTTTTACCCAACACCGAACCCAATACCAGAAGTCCCAAGACAGGAAGAGGCTGACCCCGTACTACAGGAGGTTCCAGGCCAGGAAGAACAGATTCCTGGTCAGAGTAATCCCATTCACGGTGGACTTGCCAACTCCATAGTCGTGGAATTATCTTTAGCAGAGCGGGCAGATACTACATCCGCAGTAGACAGTAGTACACCACATGAAGAGACACCGCTATTACGTAGATCACAGCGTAGTACCCAGGGTCAATTACCGGCCAGGTATGCAGATTACCAACTATAAAGCTCATAATGTGAATTGTATATATGTTATGCCGTATATAGTTAAACAGAAAATGTAGTATAGTCATTGCTATCAGTCTGCAACGTTTAAGCCCAGTGCCTACAGAGACTTGTCTGTATGAACTTATTGCATATTCTTGAACTTTTTATCAGCCCGGAGGCACTAAATCAAAGCTCCGGAAAGACTGCTTTTTGAACTTTGCTTTTTGCTCTTTTTGAACTTTCTTTAGACTTTATATTGATAACTCCGTTGGAAAAATGGAACTAAATTCCTGGACACTAAGTACAGTGCCGTTCCTAATACCTTCAAGGATAGAACTGTATAAATGGACGCTATTTGAAGTGACTTTTTACAGAACTCTATTTTTGTTTCCTTGAGTGGTTTTTGTAACTTTTCATTTTTAAGACTCTGTACATATTAATTGTTATTTCAAAATGTTATTGTCCCACAGTCCCGGAGTACTGTTCTTAACTAAGGGGGAATGTGGCACCCCTAGGGGTATTTGCCACAAAAATAGTTACTGACAGTAAGTACAAATACTAAAATAGCAAGACTGCACTACCACCTCCGGCCAGAAGGGGGAGCTTCAGAGACTCCCCTTGATCCATTCTGGTCTGAAAGAAGAAATGGCAGTTGGGCCAAGGAGCTAATAGTGAGAGGTCATACAGTTGAATCTCTAACAGCCCTGTGACTGTTGCCAGGCCTAAATCACCGGCCTGAGGAGAAGAGGGATAGAGAAAAAGGACATTGTGAGAACCGGGTAGCATTAATCACTACCCAGAACAGGCGCAAAGACGGATACCGGATCCGTGGCTGTATTCATTATATATAATACAGCAACCGGAAAAACGTGAGGTGATATCAGCTTCACTAGGGTCGGATGCAGCAACAGACACAGAGTTCAGCGGTACTCCCAGAGGGGGTAAACCGATAAAAGGACTCGGGTTGCCCGTCAAACCAGGACCCGGAGGTGACAGATTGGGCCGGCAGCCAGTTCACATACAGCAGCAGGGCCACACAGAAATTGCGCACAATAAGAGGCGAAGACCCCGGCAGGGTCAAAGTAACTCAGAGTTCCCATACAGACTCCGGTGACAGGACTGGTTGTAAATCCTTTTATGTTAAAGTAAACTGGTTAAACGTTTCAGTGCCTCAGTCTTTCATTTGGACAATAGCCATCTATCCAGGATCAGGATCGTCACCGCTGGGAGAACCTGCTGCTGATCAAGTAAGTGCCTGTCCCCTCATGATACCCCTTACACTGTGCATTGCCTGAGGCCACAGCACCGGGTCAAGCCACCCGTGACATCCCCCTCAAGAGACAGACTCCATTGGTCCGGTGCTGGGTATCCCGGTCTCCTGGGCGTCACAAGATTATAGAGATAGAGATGATAGAGATGATAGAGATAGAGATGATAGAGATAGAGATGATAGAGATGATGATAGAGATAATGATAGAGATAGAGATGTTAGAGATAGAGATGATAGAGATAGAGATGATAGAGATAGAGATGATAGAGATGATAGAGATAGAGATGATAGAGATAGAGATGATAGAGACAGGGATGATAGAGATAGAGATGATAGAGATAGAGATAGAGATGATAGAGATAGAGATGATAGTGATGATAGAGATAGAGATGATAGAGATAGAGATGATAGAGATAGAGATGATAGAGATGATAGAGATAGAGATGATAGAGATAGAGATGATAGAGATAGAGATGATAGAGATAGAGATGATAGAGATAGAGATGATAGAGATAGAGATAGAGATGATAGAGATAGAGATGATAGAGATAGAGATGATAGAGATAGAGATGATAGAGATAGAGATAGAGATAGAGATGATAGAGATAGAGATAGAGATGATAGAGATAGAGATGATAGAGATAGAGATGATAGAGATAGAGATGATAGAGATAGAGATAGAGATGATAGAGATAGAGATGATAGAGATAGAGATGATAGATCCAGAGATGATAGAGATAGAGATGATAGAGACAGAGATGATAGAGATAGAGATGATAGAGATAGAGATAGAGATAGAGATGATAGAGATAGAGATGATAGAGATAGAGATAGAGATGATAGAAATAGAGATGATAGAGATAGAGATGATAGAGATAGAGATGATAGAGATAGAGATGATAGAGATAGAGATAGAGATGATAGAGATAGAGATGATAGAGATAGAGATGATAGATCCAGAGATGATAGAGATAGAGATGATAGAGATAGAGATGATAGAGATAGAGATGATAGAGATAGAGATAGAGATGATAGAGATAGAGATGATAGAGATAGAGATAGAGATGATAGAAATAGAGATGATAGAGATAGAGATGATAGAGATAGAGATAGAGATGATAGAGATAGAGATGATAGAGATAGAGATGATAGAGATAGAGATGATAGAGATGATAAAGATAGAGATGATAGAGATAGAGATGATAGAGATAGAGATGATAGAGATAGAGATGATAGAGAAAGAGATAGAGATGATAGAGATAGAGATAGAGATGATAAAGATGATAGAGATAGAGATGATAGAGATAGAGATAGAGATGACAGAGATAGAGATGATAGAGATAGAGATGATAGAGATAGAGATGATAGAGATGATAGAGATATAGAGATGAGAGAGATAATGATAGAGATGATAGAGATAGAGATGATAGAGATAGAGATGATAGAGATAGAGATGATAGAGATAGAGATAGAGATGATAGAGATAGAGATAGAGATGATAGAGATGATAGAGATAGAGATGATAGAGATAGAGATGATAGAGATAGAGATAGAGATGATAGAGATAGAGATGATAGAGATAGAGATGATAGAGATAGAGATGATAGAGATGATAGAGATATAGAGATGATAGAGATAATGATAGAGATGATAGAGATAGAGATGATAGAGATAGAGATGATAGAGATAGAGATGATAGAGATAGAGATAGAGATGATAGAAATAGAGATGATAGAGATAGAGATGATAGAGATAGAGATAGAGATGATAGAGATAGAGATAGAGATAGAGATGATAGAGATAGAGATGATAGAGATAGAGATGATAGAGATAGAGATGATAGACATAGAGATGATAGAGATGATAGAGATAGAGATGATAGAGATAGAGATGATAGAGATAGAGATGATAGAGATAGAGATGATAGAGATAGAGATGATAGAGAAAGAGATAGAGATGATAGAGATAGAGATAGAGATGATAGAGATAGAGATGATAGAGATAGAGATAGAGATGACAGAGATAGAGATGATAGAGATAGAGATGATAGAGATAGAGATGATAGAGATGATAGAGATATAGAAATGATAGAGATAATGATAGAGATGATAGAGATAGAGATGATAGAGATAGAGATGATAGAGATAGAGATGATAGAGATAGAGATAGAGATGATAGAGATAGAGATAGAGATGATAGAGATGATAGAGATAGAGATGATAGAGATAGAGATGATAGAGATAGAGATAGAGATGATAGAGATAGAGATGATAGAGATAGAGATGATAGAGATGATAGAGATATAGAGATGATAGAGATAATGATAGAGATGATAGAGATAGAGATGATAGAGATAGAGATGATAGAGATAGAGATGATACAGATAGAGATAGAGATGATAGAGATAGAGATGATAGAGATAGAGATGATAGAGATGATAGAGATAGAGATGATAGAGATAGAGATGATAGAGATAGAGATGATAGAGATAGAGATAGAGATGATAGAGATAGAGATGATAGAGATAGAGATGATAGAGATAGAGATAGAGATGATAGAGATAGAGATAGAGATGATACAGATAGAGATGATAGAGATAGAGATGATATAGAGATAGAGATGATAGAGATAGAGATAGAGATGATAGAGATAGAGATGATAGAGATAGAGATGATAGAGATAGAGATGATAGAGATAGAGATGATATAGAGATAGAGATGATAGAGATAGAGATAGAGATGATAGAGATAGAGATGATAGAGATAGAGATAGAGATGATAGAGATAGAGATGATAGAGATAGAGATAGAGATGATAGAGATAGAGATGATAGAGACAGAGATGATAGAGATAGAGATAGAGATGATAGAGATAGAGATGATAGAAATAGAGATAGAGATAGAGATGATAGAGAGAGATGATAGAGATAGAAATGATAGAGATAGAGATGAAAGAGATAGAGATAGAGATGATAGAGACAGAGATGATAGAGATAGAGATAGAGATGAAAGAGATAGAGATGATAGAGATAGAGATGATAGAGATAGAGATGATAGAGATTATAGAGATAGAGATGATAGAGATAGAGATGATAGAGATGATAGAGATGATAGAGATAGAGATGATAGAGATAGAGATGATAGAGATAGAGATAGAGATGATAGAGATAGAGATGATAGAGATAGAGATAGAGATGATAGAGATAGAGATAGAGATGATAGAGATAGAGATGATAGAGATAGAGATGATAGAGATAGAGATAGAGATGATAGAGAAGAGATGATAGAGATAGAGATGATAGAAATAGAGATAGAGATGATAGAGATAGAGATGATAGAGATAGAGATGATAGAGATAGAGATGATAGAGATGATAGAGATAGAGAGGATAGAGATAGAGATGATAGAGATGATAGAGATGATAGAGATAGAGATGATAGAGATAGAGATGATAGAGATAGAGATAGAGATGATAGAGATGATAGAAATAGAGATAGAGATGATAGAGATAGAGATAGAGATGATAGAATTAGAGATGATAGAGATAGAGATGATAGAGATAGAGATAGAGATGATAGAGAAGAAATGATAGAGATAGAGATGAAAGAGATAGAAATAGAGATGATAGAGATAGAGATGATAGAGATAGAGATGATAGAGATAGAGATGATACAGATAGAGATGATAGAGATAGAGATGATAGAGATAGAGATGATAGAGATAGAGATGATAGAGATAGAGATAGAGATAGAGATAGAGATAGAGATGATAGAGATAGAGATAGAGATGATAAAGATGATGAAAGAGATAATGATAGAGATAGAGATAGAGATGATAGAGATAGAGATGATAGAGATAGAGATGATAGAGATGATAGAGATAGAGATGATAGAGATGATAGAGATAGGGATGATAGAGATAGAGATGATAGAGATAGAGATGATAGAGATAGAGATAGAGATGATAGAGATAGAGATAGAGATGATAGAGATAGAGATGATAGAGATGATAGAGATAGAGATAAAGATGATAGAGATGATAGAGATAGAGATGATAGAGATAGAGATGATAGAGATAGAGATGATAGAGACGATAGAGATAGAGATGATAGAGATAGAGATGATAGAGATAGAGATAGAGATGATAGAGATAGAGATAGAGATGATAGAGATAGAGATGATAGAGATAGAGATGATAGAGATAGAGATAGAGATGATAGAGATAGAGATAGAGATGATAGAAATAGAAATAGAGATGATAGAGATAGAGATGATAGAGATAGAGATGATAGAGATAGAGATGATAGAGATAGAGATGATAGAGATAGAGATGATAGAGATGATAGAGATATAGAGATGATAGAGATAATGATAGAGATGATATAGATAGAGATGATAGAGATAGAGATGATAAAGATAGAGATGATAGAGATAGAGATAGAGATGTTAGAGATAGAGATAGAGATGATATAGATAGAGATGATAGAGATAGAGATGATAGAGATAGAGATGATAGAGATAGAGATGATAGAGATAGAGATGATAGAGATAGAGATAGAGATGTTAGAGATAGAGATAGAGATGATATAGATAGAGATGATAGAGATAGAGATGATAAAGATAGAGATGATAGCGATAGAGATAATAGAGATAGAGATGATAGAGATAGAGATGATAGAGATAGAGATAATAGAGTTAGAGATGATAGAGATAGAGATGATAGAGATAGAGATGATAGAGATAGAGATGATAGAGATAGAGATAGAGATAGAGATGATAGAGATAGAGATGATAGAGATAGAGATGATAGAGATAGAGATTATAGAGATGATAGAGATAGAGATGATAGAGATAGAGATGATAGAGATAGAGATAGATATGATAGAGATAGAGATGATAGAGATAGAGATGATAGAGATAGAGATGATAGAGATGATAGAGATAGAGATGATAGAGATAGAGATAGAGATGATAGAGATGATAGAGATATAGAGATGATAGAGATAATGATAGAGATGATAGAGATAGAGATGATAGAGATAGAGATGATAGAGATAGAGATGATAGAGATGATAGAGATAGAGAGGATAGAGATAGAGATGATAGAGATGATAGAGATGATAGAGATAGAGATGATAGAGATAGAGATGATAGAGATAGAGATAGAGATGATAGAGATGATAGAAATAGAGATAGAGATGATAGAGATAGAGATAGAGATGATAGAATTAGAGATGATAGAGATAGAGATGATAGAGATAGAGATAGAGATGATAGAGAAGAAATGATAGAGATAGAGATGAAAGAGATAGAAATAGAGATGATAGAGATAGAGATGATAGAGATAGAGATGATAGAGATAGAGATGATACAGATAGAGATGATAGAGATAGAGATGATAGAGATAGAGATGATAGAGATAGAGATGATAGAGATAGAGATAGAGATAGAGATAGAGATAGAGATGATAGAGATAGAGATAGAGATGATAAAGATGATGAAAGAGATAATGATAGAGATAGAGATAGAGATGATAGAGATAGAGATGATAGAGATAGAGATGATAGAGATAGAGATGATAGAGATAGAGATAGAGATGATAGAGATAGAGATGATAGAGATAGAGATGATAGATCCAGAGATGATAGAGATAGAGATGATAGAGACAGAGATGATAGAGATAGAGATGATAGAGATAGAGATAGAGATAGAGATGATAGAGATAGAGATGATAGAGATAGAGATAGAGATGATAGAAATAGAGATGATAGAGATAGAGATGATAGAGATAGAGATGATAGAGATAGAGATGATAGAGATAGAGATAGAGATGATAGAGATAGAGATGATAGAGATAGAGATGATAGATCCAGAGATGATAGAGATAGAGATGATAGAGATAGAGATGATAGAGATAGAGATGATAGAGATAGAGATAGAGATGATAGAGATAGAGATGATAGAGATAGAGATAGAGATGATAGAAATAGAGATGATAGAGATAGAGATGATAGAGATAGAGATGATAGAGATAGAGATAGAGATAGAGATGATAGAGATAGAGATGATAGAGATAGAGATGATAGAGATAGAGATGATAGAGATGATAAAGATAGAGATGATAGAGATAGAGATGATAGAGATAGAGATGATAGAGATAGAGATGATAGAGAAAGAGATAGAGATGATAGAGATAGAGATAGAGAATATAAAGATGATAGAGATAGAGATGATAGAGATAGAGATAGATATGACAGAGATAGAGATGATAGAGATAGAGATGATAGAGATAGAGATGATAGAGATGATAGAGATATAGAGATGAGAGAGATAATGATAGAGATGATAGAGATAGAGATGATAGAGATAGAGATGATAGAGATAAAGATGATAGAGATAGAGATAGAGATGATAGAGATAGAGATAGAGATGATAGAGATGATAGAGATAGAGATGATAGAGATAGAGATGATAGAGATAGAGATGATAGAGATAGAGATAGAGATGATAGAGATAGAGATGATAGAGATAGAGATGATAGAGATAGAGATGATAGAGATGATAGAGATATAGAGATGATAGAGATAATGATAGAGATGATAGAGATAGAGATGATAGAGATAGAGATGATAGAGATAGAGATGATAGAGATAGAGATAGAGATGATAGAAATAGAGATGATAGAGATAGAGATGATAGAGATAGAGATAGAGATAGAGATGATAGAGATAGAGATGATAGAGATAGAGATAGAGATGATAGAAATAGAGATGATAGAGATAGAGATGATAGAGATAGAGATGATAGAGATAGAGATAGAGATGATAGAAATAGAGATGATAGAGATAGAGATGATAGAGATAGAGATGATAGAGATAGAGATGATAGAGATAGAGATAGAGATGATAGAGATAGAGATGATAGAGATAGAGATGATAGATCCAGAGATGATAGAGATAGAGATGATAGAGATAGAGATGATAGAGATAGAGATGATAGAGATAGAGATAGAGATGATAGAGATAGAGATGATAGAGATAGAGATAGAGATGATAGAAATAGAGATGATAGAGATAGAGATGATAGAGATAGAGATGATAGAGATAGAGATAGAGATAGAGATGATAGAGATAGAGATGATAGAGATAGAGATGATAGAGATAGAGATGATAGAGATGATAAAGATAGAGATGATAGAGATAGAGATGATAGAGATAGAGATGATAGAGATAGAGATGATAGAGAAAGAGATAGAGATAATAGAGATAGAGATAGAGATGATAAAGATGATAGAGATAGAGATGATAGAGATAGAGATAGAGATGACAGAGATAGAGATGATAGAGATAGAGATGATAGAGATAGATAGAGATGAGAGAGATAATGATAGAGATGATAGAGATAGAGATGATAGAGATAGAGATGATAGAGATAGAGATGATAGAGATAGAGATAGAGATGATAGAGATAGAGATAGAGATGATAGAGATGATAGAGATAGAGATGATAGAGATAGAGATGATAGAGATAGAGATAGAGATGATAGAGATAGAGATGATAGAGATAGAGATGATAGAGATAGAGATGATAGAGATGATAGAGATATAGAGATGATAGAGATAATGATAGAGATGATAGAGATAGAGATGATAGAGATAGAGATGATAGAGATAGAGATAGAGATGATAGAAATAGAGATGATAGAGATAGAGATGATAGAGATAGAGATAGAGATAGAGATGATAGAGATAGAGATGATAGAGATAGAGATAGAGATGATAGAAATAGAGATGATAGAGATAGAGATGATAGAGATAGAGATGATAGAGATAGAGATAGAGATGATAGAAATAGAGATGATAGAGATAGAGATGATAGAGATAGAGATGATAGAGATAGAGATGATAGAGATAGAGATAGAGATGATAGAGATAGAGATGATAGAGATAGAGATGATAGATCAGAGATGATAGAGATAGAGATGATAGAGATAGAGATGATAGAGATAGAGATGATAGAGATAGAGATAGAGATGATAGAGATAGAGATGATAGAGATAGAGATAGAGATGATAGAAATAGAGATGATAGAGATAGAGATGATAGAGATAGAGATGATAGAGATAGAGATAGAGATAGAGATGATAGAGATAGAGATGATAGAGATAGAGATGATAGAGATAGAGATGATAGAGATGATAAAGATAGAGATGATAGAGATAGAGATGATAGAGATAGAGATGATAGAGATAGAGATGATAGAGAAAGAGATAGAGATGATAGAGATAGAGATAGAGATGATAAAGATGATAGAGATAGAGATGATAGAGATAGAGATAGAGATGACAGAGATAGAGATGATAGAGATAGAGATGATAGAGATAGAGATGATAGAGATGATAGAGATATAGAGATGAGAGAGATAATGATAGAGATGATAGAGATAGAGATGATAGAGATAGAGATAGAGATGATAGAGATAGAGATAGAGATGACAGAGATAGAGATGATAGAGATAGAGATGATAGAGATAGAGATGATAGAGATGATAGAGATATAGAGATGAGAGAGATAATGATAGAGATGATAGAGATAGAGATGATAGAGATAGAGATGATAGAGATAGAGATGATAGAGATAGAGATAGAGATGATAGAGATAGAGATAGAGATGATAGAGATGATAGAGATAGAGATGATAGAGATAGAGATGATAGAGATAGAGATAGAGATGATAGAGATAGAGATGATAGAGATAGAGATGATAGAGATAGAGATGATAGAGATGATAGAGATATAGAGATGATAGAGATAATGATAGAGATGATAGAGATAGAGATGATAGAGATAGAGATGATAGAGATAGAGATGATAGAGATAGAGATAGAGATGATAGAAATAGAGATGATAGAGATAGAGATGATAGAGATAGAGATAGAGATGATAGAGATAGAGATAGAGATAGAGATAGAGATGATAGAGATAGAGATGATAGAGATAGAGATGATAGAGATAGAGATGATAGACATAGAGATGATAGAGATGATAGAGATAGAGATGATAGAGATAGAGATGATAGAGATAGAGATGATAGAGATAGAGATGATAGAGAAAGAGATAGAGATGATAGAGATAGAGATAGAGATGATAGAGATAGAGATGATAGAGATAGAGATAGAGATAGATAGAGATAGAGATGATTGAGATAGAGATGATAGAGATATAGAGATGATAGAGATAATGATAGAGATGATAGAGATAGAGATGATAGAGATAGATATGATAGAGATAGAGATGATAGAGATAGAGATAGAGATGATAGAGATAGAGATAGAGATGATAGAGATGATAGAGATAGAGATGATAGAGATATAGAGATAGAGATAGAGATGATAGAGATAGAGATGATAGAGATAGAGATGATAGAGATGATAGAGATATAGAGATGATAGAGATACTGATAGAGATGATAGAGATAGAGATGATAGAGATAGAGATGATAGAGATAGAGATGATAAGATAGAGATAGAGATGATAGAGATAGAGATGATAGAGATAGAGATGATAGAGATGATAGAGATGATAGAGATAGAGATGATAGAGATAGAGATGATAGAGATAGAGATAGAGATGATAGAGATAGAGATGATAGAGATAGAGATGATAGAGATAGAGATAGAGATGATAGAGATAGAGATAGAGATGATACAGA
The DNA here is from genome assembly GCF_032444005.1 of Ranitomeya imitator. Lineage (NCBI taxonomy): Eukaryota > Metazoa > Chordata > Amphibia > Anura > Dendrobatidae > Ranitomeya > Ranitomeya imitator. The sequence goes on along the minus strand of NW_027194411.1, from coordinate 60,361 downwards.
TAGAGATGATAGAGATAGAGATGGATATAGAGATAGAGATGATAGAGATAGAGATAGAGATGATAGAGATAGAGATGATAGAGATAGAGATTGATAGAGATAGAGATGATAGAGATAGAGATGATATAGAGATAGAGATGATAGAGATAGAGATAGAGATGATAGAGATAGAGATGATAGAGATAGAGATAGAGATGATAGAGATAGAGATGATAGAGATTGAGATAGAGATGATAGAGATAGAGATGATAGAGACAGAGATGATAGAGATAGAGATGATAGAGATAGAGATGATAGAAATAGAGATAGAGATAGAGATGATAGAGTAGAGATGATAGAGATAGAGATGATAGAGATAGAGATGATAGAGATAGAGATAGAGATGATAGAGACAGAGATGATAGAGATAGAGATAGAGATGATAGAGATAGAGATGATAGAGATAGAGATGATAGAGATAGAGATGATAGAGATTATAGAGATAGAGAGGATAGAGATAGAGATGATAGAGATGATAGAGATGATAGAGATAGAGATGATAGAGATAGAGATGATAGAGATAGAGATAGAGATGATAGAGATAGAGATGATAGAGATAGAGATAGAGATGATAGAGATAGAGATAGAGATGATAGAGATAGAGATGATAGAGATAGAGATGATAGAGATAGGATAGAGATGATAGAGAAGAGATGATAGAGATAGAGATGATAGAGATAGAGATAGAGATGATAGAGATAGAGATGATAGAGATAGAGATGATAGAGATAGAGATGATAGAGATGATAGAGATAGAGAGGATAGAGATAGAGATGATAGAGATGATAGAGATAGAGATGATAGAGATAGAGATGATAGAGATAGAGATAGAGATGATAGAGATGATAGAATAGAGATAGAGATGATAGAGATAGAGATAGAGATGATAGAATTAGAGATGATAGAGATAGAGATGATAGAGATAGAGATAGAGATGATAGAGAAGAAATGATAGAGATAGAGATGAAAGAGATAGAGATGATAGAAATAGAGATAGAGATAGAGATAGAGATAGAGATGATAGAGATAGAGATAGAGATGATAAAGATGATGAAAGAGATAATGATAGAGATAGAGATAGAGATGATAGAGATAGAGATGATAGTGATAGAGATGATAGAGATGATAGAGATAGAGATGATAGAGATGATAGAGATAGGGATGATAGAGATAGAGATGATAGAGATAGAGATGATAGAGATAGAGATAGAGATGATAGAGATAGAGATAGAGATGATAGAGATAGAGATGATAGAGATGATAGAGATAGAGATAAAGATGATAGAGATAGAGATAGAGATGATAGAGATAGAGATGATAGAGATGATAGAGATAGAGATAAAGATGATAGAGATGATAGAGATAGAGATGATAGAGATAGAGATGATAGAGATAGAGATGATAGAGATGATAGAGATAGAGATGATAGAGATAGAGATGATAGAGATAGAGATGATAGAAATAGAGATAGAGATAGAGATGATAGAGAGAGATGATAGAGATAGAGATGATAGAGATAGAGATGATAGAGATAGAGATAGAGATGATAGAGACAGAGATGATAGAGATAGAGATAGAGATGAAAGAGATAGAGATGATAGAGATAGAGATGATAGAGATAGAGATGATAGAGATTATAGAGATAGAGAGGATAGAGATAGAGATGATAGAGATGATAGAGATGATAGAGATAGAGATGATAGAGATAGAGATGATAGAGATAGAGATGATAGAGATAGAGATGATAGAGATAGAGATAGAGATGATAGAGATAGAGATAGAGATGATAGAGATAGAGATGATAGAGATAGAGATGATAGAGATAGAGATAGAGATGATAGAGAAGAGATGATAGAGATAGAGATGATAGAGATAGAGATAGAGATGATAGAGATAGAGATGATAGAGATAGAGATGATAGAGATAGAGATGATAGAGATGATAGAGATAGAGAGGATAGAGATAGAGATGATAGAGATGATAGAGATGATAGAGATAGAGATGATAGAGATAGAGATGATAGAGATAGAGATAGAGATGATAGAGATGATAGAAATAGAGATAGAGATGATAGAGATAGAGATAGAGATGATAGAATTAGAGATGATAGAGATAGAGATGATAGAGATAGAGATAGAGATGATAGAGAAGAAATGATAGAGATAGAGATGAAAGAGATAGAATAGAGATGATAGAGATAGAGATGATAGAGATAGAGATGATAGAGATAGAGATGATACAGATAGAGATGATAGAGATAGAGATGATAGAGATAGAGATGATAGAGATAGAGATGATAGAGATAGAGATAGAGATAGAGATAGAGATGATAGAGATAGAGATAGAGATGATAAAGATGATGAAAGAGATAATGATAGAGATAGAGATAGAGATGATAGAGATAGAGATGATAGAGATAGAGATGATAGAGATGATAGAGATAGAGATGATAGAGATGATAGAGATAGGGATGATAGAGATAGAGATGATAGAGATAGAGATGATAGAGACAGAGATAGAGATGATAGAGATAGAGATAGAGATGATAGAGATAGAGATAATAGAGATGATAGAGATAGAGATAAAGATGATAGAGATGATAGAGATAGAGATGATAGAGATAGAGATGATAGAGATAGAGATGATAGAGATGATAGAGATAGAGATGATAGAGATAGAGATGATAGAGATAGAGATAGAGATGATAGAGATAGAGATAGAGATGATAGAGATAGAGATGATAGAGATAGAGATGATAGAGATAGAGATAGAGATGATAGAGATAGAGATAGAGATGATAGAGATAGAAATAGAGATGATAGAGATAGAGATGATAGAGATAGAGATGATAGAGATAGAGATGATAGAGATAGAGATGATAGAGATGATAGAGATATAGAGATGATAGAGATAATGATAGAGATGATATAGATAGAGATGATAGAGATAGAGATGATAAAGATAGAGATGATAGAGATAGAGATAGAGATGTTAGAGATAGAGATAGAGATGATATAGATAGAGATGATAGAGATAGAGATGATAGAGATAGAGATGATAGAGATAGAGATGATAGAGATAGAGATGATAGAGATAGAGATAGAGATGTTAGAGATAGAGATGATATAGATAGAGATGATAGAGATAGAGATGATAAAGATAGAGATGATAGCGATAGAGATAATAGAGATAGAGATGATAGAGATAGAGATGATAGAGATAATAGAGATAGAGATGATAGAGATAGAGATGATAGAGATAGAGATGATAGAGATAGAGATGATAGAGATAGAGATAGAGATGATAGAGATAGAGATGATAGAGATAGAGATGATAGAGATAGAGATGATAGAGATAGAGATTATAGAGATGATAGAGATAGAGATGATAGAGATAGAGATGATAGAGATAGAGATAGATATGATAGAGATAGAGATGATAGAGATAGAGATGATAGAGATAGAGATGATAGAGATAGAGATAGAGATGATAGAGATAGAGATAGAGATGATAGAGATGATAGAGATATAGAGATGATAGAGATAATGATAGAGATGATAGAGATAGAGATGATAGAGATAGAGATGATAGAGATAGAGATGATAGAGATAGAGATAGAGATGATAGAGATAGAGATAGAGATGATAGAGATAGAGATGATAGAGATGAAAGAGATAGAGATGATAGAGATGATAGAGATAGAGATGATAGAGAAAGAGATGATAGAGATGATAGAGATGATAGAGATGATAGAGATAGAGATGATAGAGATAGAGATGATAGAGATAGAGATGATAGAGATAGAGATGATAGAGATAGAGATAGAGATGATAGAGATAGAAATGATAGAGATAGAGATGATAGAGATAGAGATGATAGAGATAGAGATAGAGATGATAGAGATAGAGATAGAGATGATATAGATAGAGATGATAGAGATAGAGATGATAGAGATAGAGATGATAGAGATAGAGATTATAGAGATAGAGATTATAGAGATAGAGATGATAGAGAAAGAGATGATATAGAGATAGAGATGATAGAGATAGAGATAGAGATGATAGAGATAGAGATGATAGAGATAGAGATGATAGAGATAGAGATGATAGAGATAGAGATGATAGAGATAGAGATAGAGATGATAGAGATAGAGATGATAGAGATAGAGATAGAGATGATAGAGATAGAGATGATAGAGATAGAGATGATAGAGATAGAGATAGAGATGATAGTGATAGAGATAGAGATGATAGATATGATAGAGATAGAGATGATAGAGATAGAGATAGAGATGATAGAGATAATGATAGAGATGATATAGATAGAGATGATAGAGATAGAGATGATAAAGATAGAGATGATAGAGATAGAGATGATAGAGATAGAGATGATAGAGAAAGAGATGATAGAGATAGAGATGATAGAGATAGAGATGATAGAGATAGAGATAGAGATGTTAGAGATAGAGATAGAGATGATATAGATAGAGATGATAGAGATAGAGATGATAGAGATAGAGATGATAGAGATAGAGATGATAGAGATAGAGATGATAGAGATAGAGATAGAGATGTTAGAGATAGAGATAGAGATGATATAGATAGAGATGATAGAGATAGAGATGATAAAGATAGAGATGATAGAGATAGAGATAATAGAGATAGAGATGATAGAGATAGAGATGATAGAGATAGAGATAATAGAGATAGAGATGATAGAGATAGAGATGATAGAGATAGAGATGATAGAGATAGAGATGATAGAGATAGAGATAGAGATAGAGATGATAGAGATAGAGATGATAGAGATAGAGATGATAGAGATAGAGATGATAGAGATAGAGATAGAGATTATAGAGATGATAGAGATAGAGATGATAGAGATAGAGATGATAGAGATAGAGATAGATATGGTAGAGATAGAGATGATAGAGATAGAGATGATAGAGATAGAGATGATAGAGATAGAGATAGAGATGATAGAGATAGAGATAGAGATGATAGAGATGATAGAGATATAGAGATGATAGAGATAATGATAGAGATGATAGAGATAGAGATGATAGAGATAGAGATGATAGAGATAGAGATGATAGAGATAGAGATAGAGATGATAGAGATAGAGATAGAGATGATAGAGATAGAGATGATAGAGATGAAAGAGATAGAGATGATAGAGATGATAGAGATAGAGATGATAGAGAAAGAGATGATAGAGATGATAGAGATGATAGAGATGATAGAGATAGAGATGATAGAGATGATAGAGATAGAGATGATAGAGATAGAGATGATAGAGATAGAGATGATAGAGATAGAGATGATAGAGATAGAGATAGAGATGATAGAGATAGAAATGATAGAGATAGAGATAGAGATGATAGAGATAGAGATAGAGATGATAGAGATAGAGATAGAGATGATATAGATAGAGATGATAGAGATAGAGATGATAGAGATAGAGATGATAGAGATAGAGATGATAGAGATAGAGATGATAGAGATAGAGATTATAGAGATAGAGATGATAGAGAAAGAGATGATATAGAGATAGAGATGATAGAGATAGAGATAGAGATGATAGAGATAGAGATGATAGAGATAGAGATGATAGAGATAGAGATGATAGAGATAGAGATTATAGAGATAGAGATAGAGATGATAGAGATAGAGATGATAGAGATAGAGATAGAGATGATAGAGATAGAGATGATAGAGATAGAGATGATAGAGATAGAGATAGAGATGATAGAGATAGAGATAGAGATGATAGATATGATAGAGATAGAGATGATAGAGATAGAGATGATAGAGATAGAGATAGAGATGATAGAGATAGAGATGATAGAGATAGAGATGATAGAGATGATAGAGATGATAGAGATATAGAGATGATAGAGATAATGATAGAGATGATATAGATAGAGATGATAGAGATAGAGATGATAAAGATAGAGATGATAGAGATAGAGATAGAGATGTTAGAGATAGAGATAGAGATGATAGAGATAGAGATGATAGAGATAGAGATGATAGAGATAGAGATGATAGAGATAGAGATGATAGAGATAGAGATAGAGATGTTAGAGATAGAGATAGAGATGATATAGATAGAGATGATAGAGATAGAGATGATAAAGATAGAGATGATAGCGATAGAGATAATAGAGATAGAGATGATAGAGATAGAGATGATAGAGATAGAGATAATAGAGATAGAGATGATAGAGATAGAGATGATAGAGATAGAGATGATAGAGATAGAGATAGAGATAGAGATGATAGAGATAGAGATGATAGAGATAGAGATGATAGAGATAGAGATGATAGAGATAGAGATTATAGAGATGATAGAGATAGAGATGATAGAGATAGAGATGATAGAGATAGAGATAGATATGATAGAGATAGAGATGATAGAGATAGAGATGATAGAGATAGAGATGATAGAGATAGAGATAGAGATGATAGAGATAGAGATAGAGATGATAGAGATGATAGAGATATAGAGATGATAGAGATAATGATAGAGATGATAGAGATAGAGATGATAGAGATAGAGATGATAGAGATAGAGATGATAGAGATAGAGATAGAGATGATAGAGATAGAGATAGAGATGATAGAGATAGAGATGATAGAGGTGAAAGAGATAGAGATGATAGAGATGATAGAGATAGAGATGATAGAGAAAGAGATGATAGAGATGATAGAGATGATAGAGATGATAGAGATAGAGATGATAGAGATAGAGATGATAGAGATAGAGATGATAGAGATAGAGATGATAGAGATAGAGATGATAGAGATAGAGATAGAGATGATAGAGATAGAAATGATAGAGATAGAGATGATAGAGATAGAGATGATAGAGATAGAGATAGAGATGATAGAGATAGAGATAGAGATGATATAGATAGAGATGATAGAGATAGAGATGATAGAGATAGAGATGATAGAGATAGAGATGATAGAGATAGAGATTATAGAGATAGAGATTATAGAGAAAGAGATGATAGAGATAGAGATGATAGAGATAGAGATAGAGATGATAGAGATAGAAATGATAGAGATAGAGATAGAGATGATAGAGATAGAGATAGAGATGATAGAGATAGAGATAGAGATGATATAGATAGAGATGATAGAGATAGAGATGATAGAGATAGAGATGATAGAGATAGAGATGATAGAGATAGAGATGATAGAGATAGAGATTATAGAGATAGAGATGATAGAGAAAGAGATGATATAGAGATAGAGATGATAGAGATAGAGATAGAGATGATAGAGATAGAGATGATAGAGATAGAGATGATAGAGATAGAGATGATAGAGATGATAGAGATAGAGATGATAGAGATAGAGATGATAGAGATAGAGATGATAGAGATAGAGATGATAGAGATAGAGATAGAGATGATAGAGATAGAAATGATAGAGATAGAGATAGAGATGATAGAGATAGAGATAGAGATGATAGAGATAGAGATAGAGATGATAGAGATAGAGATGATAGAGATAGAGATGATAGAGATAGAGATGATAGAGATAGAGATGATAGAGATAGAGATGATAGAGATAGAGATTATAGAGATAGAGATGATAGAGAAAGAGATGATATAGAGATAGAGATGATAGAGATAGAGATAGAGATGATAGAGATAGAGATGATAGAGATAGAGATGATAGAGATAGAGATGATAGAGATAGAGATGATAGAGATAGAGATAGAGATGATAGAGATAGAGATGATAGAGATAGAGATAGAGATGATAGAGATAGAGATGATAGAGATAGAGATGATAGAGATAGAGATAGAGATGATAGAGATAGAGATAGAGATGATAGATATGATAGAGATAGAGATGATAGAGATAGAGATGATAGAGATAGAGATAGAGATGATAGAGATAGAGATGATAGAGATAGAGATGATAGAGATGATAGAGATGATAGAGATATAGAGATGATAGAGATAATGATAGAGATGATATAGATAGAGATGATAGAGATAGAGATGATAAAGATAGAGATGATAGAGATAGAGATAGAGATGTTAGAGATAGAGATAGAGATGATAGAGATAGAGATGATAGAGATAGAGATGATAGAGATAGAGATGATAGAGATAGAGATGATAGAGATAGAGATAGAGATGTTAGAGATAGAGATAGAGATGATATAGATAGAGATGATAGAGATAGAGATGATAAAGATAGAGATGATAGCGATAGAGATAATAGAGATAGAGATGATAGAGATAGAGATGATAGAGATAGAGATAATAGAGATAGAGATGATAGAGATAGAGATGATAGAGATAGAGATGATAGAGATAGAGATAGAGATAGAGATGATAGAGATAGAGATGATAGAGATAGAGATGATAGAGATAGAGATGATAGAGATAGAGATTATAGAGATGATAGAGATAGAGATGATAGAGATAGAGATGATAGAGATAGAGATAGATATGATAGAGATAGAGATGATAGAGATAGAGATGATAGAGATAGAGATGATAGAGATAGAGATAGAGATGATAGAGATAGAGATAGAGATGATAGAGATGATAGAGATATAGAGATGATAGAGATAATGATAGAGATGATAGAGATAGAGATGATAGAGATAGAGATGATAGAGATAGAGATGATAGAGATAGAGATAGAGATGATAGAGATAGAGATAGAGATGATAGAGATAGAGATGATAGAGATGAAAGAGATAGAGATGATAGAGATGATAGAGATAGAGATGATAGAGAAAGAGATGATAGAGATGATAGAGATGATAGAGATGATAGAGATAGAGATGATAGAGATAGAGATGATAGAGATAGAGATGATAGAGATAGAGATGATAGAGATAGAGATGATAGAGATAGAGATAGAGATGATAGAGATAGAAATGATAGAGATAGAGATGATAGAGATAGAGATGATAGAGATAGAGATAGAGATGATAGAGATAGAGATAGAGATGATATAGATAGAGATGATAGAGATAGAGATGATAGAGATAGAGATGATAGAGATAGAGATGATAGAGATAGAGATTATAGAGATAGAGATGATAGAGAAAGAGATGATATAGAGATAGAGATGATAGAGATAGAGATAGAGATGATAGAGATAGAGATGATAGAGATAGAGATGATAGAGATAGAGATGATAGAGATAGAGATGATAGAGATAGAGATAGAGATGATAGAGATAGAGATGATAGAGATAGAGATAGAGATGATAGAGATAGAGATGATAGAGATAGAGATGATAGAGATAGAGATAGAGATGATAGTGATAGAGATAGAGATTATAGATATGATAGAGATAGAGATGATAGAGATAGAGATAGAGATGATAGAGATAGAAATAGAGATGATAGAGATAGAGATGATAGAGATAGAGATGATAGAGATAGAGATGATAGAGATAGAGATGATAGAGATAGAGATAGAGATTATAGAGATAGAGATATAGATGATAGAGATAGAGATGATAGAGATAGAGATGATAGAGATAGAGATAGAGATTATAGAGATAGAGATATAGATGATAGAGTTAGAGATGATAGAGATAGAGATGATAGAGATAGAGATAGAGATAGAGATGATAGAGATAGAGATGATAGAGATAGAGATGATAGAGATAGAGATGATAGAGATAGAGATGATAGAGATGATAGAGATATAGAGATGATAGAGATAATGATAGAGATGATATAGATAGAGATGATAGAGATAGAGATGATAAAGATAGAGATGATAGAGATAGAGATGATAGAGATAGAGATGATAGAGAAAGAGATGATAGAGATAGAGATGATAGAGATAGAGATGATAGAGATAGAGATAGAGATGTTAGAGATAGAGATAGAGATGATATAGATAGAGATGATAGAGATAGAGATGATAGAGATAGAGATGATAGAGATAGAGATGATAGAGATAGAGATGATAGAGATAGAGATAGAGATGTTAGAGATAGAGATAGAGATGATATAGATAGAGATGATAGAGATATAGATGATAAAGATAGAGATGATAGAGATAGAGATAATAGAGATAGAGATGATAGAGATAGAGATGATAGAGATAGAGATGATAGAGATAGAGATGATAGAGATAGAGATGATAGAGATAGAGATGATAGAGATAGAGATGATAGAGATAGAGATAGAGATGATAGAGATAGAGATGATAGAGATAGAGATGATAGAGATAGAGATGATAGAGATAGAGATGATAGAGATAGAGATAGAGATTATAGAGATGATAGAGATAGAGATGATAGAGATAGAGATGATAGAGATAGAGATAGATATGATAGAGATAGAGATGATAGAGATAGAGATGATAGAGATAGAGATGATAGAGATAGAGATAGAGATGATAGAGATAGAGATAGAGATGATAGAGATGATAGAGATATAGAGATGATAGAGATAATGATAGAGATGATAGAGATAGAGATGATAGAGATAGAGATGATAGAGATAGAGATGATAGAGATAGAGATAGAGATGATAGAGATAGAGATAGAGATGATAGAGATAGAGATGATAGAGATGAAAGAGATAGAGATGATAGAGATGATAGAGATAGAGATGATAGAGAAAGAGATGATAGAGATGATAGAGATGATAGAGATGATAGAGATAGAGATGATAGAGATGATAGAGATAGAGATGATAGAGATAGAGATGATAGAGATAGAGATGATAGAGATAGAGATGATAGAGATAGAGATAGAGATGATAGAGATAGAAATGATAGAGATAGAGATAGAGATGATAGAGATAGAGATAGAGATGATAGAGATAGAGATAGAGATGATATAGATAGAGATGATAGAGATAGAGATGATAGAGATAGAGATGATAGAGATAGAGATGATAGAGATAGAGATTATAGAGATAGAGATGATAGAGAAAGAGATGATATAGAGATAGAGATGATAGAGATAGAGATAGAGATGATAGAGATAGAGATGATAGAGATAGAGATGATAGAGATAGAGATGATAGAGATAGAGATGATAGAGATAGAGATAGAGATGATAGAGATAGAGATGATAGAGATAGAGATAGAGATGATAGAGATAGAGATGATAGAGATAGAGATGATAGAGATAGAGATAGAGATGATAGAGATAGAGATAGAGATGATAGATATGATAGAGATAGAGATGATAGAGATAGAGATGATAGAGATAGAGATAGAGATGATAGACATAGAGATGATAGAGATAGAGATGATAGAGATGATAGAGATATAGAGATGATAGAGATAATGATAGAGATGATAGAGATAGAGATGATAGAGATAGAGATGATAGAGATGATAGAGATAGAGATTATAGAGATAGAGATGATAGAGATAGAGATGACAGAGATAGAGATGATAGAGATGGAGATAGAGATGATAGAGATAGAGATAGAGATGATAGAGATAGATATGATAGAGATAGAGATGATAGAGATAGAGATGATAGAGATAGAGATAGAGATGATAGACATAGAGATGATAGAGATAGAGATGATAGAGATGATAGAGATATAGAGATGATAGAGATAATGATAGAGATGATAGAGATAGAGATGATAGAGATAGAGATGATAGAGATGATAGAGATAGAGATTATAGAGATAGAGATGATAGAGATAGAGATGACAGAGATAGAGATGATAGAGATGGAGATAGAGATGATAGAGATAGAGATAGAGATGATAGAGATAGAGATGATAGAGATAGAGATGATAGAGATAGAGATGATATAGAGATAGAGATGATAGAGATAGAGATAGAGATGATAGAGATAGAGATAGAGATGATAGAGATAGAGATGATAGAGATAGAGATAGAGATAGAGATGATAGAGATAGAGATGATAGAGATAGAGATGATAGAGACAGAGATGATAGAGATAGAGATAGAGTTGATAGAGATAGAGATAGAGATGATAGAGATAGAGATGATAGAGATAGAGATAGAGATGATAGAGATAGAGATAGAGATGATAGAGATAGAGATGATAGAGATAGAGATAGAGATAGAGATGATAGAGATAGAGATGATAGAGATAGAGATGATAGAGATAGAGATGATAGAGATAGAGATGATATAGAGATAGAGATGATAGAGATAGAGATAGAGATGATAGAGATAGAGATAGAGATGATAGAGATAGAGATGATAGAGATAGAGATAGAGATAGAGATGATAGAGATAGAGATGATAGAGATAGAGATGATAGAGATAGAGATGATAGAGATAGAGATTATAGAGATAGAGATGATAGAGAAAGAGATGATATAGAGATAGAGATGATAGAGATAGAGATAGAGATGATAGAGATAGAGATGATAGAGATAGAGATGATAGAGATAGAGATGATATAGATAGAGATGATAGAGATAGAGATGATAGAGATAGAGATGATAGAGATAGAGATAGAGATGATAGAGATAGAGATGATAGAGATAGAGATGATAGAGATAGAGATGATATAGAGATAGAGATGATAGAGATAGAGATAGAGATGATAGAGATAGAGATAGAGATGATAGAGATAGAGATGATAGAGATAGAGATAGAGATAGAGATGATAGAGATAGAGATGATAGAGATAGAGATGATAGAGACAGAGATGATAGAGATAGAGATAGAGATGATAGAGATAGAGATGATAGAAATAGAGCTAGAGATAGAGATGATAGAGAGAGATGATAGAGATAGAGATGATAGAGATAGAGATGAAAGAGATAGAGATAGAGATGATAGATACAGAGATGATAGAGATAGAGATAGAGATGAAAGAGATAGAGATGATAGAGATAGAGATGATAGAGATAGAGATGATAGAGATTATAGAGATAGAGAGGATAGAGATAGAGATGATAGAGATGATAGAGATGATAGAGATGATAGAGATAGAGATGATAGAGATAGAGATGATAGAGATAGAGATAGAGATGATAGAGATAGAGATGATAGAGATAGAGATAGAGATGATAGAGATAGAGATAGAGATGATAGAGATAGAGATGATAGAGATAGAGATTATAGAGATAGAGATAGAGATGATAGAGAAGAGATGATAGAGATAGATATGATAGAGATAGAGATAGAGATGATAGAGATAGAGATGATAGAGATAGAGATGATAGAGATAGAGATGATAGAGATGATAGAGATAGAGAGGATAGAGATAGAGATGATAGAGATGATAGAGATGATAGAGATAGAGATGATAGAGATAGAGATGATAGAGATAGAGATGATAGAGATAGAGATAGAGATGATAGAGATAGAGATGATAGAAATAGAGATAGAGATGATAGAGATAGAGATAATAGAATTAGAGATGATAGAGATAGAGATGATAGAGATAGAGATAGAGATGATAGAGAAGAAATGATAGAGATAGAGATGATAGAGATAGAAATAGAGATGATAGAGATAGAGATGATAGAGATAGAGATGATAGAGATAGAGATGATACAGATAGAGATGATAGAGATAGAGATGATAGAGATAGAGATGATAGAGATAGAGATGATAGAGATAGAGATAGAGATAGAGATGATAGAGATAGAGATAGAGATGATAAAGATGATGAAAGAGATAATGATAGAGATAGAGATAGAGATGATAGAGATAGAGATGATAGAGATAGAGATGATAGAGATGATAGAGATAGAGATGATAGAGATGATAGAGATAGGGATGATAGAGATAGAGATGATAGAGATAGAGATGATAGAGATAGAGATAGAGATGATAGAGATAGAGATAGAGATGATAGAGATAGAGATGATAGAGATGATAGAGATAGAGATAAAGATGATAGAGATGATAGAGATAGAGATGATAGAGATAGAGATGATAGAGATGATAGAGATAGAGATGATAGAGATAGAGATGATAGAGATAGAGATGATACAGATAGAGATGATACAGATAGAGATAGAGATGATAGAGATAGAGATGATAGAGATAGAGATGATAGAGATGATAGAGATAGAGATGATAGAGATAGAGATGATAGAGATAGAGATGATAGAGATAGAGATAGAGATGATAGAGATAGAGATGATAGAGATAGAGATGATAGAGATAGAGATAGAGATGATAGAGATAGAGATAGAGATGATATAGATAGAGATGATAGAGATAGAGATGATAGAGATAGAGATGATAGAGATAGAGATAGAGATGATAGAGATAGAGATGATAGAGATAAAGATGATAGAGATAGAGATGATATAGAAATAGAGATGATAGAGATAGAGATAGAGATGATAGAGATAGAGATGATAGAGATAGAGATGATAGAGATAGAGATGATAGAGATAGAGATGATAGAGATGATAGAGAAAGAGATGATAGAGATAGAGATAGAGATGATAGAGATAGAGATGATAGAGACAGAGATGATAGAGATAGAGATAGAGATGATAGAGATAGAGATGATAGAAATAGAAATAGAGATAGAGATGATAGAGAGAGATGATAGAGATAGAGATGATAGAGATAGAGATGAAAGAGATAGAGATAGAGATGATAGAGACAGAGATGATAGAGATAGAGATAGAGATGAAAGAGATAGAGATAATAGAGATAGAGATGATAGAGATAGAGATGATAGAGATTATAGAGATAGAGAGGATAGAGATAGAGATGATAGAGATGATAGAGATGATAGAGATAGAGATGATAGAGATAGAGATGATAGAGATAGAGATGATAGAGATAGAGATGATAGAGATAGAGATAGAGATGATAGAGATAGAGATAGAGATGATAGAGATAGAGATGATAGAGATAGAGATGATAGAGATAGAGATAGAGATGATAGAGAAGAGATGATAGAGATAGAGATGATAGAGATAGAGATAGAGATGATAGAGATAGAGATGATAGAGATAGAGATGATAGAGATAGAGATGATAGAGATGATAGAGATAGAGAGGATAGAGATAGAGATGATAGAGATGATAGAGATGATAGAGATAGAGATGATAGAGATAGAGATGATAGAGATAGAGATAGAGATGATAGAGATGATAGAAATAGAGATAGAGATGATAGAGATAGAGATAGAGATGATAGAATTAGAGATGATAGAGATAGAGATGATAGAGATAGAGATAGAGATGATAGAGAAGAAATGATAGAGATAGAGATGATAGAGATAGAAATAGAGATGATAGAGATAGAGATGATAGAGATAGAGATGATAGAGATAGAGATGATAGAGATAGAGATGATAGAGATAGAGATAGAGATAGAGATGATAGAGATAGAGATAGAGATGATAAAGATGATGAAAGAGATAATGATAGAGATAGAGATAGAGATGATAGAGATAGAGATGATAGAGATAGAGATGATAGAGATGATAGAGATAGAGATGATAGAGATGATAGAGATAGGGATGATAGAGATAGAGATGATAGAGATAGAGATGATAGAGATAGAGATGATAGAGATATAGATAGAGATGATAGAGATAGAGATGATAGAGATGATAGAGATAGAGATAAAGATGATAGAGATGATAGAGATAGAGATGATAGAGATAGAGATGATAGAGATAGAGATGGTACAGATGATAGAGATAGAGATGATAGAGATAGAGATGATAGAGATAGAGATGATAGAGATAGAGATGATAGAGATGATAGAGATATAGAGATGATAGAGATAATGATAGAGATGATATAGATAGAGATGACAGAGATAGAGATGATAAAGATAGAGATGATAGAGATAGAGATGATAGAGATAGAGATGATAGAGAAAGAGATGATAGAGATAGAGATGATAGAGATAGAGATGATAGAGATAGAGATAGAGATGTTAGAGATAGAGATAGAGATGATATAGATAGAGATGATAGAGATAGAGATGATAGAGATAGAGATGATAGAGATAGAGATGATAGAGATAGAGATAGAGATGTTAGAGATAGAGATAGAGATGATATAGATAGAGATGATAGAGATAGAGATGATAAAGATAGAGATGATAGAGATAGAGATAATAGAGATAGAGATGATAGAGATATAGATAATAGAGATAGAGATGATAGAGATAGAGATGATAGAGATAGAGATGATAGAGATAGAGATGATAGAGATAGAGATAGAGATAGAGATGATAGAGATAGAGATGATAGAGATAGAGATAGATATGATAGAGATAGAGATGATAGAGATAGAGATGATAGAGATAGAGATAGAGATTATAGAGATGATAGAGATAGAGATGATAGAGATAGAGATGATAGAGATAGAGATAGATATGATAGAGATAGAGATGATAGAGATAGAGATGATAGAGATAGAGATGATAGAGATAGAGATAGAGATGATAGAGATAGAGATAGAGATGATAGAGATATAGAGATGATAGAGATAATGATAGAGATGATAGAGATAGAGATGATAGAGATAGAGATGATAGAGATAGAGATGATAGAGATAGAGATAGAGATGATAGAGATAGAGATAGATATGATAGAGATAGAGATGATAGAGATGAAAGAGATAGAGATGATAGAGATGATAGAGATGGAGATAGAGATGATAGAGAAAGAGATGATAGAGATGATAGAGATGATAGAGATAGAGATGATAGAGATGATAGAGATAGAGATGATAGAGATAGAGATGATAGAGATAGAGATGATAGAGATAGAGATGATAGAGATAGAGATAGAGATGATAGAGATAGAGATGATAGAGATAGAGATGATAGAGATAGAGATAGAGATGATAGAGATAGAGATAGAGATGATAGAGATAGAGATGATAGAGATAGAGATGATAGAGATAGAGATGATAGAGATAGAGATTATAGAGATAGAGATGATAGAGATAGAGATGATATAGAGATAGAGATGATAGAGATAGAGATAGAGATGATAGAGATAGAGATGATAGAGATAGAGATGATAGAGATAGAGATGATAGAGATAGAGATGATAGAGATAGAGATAGAGATGATAGAGATAGAGATGATAGAGATAGAGATAGAGATGATAGAGAAAGAGATGATAGAGATAGAGATGATAGAGATAGAGATAGAGATGATAGAGATAGAGACAGAGATGATAGATATGATAGAGATAGAGATGATAGAGATAGAAATGATAGAGATAGAGATAGAGATGATAGAGATAGAGATGATAGAGATAGAGATGATAGAGATAGAGATGATAGAGATGATAGAGATATAGAGATGATAGAGATAATGATAGAGATGATAGAGATAGAGATGATAGAGATAGAGATGATAGAGATGATAGAGATAGAGATGATAGAGATAGAGATGATAGAGATAGAGATGATAGAGATAGAGATGATAGAGAAAGAGATGATAGAGATAGAGATGATTGAGATAGAGATAGAGATGATAGAGATAGAGATGATAGAGATAGAGATGATAGAGATAGAGATGATAGAGATAGAGATAGAGATAGAGATGATATAGATAGAGATGATAGAGATAGAGATGATAGAGATAGAGATGATAGAGATAGAGATAGAGATGATAGAGATAGAGATGATAGAGATAGAGATGATAGAGATAGAGATGATATAGAGATAGAGATGATAGAGATAGAGATAGAGATGATAGAGATAGAGATGATAGAGATAGAGATGATAGAGATAGAGATGATAGAGATAGAGATAGAGATAGAGATGATAGAGATAGAGAAAGAGATGATAGAGATAGAGATGATAGAGACAGAGATGATAGAGATAGAGATAGAGATGATAGAGATAGAGATGATAGAAATAGAGATAGAGATAGAGATGATAGAGAGAGATGATAGAGATAGAGATGATAGAGATAGAGATGAAAGAGATAGAGATGATAGAGACAGAGATGATAGAGATAGAGATAGAGATGAAAGAGATAGAGATGATAGAGATAGAGATGATAGAGATAGAGATGATAGAGATTATAGAGATAGAGAGGATAGAGATAGAGATGATAGAGATGATAGAGATGATAGAGATAGAGATGATAGAGATAGAGATGATAGAGATAGAGATAGAGATGATAGAGATAGAGATGATAGAGATAGAGATAGAGATGATAGAGATAGAGATGATAGAGATAGAGATGATAGAGATAGAGATGATAGAGATAGAGATAGAGATGATAGAGAAGAGATGATAGAGATAGAGATGATAGAGATAGAGATAGAGATGATAGAGATAGAGATGATAGAGATAGAGATGATAGAGATAGAGATGATAGAGATGATAGAGATAGAGAGGATAGAGATAGAGATGATCGAGATGATAGAGATGATAGAGATAGAGATGATAGAGATAGAGATGATAGAGATAGAGATAGAGATGATAGAGATAGAGATGATAGAAATATAGATAGAGATGATAGAGATAGAGATAGAGATAATAGAATTAGAGATGATAGAGATAGAGATGATAGAGATAGAGATAGAGATGATAGAGAAGAAATGATAGAGATAGAGATGATAGAGATAGAAATAGAGATGATTTTAGAGATAGATATATAGATGATAGAGTTAGAGATGATAGAGATAGAGATGATAGAGATAGAGATAGAGATGAAAGAGATAGAGATAGAGATAGAGATGATAGAGATAGAGATGATAGAGATAGAGATGACAGAGATAGAGATGATAGAGATAGAGATGATAGAGATGATAGAGATAGAGATGATAGAGATAGAGATAGAGATGATAGAGATAGAGATAGAGATGATATAGATAGAGATGATAGAGATAGAGATGATAGAGATAGAGATAGAGATAATAGAGATAGAGATAGAGATGATAGAGATAGAGATGATAGAGATAGAATAAAATATCGATATTTGCAGATGATACAAAACTATGTAAAGCAGTTAATACAAGAGAAGATAGTATTCTGCTACAGATGGATCTGGATAAGTTGGAAACTTGGGCTGAAAGGTGGCAGATGAGGTTTAACAATGATAAATGTAAGGTTATACACATGGGAAGAGGGAATCAATATCACCATTACACACTGAACGGGAAACCACTGGGTAAATCTGACAGGGAGAAGGACTTGGGGATCCTAGTTAATGATAAACTTACCTGGAGCAGCCAGTGCCAGGCAGCAGCTGCCAAGGCAAACAGGATCATGGGGTGCATTAAAAGAGGTCTGGATACACATGATGAGAGCATTATACTGCCTCTGTACAAATCCCTAGTTAGACCGCACATGGAGTACTGTGTCCAGTTTTGGGCACCGGTGCTCAGGAAGGATATAATGGAACTAGAGAGAGTACAAAGGAGGGCAACAAAATTAATAAAGGGGATGGGAGAACTACAATACCCAGATAGATTAGCGAAATTAGGATTATTTAGTCTAGAAAAAAGACGACTGAGGGGCGATCTAATAACCATGTATAAGTATATAAGGGGACAATACAAATATCTCGCTGAGGATCTGTTTATACCAAGGAAGGTGACGGGCACAAGGGGGCATTCTTTGCGTCTGGAGGAGAGAAGGTTTTTCCACCAACATAGAAGAGGATTCTTTACTGTTAGGGCAGTGAGAATCTGGAATTGCTTGCCTGAGGAGGTGGTGATGGCGAACTCAGTCGAGGGGTTCAAGAGAGGCCTGGATGTCTTCCTGGAGCAGAACAATATTGTATCATACAATTATTAGGTTCTGTAGAAGGACGTAGATCTGGGTATTTATTATGATGGAATATAGGCTGAACTGGATGGACAAATGTCTTTTTTCGGCCTTACTAACTATGTTACTATGTTACTATGTTAGACAGAGATGATAGAGATAGAGATGATAGAGATAGAGATGATAGAGATAGAGATGATAGAGATAGAGATAGAGATAGAGATGATAGAGATGATAGAGATAGAGATAGAGATGATAGAGATAGAGATGATAGAGATGATGATAGAGATAGAGATGATAGAGATGATGATAGAGATAATGATAGAGATAGAGATAGAGATGATAGAGATAGAGATGATAGAGATAGAGATGATAGAGATAGAGAGGATAGAGACGATAGAGATAGTGATGATAGAGATAGAGATGATAGAGATGATGATAGAGATAATGATAGAGATAGAGATGTTAAAGATAGAGATGATAGAGATAGAGATGATAGAGATAGAGATGATAGAGATGATAGAGATAGAGATGATAGAGATAGAGATGATAGAGATAGGGATGATAGAGATAGAGATAGAGATGATAGAGATAGAGATAGAGATGATAGAGATAGAGATTATAGAGATGATAGAGATAGAGATGATAGAGATAGAGATGATAGAGATAGAGATGATAGAGATGATAGAGATAGAGATGATAGAGATAGAGATGATAGAGATAGAGATGATAGAGATAGAGATGATAGAGATAGAGATAGAGATGATAGAGATAGAGATAGAGATGATAGAGATAGAGATGATAGAGATAGAGATGATAGAGATAGAGATGATAGAGATAGAGATAGAGATGATAGAGATGATAGAGATAGAGATGATAGAGATAGAGATGATAGAGATAGAGATGATAGAGATAGAGATGATAGATCCAGAGATGATAAAGATAGAGATGATAGAGATAGAGATGATAGAGATAGAGATGATATAGATAGAGATAGAGATAGAGATGATAGAGATAGAGATGATAGAGAAAGAGATGATAGAGATAGAGATAGAGATGATAGAAATAGAGATGATAGAGATAGAGATAGAGATGATAGAGATAGAGATAGAGATAGAGATGATAGAGATAGAGATGATAGAGATAGAGATGATAGAGATAGAGATGATAGAGATAGAGATGATAGAGATGATAGAGATAGAGATGATAGAGATAGAGATGATAGAGATAGAGATGATAGAGAAAGAGATAGAGATGATAGAGATAGAGATGATAGAGATGATAGAGATGATAGAGATAGAGATGATAGAGATAGAGATAGAGATGACAGAGATAGAGATGATAGAGATAGAGATGATAGAGATAGAGATGATAGAGATGATAGATATATAGAGATGATAGAGATAATGATAGAGATGATAGAGATAGAGATGATAGAGATAGAGATGATAGAGATAGAGATGATAGAGATAGAGATAGAGATGATAGAGATAGAGATAGAGATGATAGAGATGATAGAGATAGAGATGATAGAGATAGAGATGATAGAGAGAGAGAGAGAGATGATATAGATAGAGATGATAGAGATAGAGATGATAGAGATAGAGATGATAGAGATGATAGAGATATAGAGATGATAGAGATAGAGATGATAGAGATAGAGATGATAGAGATAGAGATGATAGAGATGATAGAGATAGAGATGATAGAGATAGAGATGATAGAGATAGAGATAGAGATAGAGATGATAGAGATAGAGATGATAGAGATAGAGATAGAGATGATAGAGATAGAGATGATAGAGATGATGATAGAGATAGAGATGATAGAGATGATGATAGAGATAATGATAGAGATAGAGATAGAGATGATAGAGATAGAGATGATAGAGATAGAGAATGTGGCACCCCTAGGGGTATTTGCCACAAAAATAGTTACTGACAGTAAGTACAAATACTAAAATAGCAAGACTGCACTACCACCTCCGGCCAGAAGGGGGAGCTCCAGAGACTCCCCTTGATCCATTCTGGTCTGAGAGAAGAAATGGCAGTTGGGCCAAGGAGCTGATAGTGAGAGGTCATACAGTTGAATCTCTAACAGCCCTGTGACTGTTGCCAGGCCTAAATCACCGGCCTGAGGAGAAGAGGGATAGAGAAAAAGGACATTGTGAGAACCGGGTAGCATTAATCACTACCCAGAACAGGCGCAAAGACGGATACTGGATCCGTGGCTGTATTCATTATATATAATACAGCAACCGGAAAAACGTGAGGTGATATCAGCTTCACTAGGGTCGGATGCAGCAACAGACACAGAGTTCAGCGGTACTCCCAGAGGGGGTAAACCGATAAAAGGACTCGGGTTGCCCGTCGAACCAGGACCCAGAGGGGACAGATTGGGCCGGCAGCCAGTTCACATACAGCAGCAGGGCCACACAGAAATTGCGCACAATAAGAGGCGAAGACCCCGGCAGGGTCAAAGTAACTCAGAGTTCCCATACAGACTCCGGTGACAGGACTGGTTGTAAATCCTTTTATGTTAAAGTAAACTGGTTAAACATTTCAGTGCCTCAGTCTTTCATTTGGACAATAGCCATCTATCCAGGATCAGGATCGTCACCGCTGGGAGAACCTGCTGCTGATCAAGTAAGTGCCTGTCCCCTCATGATACCCCTTACACTGTGCATTGCCTGAGGCCACAGCACCGGGTCAAGCCACCCGTGACATCCCCCTCAAGAGACAGACTCCATTGGTCCGGTGCTGGGTATCTCGGTCTCCTGGGTGTCACAATTGGCGTCACGAACAGGATCTAGCCAGCCCGTATACCGGGTATTGTGTGCCGTGATTGGAGCCCAAAACTGTGAAAACTGGGATGAAAAATCTTGAAAATTGACTTTATTAAAGAAAAATCCATTCCCCATTGAAAACTATTGAAAGTGACTTTTCCCCATTGGTTATAATGGAGTAAAGATGGCCGCCATCCCCTGAGGTAATCACTTCATAACCGTTAGGCACGAGACTGTTAATTGAGCTACGCCATCACCTGAGCCCCAGTCTAACTGAAAAACTTCAGAATCCGCCATTACAGAGCGCGGTGGGTGGGAGCAGCAGGGGGCATGTCATTGTGGGCGGCACCAAGCTGAGCGCTCTGACATCAGAGCAAGGGGAAAATCGATCCTGCTGCACAGCGGAACGAATCTACACTATCCCGACGGAAGCGGAGGACCGGAAGGGTCCGGATTAACTAAGGGGGCACAGTATGTCGCAGCACGGAGACGTCGCAGCACTCGGCAACGCTAATGCAGCTGAAAGACAGAGTGTCAATAGAGAGTCCGGCAGCGCAGCGGTGCAAGGAGTGGCGCCCATCATGCCGGTGCTGATGCCATATACCCCGGGTGGCCCATGGCTTCCAATGTATGAAGGTGAGCCTAATACCCTTGACGATTTCAGAGAAAAGATGCTGGCCCATTTTGACATGTTCCCTGTGGGTGAGGTTCAGCGTGTTAGTCTCCTGATGATGCAGTTAAGTGGCCATGCTAAGCGAGAAGTCACAGCATGGGCAGCTGATCTAAAAGGCACTGTTGAACGCATATTTGCTGGATTAAAAGCTACATTTGAAACCACGGCCAGCAGCAAAGCTAAAATACGATTCTTTAGTTGCAAACAAAAAGCTAATGAGGGCGTGAGAGACTTTGCCTTAAACCTGCAGGAAGCCCTTAAATCACTTACACTGGCTGAACCCATTTTTAACACGGGAGCAGATAAACTGCTAAGAGATCAATTTATTGAGGGACTCTACACCCCTTCTCACCGGGGGCATGTGAGCATGCTTGTTTTTAAGAACCCTGAATTGACATTTGCCCAATTAAAAGAGAGCGCTATACGTCTCCAGCTGGCAGAGGCACCTCGGGATCAGGATCCTGCGCAACCCATGGCAGAGGCACCTCAACAACAGGGAGTGCCAGTGACATCAGCTATGTCTGGGGCCATTGCTAAGCCCCTGGGGCCCAGTACTAATGAGGCTCTTCAACAAAACTCTTTAGCTGATGTTGTTGCTTCAATGGCTAAAACCATGCAGGAGATGAGAGGACAGAAGATGGAGTTGGCAAACTGTAGAGAGGATGTTCCATGGATGAGACCCCGGAGATACCCGACATGGAGAGGACGACCCCGCGACCGCTACCAACCGGATGGACAGCCCATTTGCCGCCGTTGCCAGCAGCCGGACCACTTTGCACGAGATTGTGATTTAAACGGGAATCCCCTGGGAATGCGGGCCGCTTCGCAGGAATGAACTTTCAAGGCCCAACACCCTGGCACGACAGGTACATCGGAGGACGACCCATTATCCCTATCGTGCTGGACGGAATTCCCCTCAACGCTTTGCTGGACACAGGTTCCCAGATTTCATCTATACCGTATATCGTTTATAAGAGGTACTGGGCTGATGCAGATATTGATAAAGGGCCCTCTGATGTTGAACTAGATATATGGGCCAGTAATGGTAAGTTGGTACCGAAACTAGGATTCAGGGAGATGACCATAAAGATTGGTAAAGTAGAATTGAAGAAACAGGGTATAATTGTTGTTGATGTTGACCGGCGGAACTGTGAACCCACTGTATTAATAGGAATGAATGTGTTAGAGAACTGCTTTTCCGAAGTCATTTCTGTCTTACAGCAAACGTTTCAGTGCCTCAGTCTTTCATTTGGACAATAGCCATCTATCCAGGATCAGGATCGTCACCGCTGGGAGAACCTGCTGCTGATCAAGTAAGTGCCTGTCCCCTCATGATACCCCTTACACTGTGCATTGCCTGAGGCCACAGCACCGGGTCAAGCCACCCGTGACATCCCCCTCAAGAGACAGACTCCATTGGTCCGGTGCTGGGTATCCCGGTCTCCTGGGCGTCACAAGATGATAGAGATAGAGATGATAGAGATGATAGAGATAGAGAGGATAGAGATAGAGATGATAGAGATGATAGAGATGATAGAGATAGAGATGATAGAGATAGAGATGATAGAGATAGAGATGATAGAGATAGAGATGATAGAGATAGAGATAGAGATGATAGAGATAGAGATAGAGATGATAGAGATAGAGATGATAGAGATAGAGATGATAGAGATAGAGATAGAGATGATAGAGAAGAGATGATAGAGATAGAGATGATAGAGATAGAGATAGAGATGATAGAGATAGAGATGATAGAGATAGAGATGATAGAGATAGAGATGATAGAGATGATAGAGATAGAGAGGATAGAGATAGAGATGATAGAGATGATAGAGATGATAGAGATAGAGATGATAGAGATAGAGATGATAGAGATAGAGATAGAGATGATAGAGATGATAGAAATAGAGATAGAGATGATAGAGATAGAGATAGAGATGATAGAATTAGAGATGATAGAGATAGAGATGATAGAGATAGAGATAGAGATGATAGAGAAGAAATGATAGAGATAGAGATGATAGAGATAGAAATAGAGATGATAGAGATAGAGATGATAGAGATAGAGATGATAGAGATAGAGATGATAGAGATAGAGATGATAGAGATAGAGATAGAGATAGAGATGATAGAGATAGAGATAGAGATGATAAAGATGATGAAAGAGATAATGATAGAGATAGAGATAGAGATGATAGAGATAGAGATGATAGAGATAGAGATGATAGAGATGATAGAGATAGAGATGATAGAGATGATAGAGATAGGGATGATAGAGATAGAGATGATAGAGATAGAGATGATAGAGATAGAGATGATAGAGATATAGATAGAGATGATAGAGATAGAGATGATAGAGATGATAGAGATAGAGATAAAGATGATAGAGATGATAGAGATAGAGATGATAGAGATAGAGATGATAGAGATAGAGATGGTACAGATGATAGAGATAGAGATGATAGAGATAGAGATGATAGAGATAGAGATGATAGAGATAGAGATGATAGAGATGATAGAGATATAGAGATGATAGAGATAATGATAGAGATGATATAGATAGAGATGACAGAGATAGAGATGATAAAGATAGAGATGATAGAGATAGAGATGATAGAGATAGAGATGATAGAGAAAGAGATGATAGAGATAGAGATGATAGAGATAGAGATGATAGAGATAGAGATAGAGATGTTAGAGATAGAGATAGAGATGATATAGATAGAGATGATAGAGATAGAGATGATAGAGATAGAGATGATAGAGATAGAGATGATAGAGATAGAGATAGAGATGTTAGAGATAGAGATAGAGATGATATAGATAGAGATGATAGAGATAGAGATGATAAAGATAGAGATGATAGAGATAGAGATAATAGAGATAGAGATGATAGAGATAGAGATAATAGAGATAGAGATGATAGAGATAGAGATGATAGAGATAGAGATGATAGAGATAGAGATGATAGAGATAGAGATAGAGATAGAGATGATAGAGATAGAGATGATAGAGATAGAGATAGATATGATAGAGATAGAGATGATAGAGATAGAGATGATAGAGATAGAGATAGAGATTATAGAGATGATAGAGATAGAGATGATAGAGATAGAGATGATAGAGATAGAGATAGATATGATAGAGATAGAGATGATAGAGATAGAGATGATAGAGATAGAGATGATAGAGATAGAGATAGAGATGATAGAGATAGAGATAGAGATGATAGAGATATAGAGATGATAGAGATAATGATAGAGATGATAGAGATAGAGATGATAGAGATAGAGATGATAGAGATAGAGATGATAGAGATAGAGATAGAGATGATAGAGATAGAGATAGATATGATAGAGATAGAGATGATAGAGATGAAAGAGATAGAGATGATAGAGATGATAGAGATGGAGATAGAGATGATAGAGAAAGAGATGATAGAGATGATAGAGATGATAGAGATAGAGATGATAGAGATGATAGAGATAGAGATGATAGAGATAGAGATGATAGAGATAGAGATGATAGAGATAGAGATGATAGAGATAGAGATAGAGATGATAGAGATAGAGATGATAGAGATAGAGATGATAGAGATAGAGATAGAGATGATAGAGATAGAGATAGAGATGATAGAGATAGAGATGATAGAGATAGAGATGATAGAGATAGAGATGATAGAGATAGAGATTATAGAGATAGAGATGATAGAGATAGAGATGATATAGAGATAGAGATGATAGAGATAGAGATAGAGATGATAGAGATAGAGATGATAGAGATAGAGATGATAGAGATAGAGATGATAGAGATAGAGATGATAGAGATAGAGATAGAGATGATAGAGATAGAGATGATAGAGATAGAGATAGAGATGATAGAGAAAGAGATGATAGAGATAGAGATGATAGAGATAGAGATAGAGATGATAGAGATAGAGACAGAGATGATAGATATGATAGAGATAGAGATGATAGAGATAGAAATGATAGAGATAGAGATAGAGATGATAGAGATAGAGATGATAGAGATAGAGATGATAGAGATAGAGATGATAGAGATGATAGAGATATAGAGATGATAGAGATAATGATAGAGATGATAGAGATAGAGATGATAGAGATAGAGATGATAGAGATGATAGAGATAGAGATGATAGAGATAGAGATGATAGAGATAGAGATGATAGAGATAGAGATGATAGAGAAAGAGATGATAGAGATAGAGATGATTGAGATAGAGATAGAGATGATAGAGATAGAGATGATAGAGATAGAGATGATAGAGATAGAGATGATAGAGATAGAGATAGAGATAGAGATGATATAGATAGAGATGATAGAGATAGAGATGATAGAGATAGAGATGATAGAGATAGAGATAGAGATGATAGAGATAGAGATGATAGAGATAGAGATGATAGAGATAGAGATGATATAGAGATAGAGATGATAGAGATAGAGATAGAGATGATAGAGATAGAGATGATAGAGATAGAGATGATAGAGATAGAGATGATAGAGATAGAGATAGAGATAGAGATGATAGAGATAGAGAAAGAGATGATAGAGATAGAGATGATAGAGACAGAGATGATAGAGATAGAGATAGAGATGATAGAGATAGAGATGATAGAAATAGAGATAGAGATAGAGATGATAGAGAGAGATGATAGAGATAGAGATGATAGAGATAGAGATGAAAGAGATAGAGATGATAGAGACAGAGATGATAGAGATAGAGATAGAGATGAAAGAGATAGAGATGATAGAGATAGAGATGATAGAGATAGAGATGATAGAGATTATAGAGATAGAGAGGATAGAGATAGAGATGATAGAGATGATAGAGATGATAGAGATAGAGATGATAGAGATAGAGATGATAGAGATAGAGATAGAGATGATAGAGATAGAGATGATAGAGATAGAGATAGAGATGATAGAGATAGAGATGATAGAGATAGAGATGATAGAGATAGAGATGATAGAGATAGAGATAGAGATGATAGAGAAGAGATGATAGAGATAGAGATGATAGAGATAGAGATAGAGATGATAGAGATAGAGATGATAGAGATAGAGATGATAGAGATAGAGATGATAGAGATGATAGAGATAGAGAGGATAGAGATAGAGATGATCGAGATGATAGAGATGATAGAGATAGAGATGATAGAGATAGAGATGATAGAGATAGAGATAGAGATGATAGAGATAGAGATGATAGAAATATAGATAGAGATGATAGAGATAGAGATAGAGATAATAGAATTAGAGATGATAGAGATAGAGATGATAGAGATAGAGATAGAGATGATAGAGAAGAAATGATAGAGATAGAGATGATAGAGATAGAAATAGAGATGATTTTAGAGATAGATATATAGATGATAGAGTTAGAGATGATAGAGATAGAGATGATAGAGATAGAGATAGAGATGAAAGAGATAGAGATAGAGATAGAGATGATAGAGATAGAGATGATAGAGATAGAGATGACAGAGATAGAGATGATAGAGATAGAGATGATAGAGATGATAGAGATAGAGATGATAGAGATAGAGATAGAGATGATAGAGATAGAGATAGAGATGATATAGATAGAGATGATAGAGATAGAGATGATAGAGATAGAGATAGAGATAATAGAGATAGAGATAGAGATGATAGAGATAGAGATGATAGAGATAGAATAAAATATCGATATTTGCAGATGATACAAAACTATGTAAAGCAGTTAATACAAGAGAAGATAGTATTCTGCTACAGATGGATCTGGATAAGTTGGAAACTTGGGCTGAAAGGTGGCAGATGAGGTTTAACAATGATAAATGTAAGGTTATACACATGGGAAGAGGGAATCAATATCACCATTACACACTGAACGGGAAACCACTGGGTAAATCTGACAGGGAGAAGGACTTGGGGATCCTAGTTAATGATAAACTTACCTGGAGCAGCCAGTGCCAGGCAGCAGCTGCCAAGGCAAACAGGATCATGGGGTGCATTAAAAGAGGTCTGGATACACATGATGAGAGCATTATACTGCCTCTGTACAAATCCCTAGTTAGACCGCACATGGAGTACTGTGTCCAGTTTTGGGCACCGGTGCTCAGGAAGGATATAATGGAACTAGAGAGAGTACAAAGGAGGGCAACAAAATTAATAAAGGGGATGGGAGAACTACAATACCCAGATAGATTAGCGAAATTAGGATTATTTAGTCTAGAAAAAAGACGACTGAGGGGCGATCTAATAACCATGTATAAGTATATAAGGGGACAATACAAATATCTCGCTGAGGATCTGTTTATACCAAGGAAGGTGACGGGCACAAGGGGGCATTCTTTGCGTCTGGAGGAGAGAAGGTTTTTCCACCAACATAGAAGAGGATTCTTTACTGTTAGGGCAGTGAGAATCTGGAATTGCTTGCCTGAGGAGGTGGTGATGGCGAACTCAGTCGAGGGGTTCAAGAGAGGCCTGGATGTCTTCCTGGAGCAGAACAATATTGTATCATACAATTATTAGGTTCTGTAGAAGGACGTAGATCTGGGTATTTATTATGATGGAATATAGGCTGAACTGGATGGACAAATGTCTTTTTTCGGCCTTACTAACTATGTTACTATGTTACTATGTTAGACAGAGATGATAGAGATAGAGATGATAGAGATAGAGATGATAGAGATAGAGATGATAGAGATAGAGATAGAGATAGAGATGATAGAGATGATAGAGATAGAGATAGAGATGATAGAGATAGAGATGATAGAGATGATGATAGAGATAGAGATGATAGAGATGATGATAGAGATAATGATAGAGATAGAGATAGAGATGATAGAGATAGAGATGATAGAGATAGAGATGATAGAGATAGAGAGGATAGAGACGATAGAGATAGTGATGATAGAGATAGAGATGATAGAGATGATGATAGAGATAATGATAGAGATAGAGATGTTAAAGATAGAGATGATAGAGATAGAGATGATAGAGATAGAGATGATAGAGATGATAGAGATAGAGATGATAGAGATAGAGATGATAGAGATAGGGATGATAGAGATAGAGATAGAGATGATAGAGATAGAGATAGAGATGATAGAGATAGAGATTATAGAGATGATAGAGATAGAGATGATAGAGATAGAGATGATAGAGATAGAGATGATAGAGATGATAGAGATAGAGATGATAGAGATAGAGATGATAGAGATAGAGATGATAGAGATAGAGATGATAGAGATAGAGATAGAGATGATAGAGATAGAGATAGAGATGATAGAGATAGAGATGATAGAGATAGAGATGATAGAGATAGAGATGATAGAGATAGAGATAGAGATGATAGAGATGATAGAGATAGAGATGATAGAGATAGAGATGATAGAGATAGAGATGATAGAGATAGAGATGATAGATCCAGAGATGATAAAGATAGAGATGATAGAGATAGAGATGATAGAGATAGAGATGATATAGATAGAGATAGAGATAGAGATGATAGAGATAGAGATGATAGAGAAAGAGATGATAGAGATAGAGATAGAGATGATAGAAATAGAGATGATAGAGATAGAGATAGAGATGATAGAGATAGAGATAGAGATAGAGATGATAGAGATAGAGATGATAGAGATAGAGATGATAGAGATAGAGATGATAGAGATAGAGATGATAGAGATGATAGAGATAGAGATGATAGAGATAGAGATGATAGAGATAGAGATGATAGAGAAAGAGATAGAGATGATAGAGATAGAGATGATAGAGATGATAGAGATGATAGAGATAGAGATGATAGAGATAGAGATAGAGATGACAGAGATAGAGATGATAGAGATAGAGATGATAGAGATAGAGATGATAGAGATGATAGATATATAGAGATGATAGAGATAATGATAGAGATGATAGAGATAGAGATGATAGAGATAGAGATGATAGAGATAGAGATGATAGAGATAGAGATAGAGATGATAGAGATAGAGATAGAGATGATAGAGATGATAGAGATAGAGATGATAGAGATAGAGATGATAGAGAGAGAGAGAGAGATGATATAGATAGAGATGATAGAGATAGAGATGAT
Source organism: Ranitomeya imitator (assembly GCF_032444005.1). NCBI lineage: Eukaryota > Metazoa > Chordata > Amphibia > Anura > Dendrobatidae > Ranitomeya > Ranitomeya imitator. The sequence goes on along the minus strand of NW_027194411.1, from coordinate 29,094 downwards.
AGAGATAGAGATGATAGAGATGATAGAGATATAGAGATGATAGAGATAGAGATGATAGAGATAGAGATGATAGAGATAGAGATGATAGAGATGATAGAGATAGAGATGATAGAGATAGAGATGATAGAGATAGAGATAGAGATAGAGATGATAGAGATAGAGATGATAGAGATAGAGATAGAGATGATAGAGATAGAGATGATAGAGATGATGATAGAGATAGAGATGATAGAGATGATGATAGAGATAATGATAGAGATAGAGATAGAGATGATAGAGATAGAGATGATAGAGATAGAGAATGTGGCACCCCTAGGGGTATTTGCCACAAAAATAGTTACTGACAGTAAGTACAAATACTAAAATAGCAAGACTGCACTACCACCTCCGGCCAGAAGGGGGAGCTCCAGAGACTCCCCTTGATCCATTCTGGTCTGAGAGAAGAAATGGCAGTTGGGCCAAGGAGCTGATAGTGAGAGGTCATACAGTTGAATCTCTAACAGCCCTGTGACTGTTGCCAGGCCTAAATCACCGGCCTGAGGAGAAGAGGGATAGAGAAAAAGGACATTGTGAGAACCGGGTAGCATTAATCACTACCCAGAACAGGCGCAAAGACGGATACTGGATCCGTGGCTGTATTCATTATATATAATACAGCAACCGGAAAAACGTGAGGTGATATCAGCTTCACTAGGGTCGGATGCAGCAACAGACACAGAGTTCAGCGGTACTCCCAGAGGGGGTAAACCGATAAAAGGACTCGGGTTGCCCGTCGAACCAGGACCCAGAGGGGACAGATTGGGCCGGCAGCCAGTTCACATACAGCAGCAGGGCCACACAGAAATTGCGCACAATAAGAGGCGAAGACCCCGGCAGGGTCAAAGTAACTCAGAGTTCCCATACAGACTCCGGTGACAGGACTGGTTGTAAATCCTTTTATGTTAAAGTAAACTGGTTAAACATTTCAGTGCCTCAGTCTTTCATTTGGACAATAGCCATCTATCCAGGATCAGGATCGTCACCGCTGGGAGAACCTGCTGCTGATCAAGTAAGTGCCTGTCCCCTCATGATACCCCTTACACTGTGCATTGCCTGAGGCCACAGCACCGGGTCAAGCCACCCGTGACATCCCCCTCAAGAGACAGACTCCATTGGTCCGGTGCTGGGTATCTCGGTCTCCTGGGTGTCACAATTGGCGTCACGAACAGGATCTAGCCAGCCCGTATACCGGGTATTGTGTGCCGTGATTGGAGCCCAAAACTGTGAAAACTGGGATGAAAAATCTTGAAAATTGACTTTATTAAAGAAAAATCCATTCCCCATTGAAAACTATTGAAAGTGACTTTTCCCCATTGGTTATAATGGAGTAAAGATGGCCGCCATCCCCTGAGGTAATCACTTCATAACCGTTAGGCACGAGACTGTTAATTGAGCTACGCCATCACCTGAGCCCCAGTCTAACTGAAAAACTTCAGAATCCGCCATTACAGAGCGCGGTGGGTGGGAGCAGCAGGGGGCATGTCATTGTGGGCGGCACCAAGCTGAGCGCTCTGACATCAGAGCAAGGGGAAAATCGATCCTGCTGCACAGCGGAACGAATCTACACTATCCCGACGGAAGCGGAGGACCGGAAGGGTCCGGATTAACTAAGGGGGCACAGTATGTCGCAGCACGGAGACGTCGCAGCACTCGGCAACGCTAATGCAGCTGAAAGACAGAGTGTCAATAGAGAGTCCGGCAGCGCAGCGGTGCAAGGAGTGGCGCCCATCATGCCGGTGCTGATGCCATATACCCCGGGTGGCCCATGGCTTCCAATGTATGAAGGTGAGCCTAATACCCTTGACGATTTCAGAGAAAAGATGCTGGCCCATTTTGACATGTTCCCTGTGGGTGAGGTTCAGCGTGTTAGTCTCCTGATGATGCAGTTAAGTGGCCATGCTAAGCGAGAAGTCACAGCATGGGCAGCTGATCTAAAAGGCACTGTTGAACGCATATTTGCTGGATTAAAAGCTACATTTGAAACCACGGCCAGCAGCAAAGCTAAAATACGATTCTTTAGTTGCAAACAAAAAGCTAATGAGGGCGTGAGAGACTTTGCCTTAAACCTGCAGGAAGCCCTTAAATCACTTACACTGGCTGAACCCATTTTTAACACGGGAGCAGATAAACTGCTAAGAGATCAATTTATTGAGGGACTCTACACCCCTTCTCACCGGGGGCATGTGAGCATGCTTGTTTTTAAGAACCCTGAATTGACATTTGCCCAATTAAAAGAGAGCGCTATACGTCTCCAGCTGGCAGAGGCACCTCGGGATCAGGATCCTGCGCAACCCATGGCAGAGGCACCTCAACAACAGGGAGTGCCAGTGACATCAGCTATGTCTGGGGCCATTGCTAAGCCCCTGGGGCCCAGTACTAATGAGGCTCTTCAACAAAACTCTTTAGCTGATGTTGTTGCTTCAATGGCTAAAACCATGCAGGAGATGAGAGGACAGAAGATGGAGTTGGCAAACTGTAGAGAGGATGTTCCATGGATGAGACCCCGGAGATACCCGACATGGAGAGGACGACCCCGCGACCGCTACCAACCGGATGGACAGCCCATTTGCCGCCGTTGCCAGCAGCCGGACCACTTTGCACGAGATTGTGATTTAAACGGGAATCCCCTGGGAATGCGGGCCGCTTCGCAGGAATGAACTTTCAAGGCCCAACACCCTGGCACGACAGGTACATCGGAGGACGACCCATTATCCCTATCGTGCTGGACGGAATTCCCCTCAACGCTTTGCTGGACACAGGTTCCCAGATTTCATCTATACCGTATATCGTTTATAAGAGGTACTGGGCTGATGCAGATATTGATAAAGGGCCCTCTGATGTTGAACTAGATATATGGGCCAGTAATGGTAAGTTGGTACCGAAACTAGGATTCAGGGAGATGACCATAAAGATTGGTAAAGTAGAATTGAAGAAACAGGGTATAATTGTTGTTGATGTTGACCGGCGGAACTGTGAACCCACTGTATTAATAGGAATGAATGTGTTAGAGAACTGCTTTTCCGAAGTCATTTCTGTCTTACAGCAAACGTTTCAGTGCCTCAGTCTTTCATTTGGACAATAGCCATCTATCCAGGATCAGGATCGTCACCGCTGGGAGAACCTGCTGCTGATCAAGTAAGTGCCTGTCCCCTCATGATACCCCTTACACTGTGCATTGCCTGAGGCCACAGCACCGGGTCAAGCCACCCGTGACATCCCCCTCAAGAGACAGACTCCATTGGTCCGGTGCTGGGTATCCCGGTCTCCTGGGCGTCACAAGATGATAGAGATAGAGATGATAGAGATGATAGAGATAGAGAGGATAGAGATAGAGATGATAGAGATGATAGAGATGATAGAGATAGAGATGATAGAGATAGAGATGATAGAGATAGAGATGATAGAGATAGAGATGATAGAGATAGAGATAGAGATGATAGAGATAGAGATAGAGATGATAGAGATAGAGATGATAGAGATAGAGATGATAGAGATAGAGATAGAGATGATAGAGAAGAGATGATAGAGATAGAGATGATAGAGATAGAGATAGAGATGATAGAGATAGAGATGATAGAGATAGAGATGATAGAGATAGAGATGATAGAGATGATAGAGATAGAGAGGATAGAGATAGAGATGATAGAGATGATAGAGATGATAGAGATAGAGATGATAGAGATAGAGATGATAGAGATAGAGATAGAGATGATAGAGATGATAGAAATAGAGATAGAGATGATAGAGATAGAGATAGAGATGATAGAATTAGAGATGATAGAGATAGAGATGATAGAGATAGAGATAGAGATGATAGAGAAGAAATGATAGAGATAGAGATGATAGAGATAGAAATAGAGATGATAGAGATAGAGATGATAGAGATAGAGATGATAGAGATAGAGATGATAGAGATAGAGATGATAGAGATAGAGATAGAGATAGAGATGATAGAGATAGAGATAGAGATGATAAAGATGATGAAAGAGATAATGATAGAGATAGAGATAGAGATGATAGAGATAGAGATGATAGAGATAGAGATGATAGAGATGATAGAGATAGAGATGATAGAGATGATAGAGATAGGGATGATAGAGATAGAGATGATAGAGATAGAGATGATAGAGATAGAGATGATAGAGATATAGATAGAGATGATAGAGATAGAGATGATAGAGATGATAGAGATAGAGATAAAGATGATAGAGATGATAGAGATAGAGATGATAGAGATAGAGATGATAGAGATAGAGATGGTACAGATGATAGAGATAGAGATGATAGAGATAGAGATGATAGAGATAGAGATGATAGAGATAGAGATGATAGAGATGATAGAGATATAGAGATGATAGAGATAATGATAGAGATGATATAGATAGAGATGACAGAGATAGAGATGATAAAGATAGAGATGATAGAGATAGAGATGATAGAGATAGAGATGATAGAGAAAGAGATGATAGAGATAGAGATGATAGAGATAGAGATGATAGAGATAGAGATAGAGATGTTAGAGATAGAGATAGAGATGATATAGATAGAGATGATAGAGATAGAGATGATAGAGATAGAGATGATAGAGATAGAGATGATAGAGATAGAGATAGAGATGTTAGAGATAGAGATAGAGATGATATAGATAGAGATGATAGAGATAGAGATGATAAAGATAGAGATGATAGAGATAGAGATAATAGAGATAGAGATGATAGAGATAGAGATAATAGAGATAGAGATGATAGAGATAGAGATGATAGAGATAGAGATGATAGAGATAGAGATGATAGAGATAGAGATAGAGATAGAGATGATAGAGATAGAGATGATAGAGATAGAGATAGATATGATAGAGATAGAGATGATAGAGATAGAGATGATAGAGATAGAGATAGAGATTATAGAGATGATAGAGATAGAGATGATAGAGATAGAGATGATAGAGATAGAGATAGATATGATAGAGATAGAGATGATAGAGATAGAGATGATAGAGATAGAGATGATAGAGATAGAGATAGAGATGATAGAGATAGAGATAGAGATGATAGAGATATAGAGATGATAGAGATAATGATAGAGATGATAGAGATAGAGATGATAGAGATAGAGATGATAGAGATAGAGATGATAGAGATAGAGATAGAGATGATAGAGATAGAGATAGATATGATAGAGATAGAGATGATAGAGATGAAAGAGATAGAGATGATAGAGATGATAGAGATGGAGATAGAGATGATAGAGAAAGAGATGATAGAGATGATAGAGATGATAGAGATAGAGATGATAGAGATGATAGAGATAGAGATGATAGAGATAGAGATGATAGAGATAGAGATGATAGAGATAGAGATGATAGAGATAGAGATAGAGATGATAGAGATAGAGATGATAGAGATAGAGATGATAGAGATAGAGATAGAGATGATAGAGATAGAGATAGAGATGATAGAGATAGAGATGATAGAGATAGAGATGATAGAGATAGAGATGATAGAGATAGAGATTATAGAGATAGAGATGATAGAGATAGAGATGATATAGAGATAGAGATGATAGAGATAGAGATAGAGATGATAGAGATAGAGATGATAGAGATAGAGATGATAGAGATAGAGATGATAGAGATAGAGATGATAGAGATAGAGATAGAGATGATAGAGATAGAGATGATAGAGATAGAGATAGAGATGATAGAGAAAGAGATGATAGAGATAGAGATGATAGAGATAGAGATAGAGATGATAGAGATAGAGACAGAGATGATAGATATGATAGAGATAGAGATGATAGAGATAGAAATGATAGAGATAGAGATAGAGATGATAGAGATAGAGATGATAGAGATAGAGATGATAGAGATAGAGATGATAGAGATGATAGAGATATAGAGATGATAGAGATAATGATAGAGATGATAGAGATAGAGATGATAGAGATAGAGATGATAGAGATGATAGAGATAGAGATGATAGAGATAGAGATGATAGAGATAGAGATGATAGAGATAGAGATGATAGAGAAAGAGATGATAGAGATAGAGATGATTGAGATAGAGATAGAGATGATAGAGATAGAGATGATAGAGATAGAGATGATAGAGATAGAGATGATAGAGATAGAGATAGAGATAGAGATGATATAGATAGAGATGATAGAGATAGAGATGATAGAGATAGAGATGATAGAGATAGAGATAGAGATGATAGAGATAGAGATGATAGAGATAGAGATGATAGAGATAGAGATGATATAGAGATAGAGATGATAGAGATAGAGATAGAGATGATAGAGATAGAGATGATAGAGATAGAGATGATAGAGATAGAGATGATAGAGATAGAGATAGAGATAGAGATGATAGAGATAGAGAAAGAGATGATAGAGATAGAGATGATAGAGACAGAGATGATAGAGATAGAGATAGAGATGATAGAGATAGAGATGATAGAAATAGAGATAGAGATAGAGATGATAGAGAGAGATGATAGAGATAGAGATGATAGAGATAGAGATGAAAGAGATAGAGATGATAGAGACAGAGATGATAGAGATAGAGATAGAGATGAAAGAGATAGAGATGATAGAGATAGAGATGATAGAGATAGAGATGATAGAGATTATAGAGATAGAGAGGATAGAGATAGAGATGATAGAGATGATAGAGATGATAGAGATAGAGATGATAGAGATAGAGATGATAGAGATAGAAATAGAGATGATAGAGATAGAGATGATAGAGATAGAGATAGAGATGATAGAGATAGAGATGATAGAGATAGAGATGATAGAGATAGAGATGATAGAGATAGAGATAGAGATGATAGAGAAGAGATGATAGAGATAGAGATGATAGAGATAGAGATAGAGATGATAGAGATAGAGATGATAGAGATAGAGATGATAGAGATAGAGATGATAGAGATGATAGAGATAGAGAGGATAGAGATAGAGATGATCGAGATGATAGAGATGATAGAGATAGAGATGATAGAGATAGAGATGATAGAGATAGAGATAGAGATGATAGAGATAGAGATGATAGAAATATAGATAGAGATGATAGAGATAGAGATAGAGATAATAGAATTAGAGATGATAGAGATAGAGATGATAGAGATAGAGATAGAGATGATAGAGAAGAAATGATAGAGATAGAGATGATAGAGATAGAAATAGAGATGATTTTAGAGATAGATATATAGATGATAGAGTTAGAGATGATAGAGATAGAGATGATAGAGATAGAGATAGAGATGAAAGAGATAGAGATAGAGATAGAGATGATAGAGATAGAGATGATAGAGATAGAGATGACAGAGATAGAGATGATAGAGATAGAGATGATAGAGATGATAGAGATAGAGATGATAGAGATAGAGATAGAGATGATAGAGATAGAGATAGAGATGATATAGATAGAGATGATAGAGATAGAGATGATAGAGATAGAGATAGAGATAATAGAGATAGAGATAGAGATGATAGAGATAGAGATGATAGAGATAGAATAAAATATCGATATTTGCAGATGATACAAAACTATGTAAAGCAGTTAATACAAGAGAAGATAGTATTCTGCTACAGATGGATCTGGATAAGTTGGAAACTTGGGCTGAAAGGTGGCAGATGAGGTTTAACAATGATAAATGTAAGGTTATACACATGGGAAGAGGGAATCAATATCACCATTACACACTGAACGGGAAACCACTGGGTAAATCTGACAGGGAGAAGGACTTGGGGATCCTAGTTAATGATAAACTTACCTGGAGCAGCCAGTGCCAGGCAGCAGCTGCCAAGGCAAACAGGATCATGGGGTGCATTAAAAGAGGTCTGGATACACATGATGAGAGCATTATACTGCCTCTGTACAAATCCCTAGTTAGACCGCACATGGAGTACTGTGTCCAGTTTTGGGCACCGGTGCTCAGGAAGGATATAATGGAACTAGAGAGAGTACAAAGGAGGGCAACAAAATTAATAAAGGGGATGGGAGAACTACAATACCCAGATAGATTAGCGAAATTAGGATTATTTAGTCTAGAAAAAAGACGACTGAGGGGCGATCTAATAACCATGTATAAGTATATAAGGGGACAATACAAATATCTCGCTGAGGATCTGTTTATACCAAGGAAGGTGACGGGCACAAGGGGGCATTCTTTGCGTCTGGAGGAGAGAAGGTTTTTCCACCAACATAGAAGAGGATTCTTTACTGTTAGGGCAGTGAGAATCTGGAATTGCTTGCCTGAGGAGGTGGTGATGGCGAACTCAGTCGAGGGGTTCAAGAGAGGCCTGGATGTCTTCCTGGAGCAGAACAATATTGTATCATACAATTATTAGGTTCTGTAGAAGGACGTAGATCTGGGTATTTATTATGATGGAATATAGGCTGAACTGGATGGACAAATGTCTTTTTTCGGCCTTACTAACTATGTTACTATGTTACTATGTTAGACAGAGATGATAGAGATAGAGATGATAGAGATAGAGATGATAGAGATAGAGATGATAGAGATAGAGATAGAGATAGAGATGATAGAGATGATAGAGATAGAGATAGAGATGATAGAGATAGAGATGATAGAGATGATGATAGAGATAGAGATGATAGAGATGATGATAGAGATAATGATAGAGATAGAGATAGAGATGATAGAGATAGAGATGATAGAGATAGAGATGATAGAGATAGAGAGGATAGAGACGATAGAGATAGTGATGATAGAGATAGAGATGATAGAGATGATGATAGAGATAATGATAGAGATAGAGATGTTAAAGATAGAGATGATAGAGATAGAGATGATAGAGATAGAGATGATAGAGATGATAGAGATAGAGATGATAGAGATAGAGATGATAGAGATAGGGATGATAGAGATAGAGATAGAGATGATAGAGATAGAGATAGAGATGATAGAGATAGAGATTATAGAGATGATAGAGATAGAGATGATAGAGATAGAGATGATAGAGATAGAGATGATAGAGATGATAGAGATAGAGATGATAGAGATAGAGATGATAGAGATAGAGATGATAGAGATAGAGATGATAGAGATAGAGATAGAGATGATAGAGATAGAGATAGAGATGATAGAGATAGAGATGATAGAGATAGAGATGATAGAGATAGAGATGATAGAGATAGAGATAGAGATGATAGAGATGATAGAGATAGAGATGATAGAGATAGAGATGATAGAGATAGAGATGATAGAGATAGAGATGATAGATCCAGAGATGATAAAGATAGAGATGATAGAGATAGAGATGATAGAGATAGAGATGATATAGATAGAGATAGAGATAGAGATGATAGAGATAGAGATGATAGAGAAAGAGATGATAGAGATAGAGATAGAGATGATAGAAATAGAGATGATAGAGATAGAGATAGAGATGATAGAGATAGAGATAGAGATAGAGATGATAGAGATAGAGATGATAGAGATAGAGATGATAGAGATAGAGATGATAGAGATAGAGATGATAGAGATGATAGAGATAGAGATGATAGAGATAGAGATGATAGAGATAGAGATGATAGAGAAAGAGATAGAGATGATAGAGATAGAGATGATAGAGATGATAGAGATGATAGAGATAGAGATGATAGAGATAGAGATAGAGATGACAGAGATAGAGATGATAGAGATAGAGATGATAGAGATAGAGATGATAGAGATGATAGATATATAGAGATGATAGAGATAATGATAGAGATGATAGAGATAGAGATGATAGAGATAGAGATGATAGAGATAGAGATGATAGAGATAGAGATAGAGATGATAGAGATAGAGATAGAGATGATAGAGATGATAGAGATAGAGATGATAGAGATAGAGATGATAGAGAGAGAGAGAGATGATATAGATAGAGATGATAGAGATAGAGATGATAGAGATAGAGATGATAGAGATGATAGAGATATAGAGATGATAGAGATAGAGATGATAGAGATAGAGATGATAGAGATAGAGATGATAGAGATGATAGAGATAGAGATGATAGAGATAGAGATGATAGAGATAGAGATAGAGATAGAGATGATAGAGATAGAGATGATAGAGATAGAGATAGAGATGATAGAGATAGAGATGATAGAGATGATGATAGAGATAGAGATGATAGAGATGATGATAGAGATAATGATAGAGATAGAGATAGAGATGATAGAGATAGAGATGATAGAGATAGAGAATGTGGCACCCCTAGGGGTATTTGCCACAAAAATAGTTACTGACAGTAAGTACAAATACTAAAATAGCAAGACTGCACTACCACCTCCGGCCAGAAGGGGGAGCTCCAGAGACTCCCCTTGATCCATTCTGGTCTGAGAGAAGAAATGGCAGTTGGGCCAAGGAGCTGATAGTGAGAGGTCATACAGTTGAATCTCTAACAGCCCTGTGACTGTTGCCAGGCCTAAATCACCGGCCTGAGGAGAAGAGGGATAGAGAAAAAGGACATTGTGAGAACCGGGTAGCATTAATCACTACCCAGAACAGGCGCAAAGACGGATACTGGATCCGTGGCTGTATTCATTATATATAATACAGCAACCGGAAAAACGTGAGGTGATATCAGCTTCACTAGGGTCGGATGCAGCAACAGACACAGAGTTCAGCGGTACTCCCAGAGGGGGTAAACCGATAAAAGGACTCGGGTTGCCCGTCGAACCAGGACCCAGAGGGGACAGATTGGGCCGGCAGCCAGTTCACATACAGCAGCAGGGCCACACAGAAATTGCGCACAATAAGAGGCGAAGACCCCGGCAGGGTCAAAGTAACTCAGAGTTCCCATACAGACTCCGGTGACAGGACTGGTTGTAAATCCTTTTATGTTAAAGTAAACTGGTTAAACATTTCAGTGCCTCAGTCTTTCATTTGGACAATAGCCATCTATCCAGGATCAGGATCGTCACCGCTGGGAGAACCTGCTGCTGATCAAGTAAGTGCCTGTCCCCTCATGATACCCCTTACACTGTGCATTGCCTGAGGCCACAGCACCGGGTCAAGCCACCCGTGACATCCCCCTCAAGAGACAGACTCCATTGGTCCGGTGCTGGGTATCTCGGTCTCCTGGGTGTCACAATTGGCGTCACGAACAGGATCTAGCCAGCCCGTATACCGGGTATTGTGTGCCGTGATTGGAGCCCAAAACTGTGAAAACTGGGATGAAAAATCTTGAAAATTGACTTTATTAAAGAAAAATCCATTCCCCATTGAAAACTATTGAAAGTGACTTTTCCCCATTGGTTATAATGGAGTAAAGATGGCCGCCATCCCCTGAGGTAATCACTTCATAACCGTTAGGCACGAGACTGTTAATTGAGCTACGCCATCACCTGAGCCCCAGTCTAACTGAAAAACTTCAGAATCCGCCATTACAGAGCGCGGTGGGTGGGAGCAGCAGGGGGCATGTCATTGTGGGCGGCACCAAGCTGAGCGCTCTGACATCAGAGCAAGGGGAAAATCGATCCTGCTGCACAGCGGAACGAATCTACACTATCCCGACGGAAGCGGAGGACCGGAAGGGTCCGGATTAACTAAGGGGGCACAGTATGTCGCAGCACGGAGACGTCGCAGCACTCGGCAACGCTAATGCAGCTGAAAGACAGAGTGTCAATAGAGAGTCCGGCAGCGCAGCGGTGCAAGGAGTGGCGCCCATCATGCCGGTGCTGATGCCATATACCCCGGGTGGCCCATGGCTTCCAATGTATGAAGGTGAGCCTAATACCCTTGACGATTTCAGAGAAAAGATGCTGGCCCATTTTGACATGTTCCCTGTGGGTGAGGTTCAGCGTGTTAGTCTCCTGATGATGCAGTTAAGTGGCCATGCTAAGCGAGAAGTCACAGCATGGGCAGCTGATCTAAAAGGCACTGTTGAACGCATATTTGCTGGATTAAAAGCTACATTTGAAACCACGGCCAGCAGCAAAGCTAAAATACGATTCTTTAGTTGCAAACAAAAAGCTAATGAGGGCGTGAGAGACTTTGCCTTAAACCTGCAGGAAGCCCTTAAATCACTTACACTGGCTGAACCCATTTTTAACACGGGAGCAGATAAACTGCTAAGAGATCAATTTATTGAGGGACTCTACACCCCTTCTCACCGGGGGCATGTGAGCATGCTTGTTTTTAAGAACCCTGAATTGACATTTGCCCAATTAAAAGAGAGCGCTATACGTCTCCAGCTGGCAGAGGCACCTCGGGATCAGGATCCTGCGCAACCCATGGCAGAGGCACCTCAACAACAGGGAGTGCCAGTGACATCAGCTATGTCTGGGGCCATTGCTAAGCCCCTGGGGCCCAGTACTAATGAGGCTCTTCAACAAAACTCTTTAGCTGATGTTGTTGCTTCAATGGCTAAAACCATGCAGGAGATGAGAGGACAGAAGATGGAGTTGGCAAACTGTAGAGAGGATGTTCCATGGATGAGACCCCGGAGATACCCGACATGGAGAGGACGACCCCGCGACCGCTACCAACCGGATGGACAGCCCATTTGCCGCCGTTGCCAGCAGCCGGACCACTTTGCACGAGATTGTGATTTAAACGGGAATCCCCTGGGAATGCGGGCCGCTTCGCAGGAATGAACTTTCAAGGCCCAACACCCTGGCACGACAGGTACATCGGAGGACGACCCATTATCCCTATCGTGCTGGACGGAATTCCCCTCAACGCTTTGCTGGACACAGGTTCCCAGATTTCATCTATACCGTATATCGTTTATAAGAGGTACTGGGCTGATGCAGATATTGATAAAGGGCCCTCTGATGTTGAACTAGATATATGGGCCAGTAATGGTAAGTTGGTACCGAAACTAGGATTCAGGGAGATGACCATAAAGATTGGTAAAGTAGAATTGAAGAAACAGGGTATAATTGTTGTTGATGTTGACCGGCGGAACTGTGAACCCACTGTATTAATAGGAATGAATGTGTTAGAGAACTGCTTTTCCGAAGTCATTTCTGTCTTACAGCAAACGTTTCAGTGCCTCAGTCTTTCATTTGGACAATAGCCATCTATCCAGGATCAGGATCGTCACCGCTGGGAGAACCTGCTGCTGATCAAGTAAGTGCCTGTCCCCTCATGATACCCCTTACACTGTGCATTGCCTGAGGCCACAGCACCGGGTCAAGCCACCCGTGACATCCCCCTCAAGAGACAGACTCCATTGGTCCGGTGCTGGGTATCCCGGTCTCCTGGGCGTCACAAGATGATAGAGATAGAGATGATAGAGATGATAGAGATAGAGATGATAGAGATAGAGATGATAGAGATGATGATAGAGATAATGATAGAGATAGAGATGTTAGAGATAGAGATGATAGAGATAGAGATGATAGAGATAGAGATGATAGAGATGATAGAGATAGAGATGATAGAGATAGAGATGATAGAGATAGGGATGATAGAGATAGAGATGATAGAGATAGAGATAGAGATGATAGAGATAGAGATGATAGTGATGATAGAGATAGAGATGATAGAGATAGAGATGATAGAGATGATAGAGATAGAGATGATAGAGATAGAGATGATAGAGATAGAGATGATAGAGATAGAGATGATAGAGATAGAGATAGAGATGATAGAGATAGAGATGATAGAGATAGAGATGATAGAGATAGAGATGATAGAGATAGAGATAGAGATAGAGATGATAGAGATAGAGATAGAGATGATAGAGATAGAGATGATAGAGATAGAGATGATAGAGATAGAGATGATAGAGATAGAGATGATAGAGATAGAGATGATAGAGATAGAGATGATAGATCCAGAGATGATAGAGATAGAGATGATAGAGACAGAGATGATAGAGATAGAGATGATAGAGATAGAGATAGAGATAGAGATGATAGAGATAGAGATGATAGAGATAGAGATAGAGATGATAGAAATAGAGATGATAGAGATAGAGATGATAGAGATAGAGATTATAGAGATAGAGATGATAGAGATAGAGATAGAGATGATAGAGATAGAGATGATAGAGATAGAGATGATAGATCCAGAGATGATAGAGATAGAGATGATAGAGATAGAGATGATAGAGATAGAGATGATAGAGATAGAGATAGAGATGATAGAGATAGAGATGATAGAGATAGAGATAGAGATGATAGAAATAGAGATGATAGAGATAGAGATGATAGAGATAGAGATGATAGAGATAGAGATAGAGATAGAGATGATAGAGATAGAGATGATAGAGATAGAGATGATAGAGATAGAGATGATAGAGATGATAAAGATAGAGATGATAGAGATAGAGATGATAGAGATAGAGATGATAGAGATAGAGATGATAGAGAAAGAGATAGAGATGATAGAGATAGAGATAGAGATGATAAAGATGATAGAGATAGAGATGATAGAGATAGAGATAGAGATGACAGAGATAGAGATGATAGAGATAGAGATGATAGAGATAGAGATGATAGAGATGATAGAGATATAGAGATGAGAGAGATAATGATAGAGATGATAGAGATAGAGATGATAGAGATAGAGATGATAGAGATAGAGATGATAGAGATAGAGATAGAGATGATAGAGATAGAGATAGAGATGATAGAGATGATAGAGATAGAGATGATAGAGATAGAGATGATAGAGATAGAGATAGAGATGATAGAGATAGAGATGATAGAGATAGAGATGATAGAGATAGAGATGATAGAGATGATAGAGATATAGAGATGATAGAGATAATGATAGAGATGATAGAGATAGAGATGATAGAGATAGAGATGATAGAGATAGAGATGATAGAGATAGAGATAGAGATGATAGAAATAGAGATGATAGAGATAGAGATGATAGAGATAGAGATAGAGATGATAGAGATAGAGATAGAGATAGAGATGATAGAGATAGAGATGATAGAGATAGAGATGATAGAGATAGAGATGATAGACATAGAGATGATAGAGATGATAGAGATAGAGATGATAGAGATAGAGATGATAGAGATAGAGATGATAGAGATAGAGATGATAGAGAAAGAGATAGAGATGATAGAGATAGAGATAGAGATGATAGAGATAGAGATGATAGAGATAGAGATAGAGATGACAGAGATAGAGATGATAGAGATAGAGATGATAGAGATAGAGATGATAGAGATGATAGAGATATAGAGATGATAGAGATAATGATAGAGATGATAGAGATAGAGATGATAGAGATAGAGATGATAGAGATAGAGATGATAGAGATAGAGATAGAGATGATAGAGATAGAGATAGAGATGATAGAGATGATAGAGATAGAGATGATAGAGATAGAGATGATAGAGATAGAGATAGAGATGATAGAGATAGAGATGATAGAGATAGAGATGATAGAGATGATAGAGATATAGAGATGATAGAGATAATGATAGAGATGATAGAGATAGAGATGATAGAGATAGAGATGATAGAGATAGAGATGATACAGATAGAGATAGAGATGATAGAGATAGAGATGATAGAGATAGAGATGATAGAGATGATAGAGATAGAGATGATAGAGATAGAGATGATAGAGATAGAGATAGAGATGATAGAGATAGAGATGATAGAGATAGAGATGATAGAGATAGAGATGATAGAGATAGAGATAGAGATGATACAGATAGAGATGATAGAGATAGAGATGATATAGAGATAGAGATGATAGAGATAGAGATAGAGATGATAGAGATAGAGATGATAGAGATAGAGATGATAGAGATAGAGATGATAGAGATAGAGATGATATAGAGATAGAGATGATAGAGATAGAGATAGAGATGATAGAGATAGAGATGATAGAGATAGAGATGATAGAGATAGAGATAGAGATGATAGAGATAGAGATGATAGAGACAGAGATGATAGAGATAGAGATAGAGATGATAGAGATAGAGATGATAGAAATAGAGATAGAGATAGAGATGATAGAGAGAGATGATAGAGATAGAGATGATAGAGATAGAGATGAAAGAGATAGAGATAGAGATGATAGAGACAGAGATGATAGAGATAGAGATAGAGATAAAAGAGATAGAGATGATAGAGATAGAGATGATAGAGATAGAGATGATAGAGATTATAGAGATAGAGAGGATAGAGATAGAGATGATAGAGATGATAGAGATGATAGAGATAGAGATGATAGAGATAGAGATGATAGAGATAGAGATAGAGATGATAGAGATAGAGATGATAGAGATAGAGATAGAGATGATAGAGATAGAGATAGAGATGATAGAGATAGAGATGATAGAGATAGAGATGATAGAGATAGAGATAGAGATGATAGAGAAGAGATGATAGAGATAGAGATGATAGAGATAGAGATAGAGATGATAGAGATAGAGATGATAGAGATAGAGATGATAGAGATAGAGATGATAGAGATGATAGAGATAGAGAGGATAGAGATAGAGATGATAGAGATGATAGAGATGGTAGAGATAGAGATGATAGAGATAGAGATGATAGAGATAGAGATAGAGATGATAGAGATGATAGAAATAGAGATAGAGATGATAGAGATAGAGATAGAGATGATAGAATTAGAGATGATAGAGATAGAGATGATAGAGATAGAGATAGAGATGATAGAGAAGAAATGATAGAGATAGAGATGAAAGAGATAGAAATAGAGATGATAGAGATAGAGATGATAGAGATAGAGATGATAGAGATAGAGATGATACAGATAGAGATGATAGAGATAGAGATGATAGAGATAGAGATGATAGAGATAGAGATGATAGAGATAGAGATAGAGATAGAGATAGAGATGATAGAGATAGAGATAGAGATGATAAAGATGATGAAAGAGATAATGATAGAGATAGAGATGATAGAGATAGAGATGATAGAGATAGAGATGATAGAGATGATAGAGATAGAGATGATAGAGATGATAGAGATAGGGATGATAGAGATAGAGATGATAGAGATAGAGATGATAGAGATAGAGATAGAGATGATAGAGATAGAGATAGAGATGATAGAGATAGAGATGATAGAGATGATAGAGATAGAGCTAAAGATGATAGAGATGATAGAGATAGAGATGATAGAGATAGAGATGATAGAGATAGAGATGATAGAGATGATAGAGATAGAGATGATAGAGATAGAGATGATAGAGATAGAGATAGAGATGATAGAGATAGAGATAGAGATGATAGAGATAGAGATGATAGAGATAGAGATGATAGAGATAGAGATAGAGTTGATAGAGATAGAGATAGAGATGATAGAGATAGAAATAGAGATGATAGAGATAGAGATGATAGAGATGATAGAGATATAGAGATGATAGAGATAATGATAGAGATGATATAGATAGAGATGATAGAGATAGAGATGATAAAGATAGAGATGATAGAGATAGAGATAGAGATGTTAGAGATAGAGATAGAGATGATATAGATAGAGATGATAGAGATAGAGATGATAGAGATAGAGATGATAGAGATAGAGATGATAGAGATAGAGATGATAGAGATAGAGATAGAGATGTTAGAGATAGAGATAGAGATGATATAGATAGAGATGATAGAGATAGACAGCCCATTTGCCGCCGTTGCCAGCAGCCGGACCACTTTGCACGAGATTGTGATTTAAACGGGAATCCCCTGGGAATGCGGGCCGCTTCGCAGGAATGAACTTTCAAGGCCCAACACCCTGGCACGACAGGTACATCGGAGGACGACCCATTATCCCTATCGTGCTGGACGGAATTCCCCTCAACGCTTTGCTGGACACAGGTTCCCAGATTTCATCTATACCGTATATCGTTTATAAGAGGTACTGGGCTGATGCAGATATTGATAAAGGGCCCTCTGATGTTGAACTAGATATATGGGCCAGTAATGGTAAGTTGGTACCGAAACTAGGATTCAGGGAGATGACCATAAAGATTGGTAAAGTAGAATTGAAGAAACAGGGTATAATTGTTGTTGATGTTGACCGGCGGAACTGTGAACCCACTGTATTAATAGGAATGAATGTGTTAGAGAACTGCTTTTCCGAAGTCATTTCTGTCTTACAGCAAACGTTTCAGTGCCTCAGTCTTTCATTTGGACAATAGCCATCTATCCAGGATCAGGATCGTCACCGCTGGGAGAACCTGCTGCTGATCAAGTAAGTGCCTGTCCCCTCATGATACCCCTTACACTGTGCATTGCCTGAGGCCACAGCACCGGGTCAAGCCACCCGTGACATCCCCCTCAAGAGACAGACTCCATTGGTCCGGTGCTGGGTATCCCGGTCTCCTGGGCGTCACAAGATGATAGAGATAGAGATGATAGAGATGATAGAGATAGAGATGATAGAGATAGAGATGATAGAGATGATGATAGAGATAATGATAGAGATAGAGATGTTAGAGATAGAGATGATAGAGATAGAGATGATAGAGATAGAGATGATAGAGATGATAGAGATAGAGATGATAGAGATAGAGATGATAGAGATAGGGATGATAGAGATAGAGATGATAGAGATAGAGATAGAGATGATAGAGATAGAGATGATAGTGATGATAGAGATAGAGATGATAGAGATAGAGATGATAGAGATGATAGAGATAGAGATGATAGAGATAGAGATGATAGAGATAGAGATGATAGAGATAGAGATGATAGAGATAGAGATAGAGATGATAGAGATAGAGATGATAGAGATAGAGATGATAGAGATAGAGATGATAGAGATAGAGATAGAGATAGAGATGATAGAGATAGAGATAGAGATGATAGAGATAGAGATGATAGAGATAGAGATGATAGAGATAGAGATAGAGATGATAGAGATAGAGATGATAGAGATAGAGATGATAGATCCAGAGATGATAGAGATAGAGATGATAGAGACAGAGATGATAGAGATAGAGATGATAGAGATAGAGATAGAGATAGAGATGATAGAGATAGAGATGATAGAGATAGAGATAGAGATGATAGAAATAGAGATGATAGAGATAGAGATGATAGAGATAGAGATGATAGAGATAGAGATGATAGAGATAGAGATAGAGATGATAGAGATAGAGATGATAGAGATAGAGATGATAGATCCAGAGATGATAGAGATAGAGATGATAGAGATAGAGATGATAGAGATAGAGATGATAGAGATAGAGATAGAGATGATAGAGATAGAGATGATAGAGATAGAGATAGAGATGATAGAAATAGAGATGATAGAGATAGAGATGATAGAGATAGAGATGATAGAGATAGAGATAGAGATGATAGAGATAGAGATGATAGAGATAGAGATGATAGAGATGATAGAGATATAGAGATGATAGAGATAATGATAGAGATGATATAGATAGAGATGATAGAGATAGAGATGATAAAGATAGAGATGATAGAGATAGAGATAGAGATGTTAGAGATAGAGATAGAGATGATATAGATAGAGATGATAGAGATAGAGATGATAGAGATAGAGATGATAGAGATAGAGATGATAGAGATAGAGATGATAGAGATAGAGATAGAGATGTTAGAGATAGAGATAGAGATGATATAGATAGAGATGATAGAGATAGACAGCCCATTTGCCGCCGTTGCCAGCAGCCGGACCACTTTGCACGAGATTGTGATTTAAACGGGAATCCCCTGGGAATGCGGGCCGCTTCGCAGGAATGAACTTTCAAGGCCCAACACCCTGGCACGACAGGTACATCGGAGGACGACCCATTATCCCTATCGTGCTGGACGGAATTCCCCTCAACGCTTTGCTGGACACAGGTTCCCAGATTTCATCTATACCGTATATCGTTTATAAGAGGTACTGGGCTGATGCAGATATTGATAAAGGGCCCTCTGATGTTGAACTAGATATATGGGCCAGTAATGGTAAGTTGGTACCGAAACTAGGATTCAGGGAGATGACCATAAAGATTGGTAAAGTAGAATTGAAGAAACAGGGTATAATTGTTGTTGATGTTGACCGGCGGAACTGTGAACCCACTGTATTAATAGGAATGAATGTGTTAGAGAACTGCTTTTCCGAAGTCATTTCTGTCTTACAGCAAACGTTTCAGTGCCTCAGTCTTTCATTTGGACAATAGCCATCTATCCAGGATCAGGATCGTCACCGCTGGGAGAACCTGCTGCTGATCAAGTAAGTGCCTGTCCCCTCATGATACCCCTTACACTGTGCATTGCCTGAGGCCACAGCACCGGGTCAAGCCACCCGTGACATCCCCCTCAAGAGACAGACTCCATTGGTCCGGTGCTGGGTATCCCGGTCTCCTGGGCGTCACAAGATGATAGAGATAGAGATGATAGAGATGATAGAGATAGAGATGATAGAGATAGAGATGATAGAGATGATGATAGAGATAATGATAGAGATAGAGATGTTAGAGATAGAGATGATAGAGATAGAGATGATAGAGATAGAGATGATAGAGATGATAGAGATAGAGATGATAGAGATAGAGATGATAGAGATAGGGATGATAGAGATAGAGATGATAGAGATAGAGATAGAGATGATAGAGATAGAGATGATAGTGATGATAGAGATAGAGATGATAGAGATAGAGATGATAGAGATGATAGAGATAGAGATGATAGAGATAGAGATGATAGAGATAGAGATGATAGAGATAGAGATGATAGAGATAGAGATAGAGATGATAGAGATAGAGATGATAGAGATAGAGATGATAGAGATAGAGATGATAGAGATAGAGATAGAGATAGAGATGATAGAGATAGAGATAGAGATGATAGAGATAGAGATGATAGAGATAGAGATGATAGAGATAGAGATAGAGATGATAGAGATAGAGATGATAGAGATAGAGATGATAGATCCAGAGATGATAGAGATAGAGATGATAGAGACAGAGATGATAGAGATAGAGATGATAGAGATAGAGATAGAGATAGAGATGATAGAGATAGAGATGATAGAGATAGAGATAGAGATGATAGAAATAGAGATGATAGAGATAGAGATGATAGAGATAGAGATGATAGAGATAGAGATGATAGAGATAGAGATAGAGATGATAGAGATAGAGATGATAGAGATAGAGATGATAGATCCAGAGATGATAGAGATAGAGATGATAGAGATAGAGATGATAGAGATAGAGATGATAGAGATAGAGATAGAGATGATAGAGATAGAGATGATAGAGATAGAGATAGAGATGATAGAAATAGAGATGATAGAGATAGAGATGATAGAGATAGAGATGATAGAGATAGAGATAGAGATGATAGAGATAGAGATGATAGAGATAGAGATGATAGAGATAGAGATGATAGAGATGATAAAGATAGAGATGATAGAGATAGAGATGATAGAGATAGAGATGATAGAGATAGAGATGATAGAGAAAGAGATAGAGATGATAGAGATAGAGATAGAGATGATAAAGATGATAGAGATAGAGATGATAGAGATAGAGATAGAGATGACAGAGATAGAGATGATAGAGATAGAGATGATAGAGATAGAGATGATAGAGATGATAGAGATATAGAGATGAGAGAGATAATGATAGAGATGATAGAGATAGAGATGATAGAGATAGAGATGATAGAGATAGAGATGATAGAGATAGAGATAGAGATGATAGAGATAGAGATAGAGATGATAGAGATGATAGAGATAGAGATGATAGAGATAGAGATGATAGAGATAGAGATAGAGATGATAGAGATAGAGATGATAGAGATAGAGATGATAGAGATAGAGATGATAGAGATGATAGAGATATAGAGATGATAGAGATAATGATAGAGATGATAGAGATAGAGATGATAGAGATAGAGATGATAGAGATAGAGATGATAGAGATAGAGATAGAGATGATAGAAATAGAGATGATAGTGATAGAGATGATAGAGATAGAGATAGAGATGATAGAGATAGAGATAGAGATAGAGATGATAGAGATAGAGATGATAGAGATAGAGATGATAGAGATAGAGATGATAGACATAGAGATGATAGAGATGATAGAGATAGAGATGATAGAGATAGAGATGATAGAGATAGAGATGATAGAGATAGAGATGATAGAGAAAGAGATAGAGATGATAGAGATAGAGATAGAGATGATAGAGATAGAGATGATAGAGATAGAGATGATAGAGATGATACAGATAGAGATAGAGATGATAGAGATAGAGATGATAGAGATAGAGATGATAGAGATGATAGAGATAGAGATGATAGAGATAGAGATGATAGAGATAGAGATAGAGATGATAGAGATAGAGATGATAGAGATAGAGATGATAGAGATAGAGATAGAGATGATAGAGATAGAGATAGAGATGATAGAGATGATAGAGATAGAGATGATAGAGATAGAGATGATAGAGATAGAGATAGAGATGATAGAGATAGAGATGATAGAGATAGAGATGATAGAGATGATAGAGATATAGAGATGATAGAGATAATGATAGAGATGATAGAGATAGAGATGATAGAGATAGAGATGATAGAGATGATACAGATAGAGATAGAGATGATAGAGATAGAGATGATAGAGATAGAGATGATAGAGATGATAGAGATAGAGATGATAGAGATAGAGATGATAGAGATAGAGATAGAGATGATAGAGATAGAGATGATAGAGATAGAGATGATAGAGATAGAGATGATAGAGATAGAGATAGAGATGATAGAGATAGAGATAGAGATGATACAGATAGAGATGATAGAGATAGAGATGATATAGAGATAGAGATGATAGAGATAGAGATGATAGAGATAGAGATGATAGAGATAGAGATGATAGAGATAGAGATGATAGAGATAGAGATGATATAGAGATAGAGATGATAGAGATAGAGATAGAGATGATAGAGATAGAGATGATAGAGATAGAGATAGAGATGATAGAGATAGAGATGATAGAGATAGAGATAGAGATGATAGAGATAGAGATGATAGAGACAGAGATGATAGAGATAGAGATAGAGATGATAGAGATAGAGATGATAGAAATAGAGATAGAGATAGAGATGATAGAGAGAGATGATAGAGATAGAGATGATAGAGATAGAGATGAAAGAGATAGAGATAGAGATGATAGAGACAGAGATGATAGAGATAGAGATAGAGATGAAAGAGATAGAGATGATAGAGATAGAGATGATAGAGATAGAGATGATAGAGATTATAGAGATAGAGAGGATAGAGATAGAGATGATAGAGATGATAGAGATGATAGAGATAGAGATGATAGAGATAGAGATGATAGAGATAGAGATAGAGATGATAGAGATAGAGATGATAGAGATAGAGATGATAGAGATAGAGATAGAGATGATAGAGATAGAGATGATAGAGATAGAGATGATAGAGATAGAGATAGAGATGATAGAGAAGAGATGATAGAGATAGAGATGATAGAGATAGAGATAGAGATGATAGAGATAGAGATGATAGAGATAGAGATGATAGAGATAGAGATGATAGAGATGATAGAGATAGAGAGGATAGAGATAGAGATGATAGAGATGATAGAGATGATAGAGATAGAGATGATAGAGATAGAGATGATAGAGATGATAGAGATGATAGAGATAGAGATGATAGAGATAGAGATGATAGAGATAGAGATAGAGATGATAGAGATGATAGAAATAGAGATAGAGATGATAGAGATAGAGATGATAGAGATAGAGATGATAGAGATGATACAGATAGAGATAGAGATGATAGAGATAGAGATGATAGAGATAGAGATGATAGAGATGATAGAGATAGAGATGATAGAGATAGAGATGATAGAGATAGAGATAGAGATGATAGAGATAGAGATGATAGAGATAGAGATGATAGAGATAGAGATAGAGATGATAGAGATAGAGATAGAGATGATAGAGATGATAGAGATAGAGATGATAGAGATAGAGATGATAGAGATAGAGATAGAGATGATAGAGATAGAGATGATAGAGATAGAGATGATAGAGATGATAGAGATATAGAGATGATAGAGATAATGATAGAGATGATAGAGATAGAGATGATAGAGATAGAGATGATAGAGATGATACAGATAGAGATAGAGATGATAGAGATAGAGATGATAGAGATAGAGATGATAGAGATGATAGAGATAGAGATGATAGAGATAGAGATGATAGAGGAGATAGAGATAGAGATGATAGAGATAGAGATAGAGATGATACAGATAGAGATGATAGAGATAGAGATGATATAGAGATAGAGATGATAGAGATAGAGATGATAGAGATAGAGATGATAGAGATAGAGATGATAGAGATAGAGATGATAGAGATAGAGATGATATAGAGATAGAGATGATAGAGATAGAGATAGAGATGATAGAGATAGAGATGATAGAGATAGAGATAGAGATGATAGAGATAGAGATGATAGAGATAGAGATAGAGATGATAGAGATAGAGATGATAGAGACAGAGATGATAGAGATAGAGATAGAGATGATAGAGATAGAGATGATAGAAATAGAGATAGAGATAGAGATGATAGAGAGAGATGATAGAGATAGAGATGATAGAGATAGAGATGAAAGAGATAGAGATAGAGATGATAGAGACAGAGATGATAGAGATAGAGATAGAGATGAAAGAGATAGAGATGATAGAGATAGAGATGATAGAGATAGAGATGATAGAGATTATAGAGATAGAGAGGATAGAGATAGAGATGATAGAGATGATAGAGATGATAGAGATAGAGATGATAGAGATAGAGATGATAGAGATAGAGATAGAGATGATAGAGATAGAGATGATAGAGATAGAGATGATAGAGATAGAGATAGAGATGATAGAGATAGAGATGATAGAGATAGAGATGATAGAGATAGAGATAGAGATGATAGAGAAGAGATGATAGAGATAGAGATGATAGAGATAGAGATAGAGATGATAGAGATAGAGATGATAGAGATAGAGATGATAGAGATAGAGATGATAGAGATGATAGAGATAGAGAGGATAGAGATAGAGATGATAGAGATGATAGAGATGATAGAGATAGAGATGATAGAGATAGAGATGATAGAGATAGAGATAGAGATGATAGAGATGATAGAAATAGAGATAGAGATGATAGAGATAGAGATAGAGATGATAGAATTAGAGATGATAGAGATAGAGATGATAGAGATAGAGATAGAGATGATAGAGAAGAAATGATAGAGATAGAGATGAAAGAGATAGAAATAGAGATGATAGAGATAGAGATGATAGAGATAGAGATGATAGAGATAGAGATGATACAGATAGAGATGATAGAGATAGAGATGATAGAGATAGAGATGATAGAGATAGAGATGATAGAGATAGAGATAGAGATAGAGATGATAGAGATAGAGATAGAGATGATAAAGATGATGAAAGAGATAATGATAGAGATAGAGATGATAGAGATAGAGATGATAGAGATAGAGATGATAGAGATGATAGAGATAGAGATGATAGAGATGATAGAGATAGGGATGATAGAGATAGAGATGATAGAGATAGAGATGATAGAGATAGAGATAGAGATGATAGAGATAGAGATAGAGATGATAGAGATAGAGATGATAGAGATGATAGAGATAGAGATAAAGATGATAGAGATGATAGAGATAGAGATGATAGAGATAGAGATGATAGAGATAGAGATGATAGAGATGATAGAGATAGAGATGATAGAGATAGAGATGATAGAGATAGAGATAGAGATGATAGAGATAGAGATAGAGATGATAGAGATAGAGATGATAGAGATAGAGATGATAGAGATAGAGATAGAGATGATAGAGATAGAGATAGAGATGATAGAGATAGAAATAGAGATGATAGAGATAGAGATGATAGAGATAGAGATGATAGAGATAGAGATGATAGAGATAGAGATGATAGAGATAGAGATGATAGAGATGATAGAGATATAGAGATGATAGAGATAATGATAGAGATGATATAGATAGAGATGATAGAGATAGAGATGATAAAGATAGAGATGATAGAGATAGAGATAGAGATGTTAGAGATAGAGATAGAGATGATATAGATAGAGATGATAGAGATAGAGATGATAGAGATAGAGATGATAGAGATAGAGATGATAGAGATAGAGATGATAGAGATAGAGATAGAGATGTTAGAGATAGAGATAGAGATGATATAGATAGAGATGATAGAGATAGAGATGATAAAGATAGAGATGATAGCGATAGAGATAATAGAGATAGAGATGATAGAGATAGAGATGATAGAGATAGAGATAATAGAGATAGAGATGATAGAGATAGAGATGATAGAGATAGAGATGATAGAGATAGAGATGATAGAGATAGAGATAGAGATGATAGAGATAGAGATGATAGAGATAGAGATGATAGAGATAGAGATGATAGAGATAGAGATTATAGAGATGATAGAGATAGAGATGATAGAGATAGAGATGATAGAGATAGAGATAGATATGATAGAGATAGAGATGATAGAGATAGAGATGATAGAGATAGAGATGATAGAGATAGAGATAGAGATGATAGAGATAGAGATAGAGATGATAGAGATGATAGAGATATAGAGATGATAGAGATAATGATAGAGATGATAGAGATAATGATAGAGATGATAGAGATAGAGATGATAGAGATAGAGATGATAGAGATAGAGATGATAGAGATGATAGAGATAGAGAGGATAGAGATAGAGATGATAGAGATGATAGAGATGATAGAGATAGAGATGATAGAGATAGAGATGATAGAGATAGAGATAGAGATGATAGAGATGATAGAAATAGAGATAGAGATAATAGAGATAGAGATAGAGATGATAGAATTAGAGATGATAGAGATAGAGATGATAGAGATAGAGATGATAGAGAAGAAATGATAGAGATAGAGATGAAAGAGATAGAAATAGAGATGATAGAGATAGAGATGATAGAGATAGAGATGATAGAGATAGAGATGATACAGATAGAGATGATAGAGATAGAGATGATAGAGATAGAGATGATAGAGATAGAGATGATAGAGATAGAGATAGAGATAGAGATAGAGATAGAGATGATAGAGATAGATATAGAGATGATAAAGATGATGAAAGAGATAATGATAGAGATAGAGATAGAGATGATAGAGATAGAGATGATAGAGATAGAGATGATAGAGATAGAGATGATAGAGATAGAGATAGAGATGATAGAGATAGAGATGATAGAGATAGAGATGATAGATCCAGAGATGATAGAGATAGAGATGATAGAGACAGAGATGATAGAGATAGAGATGATAGAGATAGAGATAGAGATAGAGATGATAGAGATAGAGATGATAGAGATAGAGATAGAGATGATAGAAATAGAGATGATAGAGATAGAGATGATAGAGATAGAGATGATAGAGATAGAGATGATAGAGATAGAGATAGAGATGATAGAGATAGAGATGATAGAGATAGAGATGATAGATCCAGAGATGATAGAGATAGAGATGATAGAGATAGAGATGATAGAGATAGAGATGATAGAGATAGAGATAGAGATGATAGAGATAGAGATGATAGAGATAGAGATAGAGATGATAGAAATAGAGATGATAGAGATAGAGATGATAGAGATAGAGATGATAGAGATAGAGATAGAGATAGAGATGATAGAGATAGAGATGATAGAGATAGAGATGATAGAGATAGAGATGATAGAGATGATAAAGATAGAGATGATAGAGATAGAGATGATAGAGATAGAGATGATAGAGATAGAGATGATAGAGAAAGAGATAGAGATGATAGAGATAGAGATAGAGATGATAAAGATGATAGAGATAGAGATGATAGAGATAGAGATAGAGATGACAGAGATAGAGATGATAGAGATAGAGATGATAGAGATAGAGATGATAGAGATGATAGAGATATAGAGATGAGAGAGATAATGATAGAGATGATAGAGAAAGAGATGATAGAGATAGAGATGATAGAGATAGAGATGATAGAGATAGAGATAGAGATGATAGAGATAGAGATAGAGATGATAGAGATGATAGAGATAGAGATGATAGAGATAGAGATGATAGAGATAGAGATAGAGATGATAGAGATAGAGATGATAGAGATAGAGATGATAGAGATAGAGATGATAGAGATGATAGAGATATAGAGATGATAGAGATAATGATAGAGATGATAGAGATAGAGATGATAGAGATAGAGATGATAGAGATAGAGATGATAGAGATAGAGATAGAGATGATAGAAATAGAGATGATAGAGATAGAGATGATAGAGATAGAGATAGAGATGATAGAGATAGAGATAGAGATAGAGATGATAGAGATAGAGATGATAGAGATAGAGATGATAGAGATAGAGATGATAGACATAGAGATGATAGAGATGATAGAGATAGAGATGATAGAGATAGAGATGATAGAGATAGAGATGATAGAGATAGAGATGATAGAGAAAGAGATAGAGATGATAGAGATAGAGATAGAGATGATAGAGATAGAGATGATAGAGATAGAGATAGAGATGACAGAGATAGAGATGATAGAGATAGAGATGATAGAGATAGAGATGATAGAGATGATAGAGATATAGAGATGATAGAGATAATGATAGAGATGATAGAGATAGAGATGATAGAGATAGAGATGATAGAGATAGAGATGATAGAGATAGAGATAGAGATGATAGAGATAGAGATAGAGATGATAGAGATTATAGAGATAGAGATGATAGAGATAGAGATGATAGAGATAGAGATAGAGATGATAGAGATAGAGATGATAGAGATAGAGATGATAGAGATGATAGAGATATAGAGATGATAGAGATAATGATAGAGATGATAGAGATAGAGATGATAGAGATAGAGATGATAGAGATAGAGATGATACAGATAGAGATAGAGATGATAGAGATAGAGATGATAGAGATAGAGATGATAGAGATGATAGAGAAAGAGATGATAGAGATAGAGATGATAGAGATAGAGATGATAGAGATGATAGAGATAGAGATGATAGAGATAGAGATGATAGA